>NC_041731.1:63477316-63780347 GCF_004115215.2 Ornithorhynchus anatinus
ACGGTCTAATGGGGGAGACAGACAAAAACAATAGCAGTCAGAAGGACTTCGGTTCTAATCCCAGATCAGCCACTTGTCCGCTGCGTGACCTTGGACCAGTTACTTCACTTCTCTGGGCCTCAACGATCTCATCTGTAAAATGGGGATTAAGACTGTGAGCTGATTACGACTGTGAGCTTCATGTGGGACAGGGACTGTATCCAACCTGATTATCTTGTACCTACCTCAGCGCTTAGAACAGAGCTTGACACATAGAAAGCGGTTAGTACAGTGCTCTGCACACAGTAAGCACTCATTAAATATGATTGAATGAATAAGAGCTTAACAAATATCATCATCATTATTATCATTATTGTGATTTTCTGGGTCTCAGTTACCTCATCTGTAAAATGGGGATTAGGTTTGTGAGCCCCATGTGGGAAAGGGAACGTGTCCAACCTGACTCTACAGAAACATTCAGGCCATGTTTCCCCACTCCTCAAGAACCTCCAGTGGTTGCCCACCCACCTCTGCATCGCCATTGACTTCAAAGCCCTCAATCACCTTGCTCCCACCTACCTCATCTCACTACTCTCCGACTGCAACCCAGCTTGCGTACTTAGCTCTTCTGATGCTTACCTTCTCACTCTACTTCGTCTATCTCATCTATCTCACCGCTGACTTCTCACCCACCTCCTACCTCTGGCCTGGAACGCCCTCCCTCCTCAGATCCGACAGACAATGACTCTCCTCCCCGTTCAAAGCCTTATTGAAAGCACATCTCCTCCAAGAGGCCTCCCCTGACTAAGCCCCCATTTCTCTTTCTTCAATTCCCTCCTGTATTGCCCTGACTTGCTCCCTTTATTCACCCCACCCCCCAGCCCCACAGCACTCGTGTTCATAGCTGTAATTTATTTATATTACTATCTGTCTCCCCCTCTAAAATGTAAGCTCACTGTGGGCAGGAAATGTGTCTGCCAAACACTTAGTACAATGCTCTTCACACAGAAAACGCTCAATAAATACAACTGACTGACTAACCCCAGTTCTTAGTACAGTGGCTTAGTAAGTACTTAACAAATACGATGATTTTTTTTTAAGTGTTTAGTGTAGATTATGTAAGAAGTATTGGCAGGATTTTGCAGAAAATGGAATTTGAGAATAAAAGGATAATGAGAAGTTCAGGACACCACTGAAGTTATTGAGTGCTTTACTATGGGCAGAGCACTGTACTAAGCCCCGGGAGGAGTACGATACAACAGAATTGGCAGGGAATGAATTTACAGTCTAGAGGGGAAGGCAGGCATTAATGCGAATAAATAAGTAATTTATAACATATACTTTAAAAATATGTACACAGGTGCTGTGGGGTTGGGATTGGGGTGAATATCAAGGGTCCAAAGGTCACAGATCCAGGTTTATAGATGCTGCCGAAGAGAGAGCCAGGGAAAAGAGGGCTTAATCGGGGGAGGCCTCTTGGAGGAGCGGAGGGCTCTCAACCAACTCACCCCATGTTACATATCGGTTCCCTTCACCCATTCCTCCCCAGCTCACACACTTCATTCCTCTCAAGTTAGCTTCCTAACTGTTCCTCCTCACTCTTGCCTTTCCCGCCTTCACCCCGTGGTTCATAATTTTCCCCTGGCCGCTCTCCCTTTCTCTCCAAATCTGGCAGACCACAGTCTTGCCCATATTCAGTGCCCTCTTCTAAACCCATCTCCTCTAATCCCTGCCCCTCCACTTGTCTGCTGTGTGACCTTGGGCAAATCACTTCACTTCTCTGGGCCTCAGTGCCCTCATCTGTAAAATGGGAATTAAGACTGTGAGCCCTGTGTGGAAGAAGGACTGTGTCTAACCCTATTATCATGTATCTACCTCAGCACTTAGAACAGTGCCTGGCACATAGTAAGCACTTAAAAAATACCATAACTATTTCCAGTTAATTTCCAGCAGCCAAAGTCATACAAAGCCCCGAGCTGTCCCCTGCACTGATTTATATCAATCCACCAATCATTCATTCATTCATTTGTTCAATCACATTTACTGAGGGCTTACTGTGTGCAGAGCACTGTACTAAGTGCTTGGGAGAGTAGAAAACAATAAACAGACACATTCCCTGTCCACAGTGAGCTTACAATGTCATTCAATCATATTTATTGAGTTCTCATTGGGTGTGGAGTACTACTGAGGGCTTGGGAGAGTTCAATATAACAGAGCTGGTAGACACGTTCCCTGCCCACAAAGATCTTACGTTAAAATAAATTACAGATATATACGTAAATGCTGTGGGGTTGGGGCTCGGGTGAAATGAAACCTAGGCACTTTGGTATCCAAGCTATTAAAGTGTACAGTCCATTACTTTCATTACTCTATTAGTACATATTTTTTACAATAATAATAATAATGTTGGTATTTGTTAAGCACTTACTATGTGCAGAGCACTGTTCTAAGCACTGGGGTAGATTCGGGGTAATCAGGTTGTCCCTCGTGAGGCTCACAGTCTTCATCCCCATTTTACAGATGAGGTAACTGAGGCACAGAGAAGTGAAGTAACTTGCCCACAGTCACACAGCTGACAGGTGGCGGAGGCGGGATTCGAACCCCTGACCTCTGACTGCTAAGCCCGGGCTCTTTCCACTGAGCCACGCTTCCCATTAGAGTGGAAGTCCTCTGAAGGTAAGGAACCCATCAGTTCTCAGTTTTGTCCTTCCCAAGAACTTAATCCAGTCTAACTGACTGCACTGCTCAAGCAATTCTATTACAGCGTGAGTTCCTTTCCACGATGGGTGAATTTTTCCCGTTTTAGATCACCACAGAGTCCGTCCTCTTAAAGTAATTACACTATATTGGTTATTAACTTTGCAACAGACACGGAAGTCTAAATGATATCAAAGAAAGGCCTGAATGAGGAAGAAAAATAGTGAAAGGAACCAAACTTCCCAATCCCACAAAGGGAGAGAGTGGGTCAGGAGTCTGGCCTGAAATCACACGCTCCTTGTTTTTGGCAGCTCTCCCCGAACTTCCTGGCCCTTTCGAAACGTGAGTTTTGCTTCCTCCCCGACAGTCGCTCATCACATAGGCTCGCTAAAGGAGAAATAAAGGAAAGTCCAAAGTAATCAGGCTTTCAGTCCCCATTCCATTCCCGATCGTATTTTTCTCCTAGGGTTGTTTTCCCGTCTGCAACGACTTGGAGTATATCGAGCCGCTCCTCGCCAACACGATAGTCAACTCTGAGCCGTATATGCAGAACACACCTCTGAGACCACCGGGAGTATCCCGAGCCCCTGGAGTGGCTACTTGCGAGAGAGCTACGTGTGCCATCCTGAGAGACGGCAGAGAGCTGGCCCAAGCAGAGCGGGGTTCTTTCAAGCTGCAGAGACCAACTGAGATCAGCAGAAAAGTGATTTCTTCCTTTAACTTTTCCCAAGAGGCTTCAGCAATCTATTAAAATACCGCACTGCGGGGTTAGAAAATTCATCTGATCTGTGAATAATTTTGCGTTCACACCTCTATTGTATCCTCCCAAGCACTTAGTGCAGTGTTCTGCCCACAGTAGGCGCTCAATAAATACACTCCATTCAGCCCGAAGGAGCATTTCCACCTCTCATTGGGGCTAGAATGTTGTTAGGGAATTAAGAATATTTGCCGGACAATGTGAGCCTGTTTGGTTGCGGGACTCGGTGATGTCAGAAAAACGGCTCGTGTAACGCTGAACACTGGGCCCCTTAGCCCAAGTTTTCTTTAGCGTGGGCTTTTGTGAGACTGGATTCCCCATAATTTGGGGGAGAACTGCATGTTCCATTTGAGTAACTAACCTAGCTGGGAGAGGTCTGGAGCCAGTCTGGATCCTATCCTCCCTCCATTTTGTTAATTCTTCATTCGATTCTCAGTCCGCTTTCTACTTAGAGCTCTCTGAAAACATGATTTTAAGCTACATTTTGAACAGTATCAACAATCTCCTTCAATCTATTGTTGCTTAGATTGTGATCCCTCCCAGGAACAGGGACCAGGTCTAATTTGCACCTGTGTATTCTCTCCCAGCACTTGGTACAGTGCTCTGCACACAGCACTTAAATACTAGCATTACTTTTGTTACTGGTCATTCTAACTCTACTTCAAGAAAAAGAAGATGATGATGATAATGATAATAGAATCATCATTATAAGCAATGGAAAAGCCAGAGGAAAAGCCCAAGTCCAGTCTGTTCAGTTCTCTGGACCGGGAACTAATGCAGAGGAGTTGATTCTAATAATAGTGGCTTCCTCAGGATCATGCGCCCTTACTAATCAGGTTTTTCAACTGGGTCAGCGAGTGCTGCAGTCAGTCGATCAGTCAGTCGTACTTACTGAGCGTTTACTGAGTGCAGAGCACTGTACTAAGTGCTTGGGAGAGTACAATATAGATGCAGTCCCTGCTAAAAGTGAGCCTACAGTCTAGAGGGGGAGACAGACATTAATATAAATAAATTACAGATATGTATATAAGTGCTGTGAGGCTGGGAGGGGATGGTGATGAATAAAGGGACCAAGGACTACCTTTCTAGAATCAAATCAAATTGAATCCCCAACCATGACTAGAAATTGAATTCCAATGCTTCATAGTGTCCTACTTTTGAGCAATCATAAAAAGTAGGTATGACTCTAAAAAATTGTATTTGAAATCTCTCTCTCCCATCCCCTAATGCAGTCCCTTAGTCAATACGCTTCTTAGAATGGAGTAAATAATTCCTTTCCTTGCACCTTTGGACGTCAAAACGGGATATGTTATAACTAACACCACAAGTGAGTTGGTTGGCAGAAATGCAGTCCATTGCAAAGGACACCCGAGAAATATGCATCCAAAACTTAGCTGTGGTCTTAATGCTGATGCAATGAAGCTGTTGATTCTCTAATTCACTAATTATGTTGAAATGTACTCTTTCATTCATTCATTCAATAGTATTTATTGAGCACTTACTATGTGCACAGTACAGTGCTCTGCACACAGTAGGCACTCAGTAAATACCATTGATTCTGGGGCAGGGTTTCCAGGGGCACAGCCTGAATAATAATAATAATAATGATGGCATTTAAGTGCTTGCTATGCGCCAAACACTGTCCTAACCTCTGGGATAGATTCAAGGTTATCAGGTTGCCCCACTTGGAGCTCACAATTTTGATCCCCATTTTACGGATGTGGTAACTGAGGACAGAGAAGTGAAGTGACTTGCCCAAAGTCACACAGCTGACAAGTGGAGGAGTCGGGATTATAACCCACGATCTCTGACTCCCAAGCCCGGGCTCTTTCCATTAAGCCACGCTGCTTCTCTGAAGAGGTGGAAGGGAGACACATAGGGTGGTTTGTTTTTTTTAAATGTTATTTGTTAAGCATGTGCCAAACACTCTTCTAAGCGCTGGGGTAGACACAAGGTAATCAGGTTGGACACAATCCCTGTCCCACATGGGGCTCACAGTCATAACCCCTGTTTTACAGATGAGGTAACAGAGGCACAGAGAAGTGAAGTGGCTTACCCACGGTCACACAGCAGGCAAGTGGTGGAGCCGGGATTAGAAACCAGGTCCTTCTGAGTCCCAGGCCTGTGCTTTATCCACTAGGCCATGCTGTTTTGTGCCCCTCTCTGCAAAAAAGACACAGAAAGGTGACAGAGACCAAGCTACTACTGAGATGGGGCAAGACAAGGCATACACCGAGAGGAACCAACAGAGACAAGACATCAATAGGCCACTCGGCCTTGTTCTCCTAACTGCAAAACAAAGGTGACAGAGGCAAAAACTACTGCTGAGATGGAGACATGGAGACAAGGCATACACTGAGAGAGACAGAGACAAGATGCCTATAAGATAGGTCATCACGGGATAAATGTAAACACAAGACAATTCAGAGACAGACTGACAAAATAAGCCCACTCTGGCCTGCTCTGCCTGGGCCAGACTCAATCCGTCCTTCCTTACCCAGCCAAGCCATGGCAGCCACCAAATCCATCCCAGGCTGGGCTAGGAAATCAATCGTTCAGTTGACTTACTGAGCGCTTACTACGTGCAGACCAATGTACTAGGTGCTTGGGAGAGTACATTTCAACAGAATTAGCAAATTAGAGAAGCAGCGTATCTTAGTGGAGAGAGCATGGGTCGGGGAGCCAGGAGGACCTGGGTTTTAATCCTGACCACCACTTGTCTGCATTGTGACTTTGGTAAAGTCACTTTACTTCTCTGTACTTCAGCTACCTCATCTGTAAAATGGGGATTAAAACTGCGATCCCCATGTGGGACAGGGACTGTATCCAACTTGATTAGGTTGTATTTACCCCAGTGCTTAGTACAGTGCCTGTCACATAATAAACACTTAACAAATACCACAACAAATAACAAATAGTTCTTTGTGCATAATAAGCTTACAGTCTAAAAGGGCGAGCTTAGTCTGTCGTATTTAGTGAGCGCTTACTGTGTGCAGAGCACTGTACTAAGTGCTTATGAATTTCCAGTCTAGGGAAAAAGGGACCAAAGCTCTTCAAGCCCCAGCCATTCAGCAGTTGTATTTATTAAGCGCTTACTGTGTGCAGAGCACTTTTTTAAGCGCTTGGGAAAGAACAAATACAACAATAAACAGTGATAATTCCTGCTGACAGTGAGCTCTTAGTCTACAACCTTAACCATAGTATTAGATATAGTTGATAAATTTTGAAATAACAGCGCTTTCCAGTGTTTACCAATTATCCTTTTCCAACACGTAATTCAATAGTCCTTATGGTCTCATGTTTTACCCAGGTGTGGGAGTCCAAATTCTCAGGACAGGGTGGTCTGGTGAGATCATGTCCCCATTCTGTTCATATCACAGTTCAGACAGGTTCTCTGGGAAGCAGTTGAGCAATGATGGTTTTGCTCGTCCTGTCCGAAGTCAATATGTCCTACTAGACCAAAACCCAGAAAGATTAATTCATTCGATCATATTTATTAAGCACTTACTGTGTGCAGAACACTGTATTGAGCATCCAGGAAGCCCAGCCTGCTGTGGCCAGCCTAGCAGGAATCAAATAAGAAGTAGAGAGACCACCTGGTTCCAGTCAGGTTTCTTTGGGCTCAAAGGGAACCACCTGCCTACTTTTCCCCCAAACCTGAGTGGGGCCGTTAAGGGTGTCTCTCCAGCAATCCAATTTTTGGGGGGTGATGGTTAGCTCTTATTACCCTCCGGCTAGAGGCTGCGTCGAGTAATCACAGTAGTTGTAGTGTTTATTAAGGACCTTCTATGTGCCAAGCATTGCATTAAGCACTGAGAGAAATGACAGGGGCAAGCGGTCAGTACAGTGCTCGACTCACAGTAAGCACACGATAAATATGATTGAATGAATGAATTAGGGTCCCAGGCCTTTGCAGTATAAGACCGTAAGCTCATTGTGGACAGGGATGTATTCTGTTATATTGTACTCTCCCAAGCGCTTAATACAGTGCTTTTCACACAGTAAGCGCTCAATAAATACGATTGACTGACTGAGAACGTCAGGGAGTTGGCAGCAGACCCAAAGAGAAGGTGAACAGCCAGTCAGAAAAACAACATAAAAAGACAAAGACAAGAATAAATTCCACAGGAATTAATGTTTCCTGCTCTTCTGCACCCAGGCAGGCCTGTTTTGAGTCAGTCACCGCAGTCTATCAATCCATCAGTGATATTTATTGAGCGCTTACCATGAGCAGAGCCCTCTACTAGCACTTGGGAGAGTTCAGTACAACAGGGTTAGTAAACATGTTCCCTGCCCACAGTGAGCTTCCAGTCTAGAGGGGAGGACTTAACAAATATTATTTAAAAAATAGAATACATTTGATCTATCCATAAGAGCTATGGAAGTTTGTGAGTATTTATTAGGGGGTGCAAAAGTGCTAAAGTGGCAGTTGGAGGATTCAAGGAGGGGAAATTAATTGGGGAAGACCTCCCAGAAGTGTGATTTCAGAAGGGCTTTTCAGATGAGGAGCTTAGTACAGGCACTTAGTACGGTCCTGTGCACACAGTAAGCGCTCAATAAATGTTTGAATGGATGAATGAATGAGAGCTGTGGTCTGTAGAGCTTGAACAGGGAGAGAGTTCCAGGCAAAAAGGAGGGTGTGAGGAAGGGATTGGCCAGTGAATAAGGCTGAGAAGGAGCAGGCAGTGAGGTAGGAACTGGAGAAGCACAGTCCGTTCACAGAGGACTGGCACTCCCAAAATGGAAGGGCTTTCCAATCTTATCCTGCTTCAAGGTCTTTCTCTTTAATCGTGTGGATGAGGCATTCCTATCTGGTTTCGCACTGATTAGTGTCCCTCGGGATCACACTGTACCCTTGGTGGCTCTCCTCGCCCCTCTGATAAAAACCAGAGTTGCTATTGTACATTTGAAGGGGTAAATGAAATGTGATCGTAAGCTTCTGAAGGGGCAAGATTCTTTCTTCGGTGTGGGATCTACAGGATGACCTTTGTTCTTTTCCGTATAGCGTCTAGCCTGGCCAAGTCATCTATCGAGCAGCGTGGTTTAGTGGGTTGGGCAGGGGCCAGAGAGTCAGAAGGACCCGGGTTCTAATCCACATGTCGGCTGTGTGACCTCAGGCAAGTCACTTAACATCTCCGGGCCTCAGTTACCTCATCCGTAAAATGGGGATAGACCTGTGAGTCCCAAGTGGGACGGGGATTGTGTCCAACCTGATTAACTTGAATTTACCCCAGTGTTTAGAACAGTGCTTGCCAAATAGTAAGTGCTTAACAAGCATCATTATTATTATCATTACAATTATTAACCATAGGAAGCAGTGTGGCCTGGTGAATTGAGCACGGGCCTTGGAGTCAGATGACTTGGGTTCTAATCCTGGCTCCACCCCAGTCTGCTAGGTGATCTTGGACAAGTCACTTCACTTCCCTGTGCCTTTGTTATCTCATCTGTAAAATGGGGATTAAGAATGTGAGCCTCATGTGGGACAGGGACTATGTCCAACCCAATTTGCTTGTATTTACCCCATCACTTAGTACAGTGCCTGGCATATAGTAAGCACTTAACAAATACCGCAATTATTATTATTATTACCACCTCATATCTACCTCAGAGCTTAGTTCCTTGCCTGGCACAGAGTAAGTGCTTAACAAATACCATAAAAAAAAAACCCAAAACAAATTTCTATTGTATTGTTCTTTCCCAAGTGCTTAGTCCAGTACTCTGCACACAGTAAGTGCTCAAATAATGTTATTGATTGATTGGTTGATCAATTAATTGTTATAAGGAACAAGAATTTTAAGCAGGACTTTGATGGGTAAAGAAAAATCAGGTTCTCTTACCAGGTTTCTCCCACAGCAGCCAAAAATGCCTTTGCCCTTTCTTAAGTTTCAGTCCCTTATATCCCAACTCACCCAAAAAAGGAAACTAGCACTAATTCTGACAGGTTCAGTCCCAGTTTCAAACAAAAAACAAAGAAGGCTTCCTGGTTTAAGGCAAAGGAGTAGTGAGATAGATCCAGCTAGGCAGAAATAGCTCAGTTTTATATATATTGTCAGCTTTTATATTTGGGCTCAAGGAGCTTTGATGTCACCACTGGTGAGCTTCCCAGAGGAACTCAATCTTGTTTCTCCCTGCTTTTTAGGTTTTTCCTCCCAGCATCATGAACACTGATAATTTTGAACCGAATTGCAACACCGGCAATAGTGAAAAATAGAGATGGGGTTGGTCAGCAATTGTGAAACATTCCTTTTAGGCAAAAGATGAGAAACAGAAAGTGGAAGCTAGACATAAAGCCAAGGTCAGAAAAAGCAAAGGGGTGAAAATTCACCAAAACAGCAAAAGTAAAGAGAAAGCCAGAAGAGAGAGATATAAAGGAAATTTCATGACTGGGCTCCTGCAAACAATTCAAAGAAATGCAAGAGCTCCAGCTCAGAATGAGCTCAAAGGAAAAAAAGGAAGAAAGAAGATACTAGCTGAGAGAGTTGAAATAGGTAGAATTCCTGACTCCGCCATGGACAGGCTGGCTAAACTTCATAAGAATTGAATAGAAGATGATGATATTTGTTCAACGCTTACTATGGGTCAAGCACTGTTCTATGCGTTGGGGTAGATACAAGCTAACCAGGTTGGACACAGTCCCTGTCCCACCGGGAGCTCACAGTCTTAATCACAGAGGCCCAGAGAAATGAAATGACTTGCCTGAGGTCAGGCGACAGACAAGAGGCCGAGAAGGGATTAGAGCCTAGTCCTTCTGACTCCAGGTCCTGTGCTCTATTCACTAGGCCATGCTGCTTCCCACAAGGAGGGAAGCAGCAAATAGGTCTCCATAAGCCTCAGTTTCCCAATCTATGTAATAGCCCATAACTGTTCCTATCATGACTCGGTCAAAGGGAGGTGGAGCATGGGGCCTGAGCCTCTGTTGGCCCCCTCTCAAGGATTCTGCCTCAGCCAATCGGTGACATTTATTGAGGGCTTACTCTGCGCAGAACACTGTACTAGGTGCTCGGGAAGATTGCGTGTGATCCCCCCACAATATTCTCTGGGTTCTTGTTGAAAACAGATCATTTGTTGTTGGGGGCCTTGAACCAGGACCCCGAGAACCTTGGGGAGACTATTGTTGGAGTTCTGGGGCCTGGGGTCCAACTTATGCCCTGGGGGCTTTGGCCACTCACTGTCCACCCAGGCCGAGATGTAGCAAGATGCCTCAGCCTCCCCAGGATCTTAGGGCTGGGATGGCCATTATTAGATTATCCCATTTCAAACGTGGCTCAGTGGAAAGAGTCCGGGCTTGGGAGCCAGAGGTCATGGGTTTGAATCCCGGCTCTGCCACTTGTCAGCTGTGTGACTGTGGGCAAGTCACTTCACTTCTCTGTGCCTCAGTTCCCTCATCTGTAAAATGGGGATTAACTGTGAGCCTCATGTGAGACTACCTGATGACCCTGTGGCTCAGTGGAAAGAGCACAGGCTTTGGAGTCAGAGATCATGGGTTCGAATCCCGGCTCTGCCACTTGTCAGCTGTGTGACTGTGGGCAAGTCACTTCACTTCTCTGTGCCTCAGTTCCCTCATCTGTAAAATGGGGATGAAGACTGTGAGCCCCACGTGGGACAACCTGATTCCCTTGTGTCTACTCCAGCGCTTAGAACAGTGCTCTGCACATAGTAAGCGCTTAACAAATACCAACATTATTATTATCTACCCCAGCGCTTAGAACAGTGCTCTGCACATAGTAAGCGCTTAACAAATATCAAGCAGCGTGGCTCATTGGAAAGAGCACGGGCTTTGGAGTCAGGGCTCATGAGTTCGAATCCCAGCTCTGCCACTTGTCAGCTGTGTGACTGTGGGCAAGTCACTTAACTTCTCTGTGCCTCAGTTCCCTCATCTGTAAAATGGGGATTAAGACTGTGAGCCCCACGTGGGACAACCTGATTCCCCTGTGTCTACCCCAGCGCTTAGAACAGTGCTCGGCACATAGTAAGCGCTTAACAAATGCCAACATTATTATTAACATTATTATTATTATTATCCTGCAGGAGAATCCCAGCTTGGTCCTTTTTTTTTAATGGTATTTTTTAAGTGCTAATTCTGTGCCAGACACCTTACTAAGCACTGGGATAGAAACAAGGTTGTCAGGTTGGATACAGTTCCTGTCCCGCATGGGGCTCACAGTCTTAATCCCCATTTTCCAGATGAGGTCCATGAGGCCAAGAGAAATGAAGTGACTTGCCCAAGGTCACACAGCAGTCAAGTGGCAGAGCCGTGACCTTCTGACTCCCAGGCCCATGGAGTATCCGCTACACCATACTGTTGCATGGTGGGTTTGGAACAGGCCCCTTCCCCACCTCAGTCACCAACCCGATTAGACCGTAAACCCGTCAATGGGCAGGGACTGTCTCTATCTGTTGTCAATTTGTACATCCAAGCGCTTAGTACATTACTCTGCACATAGTAAGCGCTCAATAAATACTATTGAATGAATGAATCCTTGCTCGGAGGATCTGGGCCAGGGCAGGATGATTCCCAATTCAGCAATTTCCCAACTGGCAACTCTCCCAGCTTGGCCCATACTAACAGTTTGACAGACCTGGAGAACTCTAACCTTACATAAGGTTTGGGATAAGTGCCTCTCCTGAATGTCAAGGCATCCCTGGCCTCCTGAAATTGTTCAGATTACCCCCAGAGCCAGGTAAAATGAGTCTAGGGCTTCCAGGAGACCGGACAAGAAAGTGGTGAGGGGGATAATAATAATGCTCTGGTATTTGTTAAGTGCTTACTATGTGCCAGACACTATACTAAGCGCTTGGGTGGATACAAGATAATCAAGTTGGACACAGTCCTTGCCCTGCATAGGGCTCACAGTCCTAATTCCCATTTTATAGAGAAATGAAGTGACTTGCCCAAGGCCACACAGAAGACAAGTGGCAGAGCTAGGATTAGAACCCATGACCTTCTGATTCCCAGGCCTATACTCTACCCGCTCTGCCATGCTGCTTCCCCCAGCAAGAGGAAGAAGGCAGAGAAACAGAGAGAGACAGGAAGGGAGGTGTATTGAGGTGGGGAGAGGGAGAGGCAGAAAGAACAAGAAGAGAATAATAATAATAATGATTAGCGTATTTGTTAAGCACTTACTATGTGCCAGGAACTTTACTAAGTGCTAGGGTGGATACCAGCAAATTGGGTTGGACACAGTCCCCGTCCCACATGGGGCTCACAGTCTCAATCCCTATTTTACAGATGAGGTCACTAAGGCACTGAGAAGTTAAGTGATTTGTCCAAGATCACACAGCAGACAAGTGGCGGAACCGGGTTTAGAATCCATGATCTTCTGGTTTCCAGGCCCGTGCTGTGTCGACCACACCATGCTGCTTCCCATGAAGCTTGAGAAGAAGGCAGGGCTGAGCTCAAATCCACACAGGTTGGAGTTTCCCGACATGGGGGTTTGGGGGACTACGCAGAACTTCCCAAGGGCAGGGGACACCCCCCCTCCCCCCTTCTCTCTCCCACCTGTCCTTCCCCACTGTCAACCCAGGGAGAAGCCTCCCCACATCCCTGCGGGAACTGGGGGAGAACAGAAGGCCCAGCAGCATGGCCTAGTGAATAGAGCATAGGCCTTGGAGTCAGAAGGTCATGGGTTCTAATCCCAGATCCCCGACTTGTCTTTTGTCTGACCTTGGGCAAGTCACTTCACCTTTCTGTACCTCAGTTACCTCATCTGTGAAATGGGGATTAAGACTGTGAGCCCCTCGTGGGACAGGAATTGTGTTCAACCCGATCTACTTGTGTTCCCCTCAAGCACTTAGTACAGTGCCTGGAACACAGTAAGCGCTTAACAAACACCATAATTATTATTAGAGGATTGAGAAGATCCCAGCAGTTTCTCGTGCAAGACCACACAGTAAAATATGTAACTGTTCAATTGCATTTTATCTGTCTTTCCTGGTTCTGATTGTCACACTTCCCAGTGTGCTGTCCTCCCTCTCCGGTCTCCTGCCCTCCAACCCTCCCTCCCTTTCCCACCCCAAAAGCTGTAAGGTCCCAGTGGACTCTGGATTCTTCCCACCGCTTTCCAGATTGTAAATTACAAATAGCTGCTGTTGACTTTTGATTGTGGATTATTTATGTTCCAAATGGCAAGAAAAATCACCGGATGATAGTAGGCTTGCTAAAAGTCACAGCGTTTCATTCCTAAGTGTCTTTTAACTTTCAGCACTCTAGTTTGCCTGGAGCCAAGGCGCTTATAGGAAGCCCAGGTGCCACATCGTGAACGTCGCACTATTAATACGGTAGCCCATATGTCGCCTGCCGGAAATTTCATTCAATTTCTCTTTACGGACTCTTCGTTCCCCGTGGCTGGGATCTTTCGGGAACACCTCTTCTGTGTGGGGGCTGAAGGACCACTGTGGGGATTCCTCTCATTCCTTTCAGCAGCCACTCCCCCCTCCTCACACCAAGGCCCTTGGATAATAAGGATACTTGGTAAGCGCTTACTATGTGTCCAGCACTGTTCTAAGCTCTGGGTAGATAGAGGTTCTTCGGGTTGGATGCAGTCCCTGTCCCACGTGGGGCTCGTAGCGTTAATCCCCATTTTACAGATGAGGTAACTGAGGCCCAGAGAAGTGAAGTGACCTACCCCAGGTCACGCTGCAGACAAACGACAGAGCCGGGATTAGAACCCAGGCCCTTCTGACTTCCAGGCCCGTGCTCTATCCGCTAGGCAAGACTGGTCCTCCCTAGGCCACGCTCTTTCTCCGTTTCAGCGGGGAGTTCTACAGTCAGCACTGGAGGAGGGAGCTTAGGCAGCTGTTTATCACCTGGTAGCTGAGAGAGGGAAGGAAAGCAGCAGGCAGGACCTGGAGCCAACTTACAAAAAGACCAACCATTCGGACTGGCTGCCAGAAGGTTGAATTTGGCGTGCAGAGAAGCCTCCTTAGTAAAAGGGCGGGCTAAGCCTTCTGAGAGTACGTAGAGCCAGAGAAGCACCAGGTGAAGCACCAGGGCCGTGGCAGTGGCCAGGGATGAAGCCCTCCTTAACAGAGAGAGGCCTATCGGGGAAGAGGGAGGGGAAGGAAGGAAGGGAAGGGGGCGGCCAACGCCCCTCAGGGAGAGGACAGTTCAGGACACTCTTAAAGCCGTACGATCCAACTGGCCTCAAAACAAGGGCGTGTTGGTGGCTCTCTCTGGAGGAGAAGAAGGGAAGGGTATTTGAGAAGCAGCAGAAAACAAGACATGGCCAAGTGGAGAGAGCACAGACCTGGAAGTCAGAAGGTCATGGGTTCTAATCTCAGCGCCTCCACTTGTCTGCTGTGTGACCTTCACTTCTCTGGGACTCAGTTACCTCATCTGTAAAATGGGGATCGAGACTGTGAGCCCAAAATGGGAGAGGGACTGAATCCAATTTGGTAATTGTTGAGTGCTTACTATGTGCAGAGCACTGTTCTAAGCGCTAGGGTAGAAACAGGGTAATCAGGTTGTCCCACGTGAGGCTCAAAGTCTTCATCCCCATTTTAAAGATGAGATAACTGAGGCACAGAGAAGTTAAGTGACTCGCCTAAATTCACACAGCTGACAAGTGGCAGAGCCGGGATTCGAACCCATAATCTCTGACTCCCAAGCCCAGGCTCTTTCCACTGAACCATGATGCTTCTCAATTTGATTTGCTTGTATCCATCCTAGTGTTTAGAACAAGCATTTGACTACAGTAAGCGCTTAACAAATACCATTATCATTTGTTGGCATTTTAGCAGACACTTTGTTTTGAATTTATTTTTAATGGTGTTTGTTAAGCGCTTCCTATGTGTCAGACACTGCTCTAAACTCTGGGGTAGGTACAAGTTAATTAGGTTGGATACATCACTGTCCCATGTGGGGCTCACAGTCTTAGTAAGAGGGAGAACAGGAATCGAGTCCACGTTTTACAGTTGAGGAAACTGAGGCACAGAGAAGTTAAATGATTTGCCCAAGGTCACACAGCAAACAACTGGCAGGGCTGGGATTAGAACCCAGGCTGACCTACGGTCATTTTCTGGACATACTGTTCTTGCTGTTGACCGTAATGAGATGCTAGTGAGAAAGTTCAAAAATTCCTGAATGAAACATCCCAGCATACGATGGAAAGGGGCAAATCTCTAGATGGAAAATTACCTCATTTTAAAGTCACTTGAAAGTTGCCAACTGATTTTACAAAGCTCTTTTTTTTAATGGCATTTGCTAAGCACTTACTATGTGCCAGACACTGTACTAAGCGCTGGGGCAGATAGATCCAAGCTAATCGGGTTGGACACAGTTCCTGCCCCACATGAGGCTCACGGTCTTAACCCCCATTTTACATATGAGGTAGCTGAGGCACAGAGAACTGAATTGACTTGCCCAAGGTCACACGGCAGACATGTGGCTGAGCTGTGATTAGAGCCCAGGTCCTTCTGACTCCCAGGCCCATGCTCAACCATGCTGCTTTTCAATCGATTGATTGGGGAGGATCCAGCTGAGCTTCCTGAACAAGCACCAGCTTGCCGATTTATTCATATTCAACCGACATATTCAATCTTCCCCTCTTCAAATCCCTACTTAAAGCTCACCTCCTCCAAGAGGCCTTCCCAGACTGAGCTCCCCTTTTCCCTCTGCTCCCTCTACCCCCCCTTCACCTCTCCACAGCTAAACCCTCTTCTCCCCCCTTTCCCTCTCCTCCTCCCCCCCGTCCCGTCCCATCCCCTCAGCACTGTGCTCGTCCGCTCGACTGTATATATCTTCATTACCCTATTTATTTTGTTAATGAGATGTACATCACCCTGATTCTATTTATTTGCCATTGTTTTAATGAGATGTTCTTCCCCTCGATTCTCTTTTTTGCCATTGTTCTTGTCCGTCCGTCTCCCCCGATCAGATCCGTCTCCCCCGATCAGACTGTAAGCCCGTCAAAGGGCAGGGACTGTCTCGGTTACCGATTTGTACATTCCAAGCGCTTAGTACAGTGCTCTGCACATGGTAAGCGCTCAATAAATACTATTGAATGAATGAATAAATCCTGTCCATCCCGACTTCACAGCATCGCTAAAATCCAATCTTTCCTCTCCATCCAAACTGCTAACACATTAATACAATCATGCATTCTATCCCGACTGGACTAATTAATTAATGTTGGTATTTGTTAAGCGCTTAGTACGTGCAGAGCACTGTTCTAAGCGCTGGGGGAGATACAGGGTAATCAGGTTGTCCCACGTGAGGCTCATAGTCTTAATCCCATTTTACAGTTGAGGTACCTGAGGCACAGAAAAGTGAAGTGACTTGCCCACAGTCACACAGCTGACAAGTGGCAGAGTTGGGAATCGAACCCATGACCTCTGACTCCCAAGCCCGGGTTCTTTCCACTGAGCCACCCTGCTTCTCTGCATCAGCCTCCTTGCTTCAGTTTCTTCCCACTCCAGTCCCTACTTCACTCTGCTGCCTGGTTCATTTTTCTACAAAAACGTTCAGGACACTTTTCCCCACTCCTCAAAAAACTTCAGTTGTGGCCCACCCACCTCCGAATCAAACGAAAACTCCTCTCTATTGGCTTTAAAGCACTCACTCACGTTGCCCCCCTCCTACCTCACCTCGCTGCTCTCCTACTACAACCCAGTGAGTACACTTTATTCCTCAAATGCTAACCTTCTCACTATTCCTCAACCTAATCTATCTGGTCTCCAACTCCTCGCCCACGTCCTGCCTCTGGCCTGGAACGCCCTTCCTCCTCAAATCCGACAGACAATTACTCTCCCCCTCCCCCTACAAAGCCTTACTGAAGGCACATCTCCTCCAACAGGCCTTCCCTGACTAAGACCCCCTTTTCTCTTCTCCCACTCTCTTCTGTGGCACCCTGACCCGCTCCCTTTGTTCTTCCCCCGTCCCAGATCCACAGCACTTATGTACAAATCTGTAATTAATTATATTAATGTCTGTCTCCCTGCCTCCATTCATTCAATAGTATTTATTGAGCGCTTACTATGTGCAGAGCACTGTATTAAGTGCTTGGAATGTACAAATCGGTAACAGATAGAGACAGTCCCTGCCCTTTGACGGGCTTACAGTCTAATCGGGGGGGAGATGGACAAACAATAGCAAAAAATAGAATCAAGATAAATAGAATCAAGACTAGTCTGTCTCTAGACTGTAAGCTTGTTGAGGGTAGAGAATGTGTCTGTTTATTGTTATATTGTACTCTCCTAAGCATTTAGTACAGTGCTCTGCACACAGTAAGTGCTCACTAAATGCGATCGAATGAATAAAGGAATGATTATGCCTTGGACCATCTGCAGGGTTGGCTGTGCTGGATAGGCAGGAGGCAGAAATGTTCTGAACCCTGTAGCTGGGATGGGGGTGGGGTGCCAGACTCCATAACAAAGCCCACTACAGGCCCAGAGGGCTTCAGTTCTCCCAGGCCCCCAGGCCTGCCGGGGAGGCAAGTCAACTTCAGAGGACTGGTGCCATTCTCCAGGTGGCTACTGGCGGCATTCAGGGCTTCACTGACGCTCTCCTCTTCTGGTTCTCCTATCCCTTCCAAAAGCCTTCCCTGACTAAACCCTCATTTCCTCTTATCCCGCTTCTTTCTGTGTCACCTTTGCACTTGAATTTTCACCCTTCATTCACCGCCCCCCCGCCTCAGAGCACTTATATACAGCTCTGCATAGGGTAAGCGCTCAATAAATACGATTGAATGTATGAATATCTGCAATTTAATTGTATTGACGCCTGTCTCCTCTAGACTGTAAGCTCACTGTAGGCAGGGAATGTGTCTACCAATTCAGTTATACTGTACTCTCCCAAGCGTTTAATACGTGCTTTATAAGCATTCAATTAATACCACTGATTGATTAATAATACATGCCCCTTTACTGATCTGGATGCAGTTTTACTTGTTTTGATATCTGCATCCCACCTTCTATACTCTAAGCCCACTGTGGGCAGGGATTGTCTCTGTTGCTGAATTGTACTTTCCAAGCACTTAGTACAGTACTCTGCACACAGTAAGCACTCAATACATACAACTGAATGAATGAAATGCCCATTATATTATGTGCTTTATACAGATTACTCTCCCAAACACTTAGCACATTGTTTTGCACACAGTAAGTGCTCAGTAAATACTGATGGATTGACTGATTGACCTCCTACTTTACCTCCCTGTTCTAGTACAACCCAGCCCATACACTTTGAGGCCAGGTATCTCATCTCCATTTAGCAGATGAGGAAACTGGGGTTCAGAGAAGATAAGTGACTTGCACAAGGTCACACAGGAGGCCAGAGGCAGAGCTGGGACTAGAACCAGGGCTTCCTGACTCCCTGTGCTCTTTTCACTAGGACGCGATGCCTTCCGACCTTCCTTGTAGAAAAAGTCTTCAAACTCACGGAAGGCTACTTCTTGGGTTTAAGCCTTTTTAAGCAGCCTTGCTCTCCACCTTGAATTTATTTTGGTTGAGCAGCTTAAAGTAGTACTCCAGTTTTATTAATCCTAAAGGAACACAAGGTTTGAGCTCAGAACAATGATTCCCCCAGTCCAGGGTTCTGTCTCCCACAGTAACAACAAGTATGGGGGAGAACAGGATACTCGATGTAGCAGTTATATTGCTCTAAGCTTGCTCTAAGCTTGTTCTCTCCCAAGTGCATAGTACAGTGTTCTGCACACGGTAGGGGCTCAATAAATACGACTGACTGACTGATTAATGCCCTCCTGAAATCCATCCTTATGGTGAAAGGTGTATTTCTAGCATCCCTTATTTTCTTCATTCAGTTGTATTTATTAAGCACCTACTGTGTACAAAGCACTGTACTAAACGTTTAATTTTCCTTCCACTAACCCTCTGCACCCATCAGCCACAACCTAATGCCATTTTCTACTCACCCAATTTCCTGTGATTTTGCCCCACCCACAACCCCACAGCACTTATGCACATATCTTTAAATTATACATTATAAATTACTTACGTCTTCATATAAATGTACGTCGCCCTCTCTAGACCGTCGGCTCATTATGGGCAGGGAACATGTCTGCTAATTCTATTAAACTGTAATGATAATAATAATGTTGGTGTTTGTTAAGCGCTTACTACTTGCAGAGCACTGTTCTAAGTGCTGGGGTAGATACAGGGGAATGAGGTTGTCCCACGTGAGACTCACAGTCTTCACCCCCATTTTACAGATGAGGGAACTGAGGCACAGAGAAGTGAAGTGACTTATGAGAAGCAGTGTGGCTCAGTGGAAAGAGCACGGGCTTTGGAGTCAGAGGTCATGAGTTCGAATCCCGGCTCTGCCACTTGTCAGCTGTGTGACTGTGGGCAAGTCACTTAACTTCTCTGTGCCTCAGTTACCTCATCTGTAAAATGGGGATTAAGAATGTGAGCCCCACATGGGACAACCTGATTCCCCTGTGTCTACCCCAGCGCTTAGAACAGTGCTCTGCACATAGTAAACGCTTAACAAATACCAACATTATTAAGTGACTTGCCCACAGTCACAGAGCTGACAAAGGGCAGAGTCGGGATTCGAATCCATGACCTCTGACTCCCAAGCCCGGGCTCTTTCCACTGAGCCATGCATATTGTACTCTCCCAAGTGCTTAGTTCAGTTCTCTGAACTTAGTAAGTACTCAATAAATATGAATGATCGACTGATCGATTGGTAACTCTAGTATTCCCGAAGGCAAAGGATATTTTTTATTGTTTAGCTCACCACATTTAGCTACACAATATGTGTAGCAAGGAAGGAGGTCAGACACAGCAATACCCCTTTTACAGAGAGGTCTTAGGTAGAGGCAGTGTAATCTAGTGGAAAGAGCCCAGGTACCACAGTCAAGAAACCTGGCTTTGTGTCCCAGCTCTACCACCATCCTACTGTATGACCTTAGGAAAGTCACTTAACACTCTAGGCCTCACGTTCCTCATCTGTAAAATGACGCTAAGATAGAGCCCCACGTTGGACGGAGACCCTCCCCAGTCTTATAACCTTGAATCTACTCCTAAGCATGGCACAAAGTAAATGCTTAAAAATGACCTGGTCTAATCCCACCTCTGTGTGACCTTCGGCAAGTCATTTAACTTCTCCAGGCCTTGGTATCCTCATCTGTAAAAGGGGAATTCAATACCTGTTCTCCCTCCTATTTAGACTCGAGCCTCATGTGGGACAGGGACTGTGTCCAACTAGATTACCTGTACCTACCCCAGCATTTAGTAGAGTGCTTGGCACCTAGTAAGCACTTGACAAGTACCATAATCAATTTTATTATCATTACCATTGTCCCAATGATCACAACTAGTAAATAGCAGGATTGAGATTAAAATTCCACCTTCCTGATTTCCAGATGTTCCTCTAGACTAGGCGTTACACATCAGCCCAGAAAGTTCACTTGGTGATAGGGAAGTCTACTTGTACATCCAGATCCTCTGTCTAGCTATAGTTCTCTTAGAATACCCCAGCTTCGCAGCAGCTCCACAGAAAACAGAGGGGCCGAACCTCTCTGTTTCCCGTTCCTCACAGAGAAACATAAATCACACTGACTCAAATTATTCTTGGGCCTAAACTACTACTAGCGGTTGTAAATCCGGCAGGTCTGAATGAAGCTATTCCTAACAACTCTTAATGTACCCCTGGGTGGCTAAATAGTCATCGTCATAGCTAGCAACCAGGCGAGGCACCAGAACAGTTTGGTTTATGGATTCAGTCTATTGTTGCTTTTCTGACTACTTGCCATCCTAAATAGAAGTCTTTGCTCTTAATGGGTCTCGTCCCTGGATCTCAAAGAATAATTGGACATTGTATTCTCCGTCCTGGCTTATAGGTGGAGGGACGGAAAGACTGGGTGAGGATAAATGACTTAGTTGTGTTCGTTTCCAAAACACGAGTGAAGGAGAAGACTGAGCAATTATCCAGTCGATCTGCTCCATTTAAGCCAAAAAAAGCCAATTTGAGGACCTAGAGAAGTAGCATGGCCTAGTGGAAAGGGCCACAGGCTTGGGAGTCAGAATACCTGGGTTCTATTCCTGGATGCGCCATTTGCTGGCTGTGTGACCTGGGGCAAGTCACAACTTCTGTAGGCCTCCATTTTCTCATCTGTCAAAAATGGTGACTAAATCCCTGTTCTTCCCTACCCTGTGGGTCAGGAAGCCTGCCTAATCTGATTGTCCTACCTCTGGGTTTATCACAGTGCTTGGCACTGAGTAAGCACTTAATAAATACCACAGTTATTGCTATTATTATTAAAACCTGAACGACCCATTTGGATTTTCTATGGAAATAATAATTATAATAATTATGGTACTTGTTAAGCATTTACTATGTGCCAAACACTCTTTTAAGCACTGGGTTAGATACAAGTTAATCAGGTTGGACGCAGCCCCTGTCCCAACCTGGGCTAGAACTCTTAATCCCCATATTTTACAGATGAGGTAACTGAGGCCCAGAGAAGTGAAGTGACTTGCCCAAGGTCACACAGGAGAGAAGTGGCGGAACCAGGATTAGAACCCAGTTCCTTCTGCCTCCCAGGCCCGGGCTCTATCCACTGAGCCAAGCTGGTCAAACAGCTAATTGCTCAATCCCTACTTCTTTGACCGGGCAGTCTTGGCAGCCACGTCCAGAAATAGACCAAGGTCTTATCGACCTCTGACGTGCCGGGCTCACTTCCCTGTACACTGCTCAGTGCTAATGAGCCACGCTAACAAGCTTCAGAGCATATTATCAGTCCCTGCGCTAATTCATGTGCACCCAGAAATACACACTGCCGGGGATGGAGGGAAACATCGACGTGAGATCGGTCGTGATTAAAAGCTACAATTTCCTATTGGAGCCAGAATTTTGATGGTGCCAGAGACCGAATGGGTTTACAGCAGCTTAAGAGCCTTGAGCTAAATTGGAGCCTGCCAAGAATTGCCTATTGAAAATGTTTTTCATTTGAAAAATATTTCATATGTATTTTAATGGTAATAATTATAATGCGCCTACTACAGAGAAGGCATCCTGGCTTACTGAATGTTGTTTATATTTGGAAGTGTTCATTTAAAGAAAAACTTCAATCTCTTGCAGAAAATTCCAAATTGCATCAAGCAGAAGAGAATTTCCCAAGAGATTTACTTTGGTATAGTGCAGGAGTCCTTGCTGACACTGTGCTAAGCATTGCCTTAGACAGCTACCTCTCAGCCATAAACATATTCTTTATTTCACATTTCACAAGTACCTGAAAAGAGCATCTTTTTTGTCTCCAGGAAAGCAAGCAGATGGGCTCGTCTTGCATCTATTTCAGTTTATTCACCGGAAACACAAAAATCTCCTGATTTTTTTTTAAATTGGTATCTGTCAAGTGCTTATTATGGGCCAACCACTGTACTAAGCACTGGAGTAGTTACAAGATAATCAGGTTGAACACAGCCCCTATCCCACATGGCGCTCACAGTCTTAATCCCCATTAGACAGATGAGGTGGCTCAGGCCCAGAGAAGTGAGTGACTTGCCCAACGTCACATAGACAAGTGGCAGAGCGGGGACTAGAACCCAGGTCCTCTGACTCCTAGGCCCGTGCTCTTTCCAGTAGACCACGCTGCTTCTCCAAATTAGAATCTTAATATTTTAAATGAATTTTAAATACAAAATACAATACAAAAATTAAATTAAATACAAAGCTGCCAGGCTGTCAAAAGCCGAGCAATGCCTCCTGGACTTCCGAGGAAGGAGACAACAAAATGGCCAGGGGCCAGAGGCTCAAAAATCAGATCTGATTTACTCTTTTGGAGACACACAGTGTGAGATAGTGTGCGAGATCTATGACTGAGCCATACAAATTTTGAATCCAGAACAATAATAATAATAATATTGGTATTTCCTTAAGTGCTTATGTGCCAAGCACCATTCTAAGCACGGGGGTAGATACAAGGTAATCAGGTTGTCCCACGTAGGGCTCGCAGTCTTCATCCCTATTTTACAGATGAGGGAACTGAGGTACAGAGAAGTGAAGTGACTTGCCCAAAGTCACACAGCTGACAGGCGGCGGAACCGGGATTCGAGCCCATGCCCTCTGACTCCCAAACCCAGGCTCTTGCCACCTAAGCCACGCTGCTTCTCTAACAGAGAGAAAGGTGGCTAGTGCTTGTGCAGAAAAACCCCGAAAATTTCCATCCTGGAGTGTCAACTGTGTCATCTTGGATAGACCTCTTAGCCTGGTCGTAGCTTGGTTTCTCCAGCTGAAAAAGGGCCATAATGGCGTGTTGCAGTTTTTTTTAAAATGGTATTTGTTAAACGCTTACTATGTGTCAGGCACTGTACTAAGTGCTGGAAGGGAACACAAGTAAGTCGGGTTGGACAGAGTCCCTGTCTCACATGGGGCTCCCAGTCTTAATCTCCATTTTCCAGATGAGGTGACTGAAGCACAGAGATGTGAAGGAACTTGCCCAACGAGGGCAGGGCTAGGATTAGAACCCAGGTCCTCTGACTCCCAGGCCCGTGCTCTTTCTGTGAGGCCACTCTGCTTCTCAGGTGACTGTGGTTTCTGCCACTCTTCTGGTTAAGTGAGTTTCTTCTGAGGCAGTAATATTTTCCCAGTGTAATATGCTTCTTTGAGCTCCACAGTCCAACCCAGCTCAAACAAACGCATTCTCCAAAATATGCACTGCTGCAATTCCAACTAAAACTCCACCAGCTTCCCGAGCACCAATCAAGGCTTATCCTGTGCAAACCACTGTGGTAAGCGCTTGGGAAACTAGGCTTGCTGGAGATCCTTTCCCTGCTGAGAAGCATATGTGGTGTTTGGCTGGAGCTGTCGAAGCCCTTCAGTAAACTTTCCTTTTGGAGAAGAAGCTTGGCCTAGTGGATAGAGCCCGGGCCTGGGAGTCAGAAGGTCATGGGTTCTAATTCTGGCTCCACCACGTCTTCTTTATGACCTGGGCATGTCACTTTACTTCTTTGGGCCTCAGTTTCCTCATCTGTAAAATGAGGATTAAGACTCTGAGCCCCACATGGGACGGGGACTGCGTCCAACCCTGTTTTCTTGTATCCACCTCAGCGCTCAGTAGAGTGCCTGGTATACAGGAAATGCTTAACAAATACCACAATTTTTTTTCGGGATGGGTGTGGTCCATACACCCCTTGATCATCAAAAAAGTTTACTGAGTGTTCTGGAGTTAAAGGGATAAAGGACTTGGAGAAGCAGCACGGAGTAATGGTAAGAGCACGGGCCTGGGAATCAGAGGGCTGGGTTCTGATCCCAACTCTGCCCCTGTCTATTGTGTGACCTTGGGCAAGTCACTTCACTTCCTCTGTGTATGAGTTACCTCATCTGCAAAATGAGGATTAAGATTGTGAGCTCCATGTGGCATAGGGACTGTGTCCAACCAGATTATTTTGTAGCTATCCCCAGCACTGAGTATGGTGCAGAGCAACAATAAATCAATCAGTGGTATTTACTGAATGCTTACGGTGTGCAGACTACTGTCCTAAGCGCCTGGAAGAGTGCAGTATAACACAGTTGGTGGATACGTTCCCAGCCCACAGTGAGATTACAGTCTAATAATAATGTTGGTATTTGTTAAGCACTTACTATGTGCAGAGCACTGTTCTAAGCGCTGGGGTAGATACAGGGTAATCAGGTTGTCCCACACGAGGGTCACAGTTAATCCCCATTTTACAGATGAAGGAACTGAGGCACCGAGAAGTTAAGTGACTTGCCCATAGTCACACAGCTGACAAGTGGCAGAGCCGGGATTCGAACCCGTGACCTCTGACTCCAAAGCCCAGGCTCTTTCCACTAAGCCATGCTGCTTCGTGCTTCACCAGTACTATTTAAAAAAACAACAAAACTCAGCTTCTCCTCCTTAGCCATGGGCTTCATCAGTCACAGAGAAGTTCCTTGATCCTTATAGATCAGTAGGCTTTTCCTCACTCACATTTGGTGAAAGTCGAGGAGGGAGACCCTCTGCATCCTTCTCAGCTTTGGTCCAGAGGAAAATCCCATTCTGAAGCAATTTGTATGCCATTTAAATAGTCCTGGAAGCTCCCCTAACTCTGGCCTGCTGTGTGACCTTGGGCGAGTCACTTCGCTTTTCTGCGTCTCATTTAGCGCATCTGTAAAATGGGGATTAAGACTGTGAGCCCCCTGTGGGACATGGAATATGTTCAACTTGATAATACTCCAATGCTTAGTTCAGTGGAACATAGTAAATATCTATAATTCTACTTATTTATCTTGATGCTATTGATGCATGTTTACTTGTTTTGATGCCCGTCTCCCCCCTCTAGACTGTGAGCCTGTTGCGGGCAGGGATTTTCTCTATTCGTTGCTGACTTGTACTTTCCAAGCGCTTAGTATAGTGCTCTGCACACAGTAAACACTCAATAATTATGATTGAATGAATGAATGAATAAACAAATACCACTTAAAAAAATGACCGATGGTTTTCCACTGAAGGGGCAGCCTTCCTTCTCTCCTCTTCAATCCCCCCACCTCCTAGGGCTTGACGCATCAGAGCACTGGGAAGTTCCAGGGGGAAGTGGAGTGAAGAGGTGAGGCCAAGAGAATAGTGAGGAGATGATTGAGAGCTGATTTTCTGAAGGGAATTTCCAGACGGTGATTGTCTGGAAAAATGGCATTGATGCACACTTCACTATACCAGTAGACCATTCATACACCTTACCAATTTGGGCCCGCAGGCCTCAATAATAATACTTTGAATTCATTTAACAATTTTATTTTCCAAAGACCTTTTCACATTGCTGACCTCATTTTTTCTCCTCGTCTCCTGGTAGGAAAGGACAAATACCATCATCTCCATTTTACAGATGAGGAAATTCAGTCACGGAGAGGCCACTGGCAGAGCTGGAATCAGAATTCACATCTCGTGACTCCCAGGTGCAAATCAGCTTCTCCTCTCTGTTGTTGTGTTTCAGGTTGAGGTAGAGAGAGGAATGCAGCTGAGGAAGAAAAGACCTCATTTCCATGAGAGTTTTATTCCCAAGAGGATTTGGCTTTGAAATTACTTAATGGGAGCTGAAAATTGCCTTCCAATGGCTAATTTCAAGTTTAAGTTTCAGTGTGATGCTCACACCACATCTTGAATGGGTTCTATATTTTCAGGGAAAACTCTCAGATTCTGCAAATAGCTGGAAAGAGCATGTTTTTGCCTCCAAGGGAGGGATGCAGGGTGACATAGTAGATAGAGCACACACCTGGGAGCCGGAAGGTCATGGGTTCTAATCCCAGTTCTGTCATTTGTCTCCTGCGTCACCTTGGGCAAGTCACTTCACTTCATTCATTCATTCAATAGTATTTATTGAGCGCTTACTATGTGCAGAGCACTGTACTAGGCGCTTGGAATGTACAATTCGGCAACAGATAGAGACAATCCCTGCCCAGTGATGGGCTCACAGTCTAATGGGGGGAGACAGACAGCAAAGCAAAGCAGACTAAAACAAAAACAAGACAACATTATCACGATAAATATAATCAAGGGTAGGTACATCTCATTAACAAAACAAATAGGATAATAAATAATATATACACATGAGGACAGTGCTGAGAGGAGGGGAAGGGGGGAGGGGGAGGAACAGAGGGGAGGGGGAGCAGAGGGGAAGGGGGCTCAGCTGAGGGGAGGTGAAGGGAAGCGGGGAGAGCAGAGGGTGGAGGGGGAGCAGAATATGGGGGAGCTCAGTCTGGGAAGGCGTCTTGGAGGAGGTGAGCTCTCAGTAGGGCTTTGAAGAGGGGGAAGAGAGTTAGTTTGGCAGATGTGAGGAGGGAGGGCATTCCAGGACAGCAGTAGGACGTGGGCCAGGGGTCGAAGGTGGGATAGGTGTGAATGGGGGACAGTGAGGAGATGAGAGGCAGAGGAGCTGAGTGTACGTGGTGGGCAATAGAAAGAGAGAAGGGAGGTGAGGTAAGACACTTCTCTGTGCCTCAGTCACCTTATCTGTAAAATGGGAATTGGAACTGTGAGCCCCATGTGGGACGGGGACTGTGTCCAACCCAGTTTGCTTGTCTCCACTCCAGAGCTTAGTAAGGTGTCTGGCACATAGTAAGCACTTAACAAATACCACAGTTATTATTATTATTATTGAAGAGGAAGAGACCTGAAGGAGAGAAGGCCACTGGTGATGAGGGGAATGGATGGTGGTTGGGTTCTGGAGACTCCTCTGGAATGGCTCTGCTCACTCGCTCTCCTGGAGCCAATGGAAAACACTTGGCAAACTCCATTCCAGGGCTGGAACACAGGCCTGGGTTTGGCTTTCCTCTGAAGGACCTCACAACTACTTCCTAATCTGTTTCATGCTTCACAGTTGTTGGTGGAAGCAACACGGCCTAGGGGAAAGCCAGGGGCTCAAGAAGACCAGGGTTCTAATTGCGGCTTTGCCATTTGCCTGCTACTTGACACTGGGCAAGTCATTTGACTTTTCTGTACCTCGATATTTTTTTAATGGTATTTGTTAAGGCCTTACTATGTGCTAGGTACTGTGCTCCATGTTGGGGTAGATACAAGCTAATCAGGTTCAACACAGTCCATGTCCCACATGGGGCTCACAGTCACAATCTCCATTTTACCTATGAGCTAACTAAGGCACAGAGAAGTGAAGTGACTTTCTCAAGGTTACACAGCAAACAAATGGCAGAACTGGGATTAGAACCCACGTCCTTCTGCAGCCCAAGCCTATGCTCTATCCACTGGGTTATGCTTCTACTCTAATTTCTTCATCCGTAAAATGGGGATTCAATACCTTTTCTTCTTCCTCCTTAACCTGTGAGCCCCGAGTGTGAGATTGTGTCCGATCTGATTGCATTAACTCTAGCCCTTAGTATAGTGTTTGGTATATAATAAGCATTTAACAAATATCATTATTATTGGTAGAAGTCTGTTCCCACAAACATTTGAGAAACGATTTCCGAAAGTTGAGTTGGAGGAGGGGCGTTCTGTTCTGGTCCCTCCAAGCCCTAGGAGGATGAACATTTGAAGAGCAGCATGGCCTAGTGGATAGAGCACGGGCCTGAGAATCAGAGGACCTGGGTTCTAATCCCAGATCTATCACTCGTCTGCTGTGTGACTTTGAGCAAGTCACGACAAATTCAATCGTATTTATTGAGTGCTTACTGTGTGCAGAACACTGTACTAAGTGTTTGGGGGAGTACAAGACAACACAATCAACAGACACATTCCCTGCCCATAATGAGCTTACAGTTTAGAGAAGTGCACTTATTTCACTTAGTAAACTGAGTTTACTTATCTGTAAAATGGGGATTAAGACTGTGAGTCCCATGTGGGACGAAGACTGTGTTCAACCTGATTTGCTTGTGCTTATCCCAGTGCTTAGCATGGTGCCTGGTTCATAGTAAATGCATAATAAATAGCATTTAAAAAAAAAAACAGGAATGCAATCAAGTTTCTGAGAGTGTTTACTAATATTTCCACCACAATGTGAGGAATGCGGGCTATGAAGAGTCAGAACTGTATTACGAGGATTCCTCCCCAGCTCGTTTGGGCAGGAATGTATCTCTTTTATAGTTATCTTGTACTCTCCCAAGCACTTAGTACAGTACTTTGCAACCAATAAGTGCTCAATAAATACAATTGAATGAATGAATGGATAGGGCCATGTTGCCTTCAGCTTCACCAGAAGCCGCCCAGGTTATAGGTATGGAAGATAACAGTTCTCCTTCATTCATTTATTCAATTGTATTCATGGAGGGCTTACTGTGTACAAAGGACTGCACTAAGCACTTAGGAGTATACAATAAAAGAATAAACAGACATATTCCCTGCCCGCAATGAGATTACAGTCTAGGGGGGATACAGACAATGTAAATAAATAAATAAAATACAGATACATACATAAGTTCTGTGGGACTTGGAGGGGGATGGATAAAGGGAGCATGTCAGGGGGATGTAGAAGGGAGTGGGAGAAGAAGAAAGGGGGGCTTAGTCAGGGAAGGCCTCTTTGAAGAGATGTGCCTTTAGTAAGATTTTGAAGTGAAGGGGGAGAGTAATTGTCTGTCGGATATTTCTCCCATTACTAGCTGAGCTCCTTCCTCTCAATGGCCACATCAGGTTAAAAAGACTCCAGCTTGCAAATAGTATGTATTTCTCTTAAAGTGGGTTAATGAATGGAAGCCTAACCAGAACTGAGATAGTGTAGAACAGAAAAAACTGAAGTTGTGGTCCAGTGAGCAAGCTAATTTAATATAAAGACCCGATTAAAACACTTAAAACCAGAGGAAAGAACTTCCATCCCCTAAGCTGCACAGCTCCCCCAGAAATGACTGAACCAGGACAACACAAGCTCTATGTCACCTCAGCAAACTTTCTCAGCCCACTGGACCCTGAAGAAGGAATACACTCCATTGCCTTAAAACCAAAGGGACTGCATTTGAAATGATTCCATTCAGAAGTGTCATCTACACCACTGAAACAAACTCAGCAGTGTACAGTGCAGAAATAGATCATAGCATCTGAATTGTTAACCTGGCACCGGAAGAAATAATCTTGCCTGGAAAAGAAACTCTTTCCAGTAAGATTTAGCATGAAATGATGGACGGGAGCCTTTGGGAAGAGACTGAGTCTGTTATTTTGTTGTGTCATACTCTCCCAAGTGCTGAGTACAGTGCTCTGCACACAGTAAGTGCTCAATAAATAGGATCGATTGATCAACTGTTAGAGGTGAAAGACTGAAGTATGGGTGACTCCTCGTATAATCTAGCATTTTGTTTCTTTGGATGTTGCCTCTTGCCAGATTTCTCTCCTCTGTTGGTGCCTGAGATTTTCACAAGCTGCAACTTGAAATCATAAATACGCAAAGAAAGTTGACAATATGTTTCGGGTGTTTAACCCATAAGTCCTAGAGAGATCAGGTAAGACTGTGGTAAAGAGAAAAAAAATGGATTCTCCAAATTCCTCAACTGATTCACCATTACCCCTGAGGAAATGCCTCAGCAGGGACTTTCTCTATCTGTTGCCGACTTGTTCATTCCAAGCGCTTAGTACAGTGCTCTGCACTCAATAAATACTATTGAATGAATACTTGTTTCAAGATCTTGTGCAGAGGATTGTCCTGAGAACTTTGGTATTTGGTAAGTGCTTACTAAGTACCAAGCACTTCTCTAAACACCTTGGGTAGATACAAGGTTATCAGTAGGGATGCGGTCCCTGTCCCTCCGGGGGCTCAAAGTCTAGGTAGAAGGGAATAGATTTAATCTCCATTTTATGGATGAGGAAAGTGAGGCACAGAAGTTAAGTGACTTGCCCAAGGTCACACAGCAGGCTAATGATAAAGCTAGGATCCCAGGCTTTTGCTCTTTCCACTAGGCCACATTGATTCTCTGTTTCTCTAAATGATATCACCCCTGCCCTAAGAATAATAATAATGATGGTCTTTGTTAAGCGCTTACTATGTGCCAAGCACTATTCTAAGCACTAGGGTAGATACAAGGTAATCATGTTGTTCCATGTGGGGCTCACAGTCTTAATCCCCATTTTACAGATGAGGTAACTGAAGCAAAGAGAAGTTAAGTGACTTGCCCAAAGTCACACAGCTGACAAGTGGCAGAGCGGGGATTAGAACCCGTGACCTCTGATTCCCAAGCCTGTGCTCTTTCCACTAAGCCACATTGTTTATCTCACCCCAAATTATTTGTATTTGAGGGGAAAAAATTACAATCAATCAATCAATGAATCATATTTGAGCGATGACTGTGTGCAGAGCACTGTACTGGGCACTTCAATTGGCTACAATAAGAAAATAGAGGTGGATTAGGGAAGAAATATGTGCTGAAAGGGTCCAACGTGTACATCGATCTCTATGTAAGTGCTATACATGCACATAAATGTGGAGTTGCTAGTCGGGCGGACATGACATGACCCGGAGAGAAAACAAATCAGTCGGGGAAAGCCTCCTAGAGTTGGGCGTGTGTTGGGAAAACGGTGGGGGCGTTTAGGATGGCTTTGAAGAGGGGCAGATATGAAGGGGGAGGGAATTCCAAGCCCGGAAGATAGGCTTGAAGAATACATTGGAGACAGGATGGGCAAAAGTGTGGAATGGGGAGAAAGTTCGCTTGGGAGGGGTAGGAAGTAGCCGGTGAAGAAAGCTGGTAATTATAGGAAACAGCTGATGCAGAACCTTGAAGCCAAAGGTCACTAGTTTTAGATTCAAGATATTCAGGTCCCACTTGGCTTTCACAGTCCAAATAGGAAGGAGAACAGGTATTGAATCCCCAATTTTCAGAGGGGAGAACTGAGGCTCAGAGAAGTTAAGTGACATACCCAAGGTCACACAGCAGATAAATGGTGGAGTCATGGTTAGAATTCAGGTCCTCTGACTCCCAGGCCTATGCTCTCAGCACTAAGCCATGCTGCTTCTCTTATTATTATTAATAATAATAACTATAGTGATCATTCTTGTGATATTTAAGAGTTACTATGTGCCCAGCACTGTAGCAGATGCAAAATAATCATGTCAGACACAGTCCCTGTCCTATACAGGACTCACAGTCTGAGGGAGAGGGAGAACAATCAAAAATTGACTAATACCATAAAAAATGAAAACAGCAATTGAATCCTCATTTTTAAAATGAGGAAACAGAGCAATAGAGAAGAGAAGTGACTTACCCAAGGTCACCCAATAGGCAAATAGTAGAGCTGAGACTAGAATAATAATAATAACTGTGGCTTTTGTTAAGTACTTACTATGTGCCGGTCACTGTTCTAAGCGCTAGGATGGATAGAAGCAAATCGGGTTGGACACAGTCCTGTCCCACATGGGGCTCAGAGTCTTAATCCCCATTTTACAAATGAGGGACCTGAGGCACAGAGTAGTGAAGTGACTTGCCCAGGGTCACACAGCAGACAAGTGGCAGAGCCGGGACTAGAACCCAGGTCCTTCTGACTCCCAGGCCTGTGCTCTATCCACTAGGTCACACTACTTCTCTAGAACCCCGGACGCTGACTCTCACTCCCATTCTCTACCCAGTAGCCAACACTGAAAAAGAATCAGAATGGGATTGTGGCCAGACATTTCAGCGTGGCTAACCCTCACGTACCATCTGTGGCCCTGGAAAAGTCTCTTATGCTCGTGGCTTCTGATTCTCAGTCAATTAATCAGTCAATTAGTCCTATTAATTGAGTGCTTACTATGTGCAGAACACTGTACTAACAGCTTGAGAGGTTACAATATAACAGAGTTGGTAGACACATCCCTGGCCCACAATGAGTTTACAGACTAGACGGGGAGACAGAAGCAGCGTTTCTCAGTGGAAAGAGCATGGGCTTAGGAGTCAGAGGTTATGGGTTCTAATCCCGGCACCGCCACCTGTCAGGTGTGTGACTTTGGGCGAGTCACTTGACTTCTCGGTGCCTCAGTTACCTCATCTGTAAAATGGGGATTAACACTGTGAGCCTCAAGTGGGACAACCTGATTATCCTGTATCTCCCCCAGTGCTTAGAACAGTGCTCGGCACATAGTAAGCGCTTAACAAATACCAATATTATCATTATTAATATACTCTCATAGCAGTAGTTGTAATAATAGCATTTGTTGAACATCCTTTGGGCAGTATGCTGTACTAGGTTCTTGGGGAATATGGAGTGCTTTATTTCTTCCCACAAGGAGTTTGGACTCTAAGAAGGGTGAGAAACATAAAGATATTTACAACAAAAGAGGCCAAGTACTGACCACATAAAGCATACTTACAGCTGAGTAATGATTCAGTGGTAGACTATTATTATTCACCACTCATTTCCGGGGAAGCAGCATGGTCTACTGGCAAGTGAATGGGCTTGGGAGTCAGAGGACGTGGGTTCTAATCCCGGCTCTCGCCCTTGCCCGCTGCGTGAATTTGGACAAGTCACTTACTTTCTCAGTACCTCAGTTCTCTCATTTGTAAAATGGGGATTAAGACCACGAGTCCCATGTGGGACAGGGACTATGTCCATCCTGATTACCTTGTATCCATCCCAGCTCTCAGAACAATGCTTGGCACATAGTAAGCACTTAACCAATACCATAATAATAATAACAGTATTCATCATTTACCTTCTCTCTTTGAACCTGGCCCATTCCTCTTTAATGGACCCATTTTTTTCCTTTTTTTGACCTCTCACTTGCCGTTCCTCTTTTCCTTCTGTATAGATGCCACGCTTGCTTTTTGACCCGCCAGAGAGAGAGAACCATCAGGGGTTTTGGACTCAGACTGGGTGTTCCGTGTCCACCCAGAGGACAGACTAACGTGGCTTTTAGCACAAGCCTAAGGAGGCGGCGTTTGTTACCGGGTCAGGGTTGGACCTACAAAATGAGCACAGGGAACATGTCCGCCAACTGTTGTATCGTACTCTCCCAAGTGCTTAGTGCAGTTCTTTGCCCACAGTAAGCGTTCAGTAGATACCACTGATTGATTGTGTTTAAAAATCAAAGTAAAACTGCCATTCCAAAATGTGCACTTTCATTCATTCAGTGGTATTTATTGAGTGCTTACTGTGTGCAGGGCACTGTACTAAGCTCTAGGAAAGTTACAATTCGGCAACAGAGACAATCCCTACCCAACAACGGGCTCACAGTCGAGAAGGGAGGAGACAGGCAATAAAACAAAACAGGCAGACAGGTATCAATAGTGTCAACATAAATAAATAGAATTCTAGATATATACACATCATTGATAAAAGAAATAAAATGATAAAATAATATGTACATATATACACAAGTTCTGTGGGGCAGGGAGAGGGGTAGAGCAGAGGGAGGGAGTAGGGGTGATGGGGAGGGGAGGAGGAGCAGAGGAAAAAGGAGGGCTCAGTCTGGGAAGGCCTCCTGGAGTAGGTGAGCTTTCAGGAGGGAATGAGTAGAGGACGAGCTTTTCATTTTGGGTCATTAGAGAAGTTTTCTGGGTGGTGAAAGATCCTGGAAATATATGGACTCTGCCAATCAATCAATCAATCTACTAGTACCTTCCTACTACTATGGTTCTCCTACCACACCCCAGAACTTCATTCCTCTAATGCTAACCTTCTCACTCTACCTCATTCTCGTCTATCTCGCCTCCAACCTCTCGCCCTCGTCCTACCTTATGCCTGCAATGCCCTCCCTCTTCATATCAGACAGAAAATCGCTCTCCCCCACTTCAAAACCTTATTGAAGGCACATCTCCTCCAAGAAGCCTTCCCTGAGTAAGTCCTCCTCCTCCTCTTCTCCCACTCCCTTCTGAGCCACTCTTACTTGCTTCTTTATTCATCTTCCTTTCCATCCCCACAGCATGTATGCATATATCCATCTATTTTATTTATTTATTTATTTATTTATTTATTTATTTATTTATTTATTTATTTATTTATTTATTTATTTCTGTTAATGTCTGTCTCTCCCTCTAGACTATGAGCTCACTGTGGGGAAGGAATGTGTCTGTTGTTATATTGTACTCTCAATCAATAGTATTTATTGAGGGCTTACTGTGTGCAGAGCTCTGTACTAAGTGCTTGGGAGACTACAATACAACAGAATTACCAGACACTTTTCCCACCCACAAATCAAAAGTCCAACCCTGACCCAGAGACAAAGACTATCCACCTAGGCTTGTGCTAAAAGTCTGGTGAGCCTGTCCTCTAAGCGAACCTGGAATTCTCATCCTGAGCCCAGATTGCTACAGGGTAGCCCAAGGGTGTGAGGACAGTCACAATTTAATTTCCATCTTCTGTGTGAATTCTCCTTCTGGCCTAAGCCAAAAACCGAGAGGGAACTGCCTCCTGAGGTCGACCAGGTAATCTGGGGCCTGGGCCAAAATTGAGGTGTCCCCACCTGGCAACCCTGGGACATCACAAACAGGAGGAACTTTCCTCCTCCTCCTCCTCCTCCTCCTCCTCCTCCTCCTCCTCCTCCTCCTCCTCCTCCTCCTCCTCCCCCCCCCCCCCCCTCCAGGCATTATCAGTTGGAAGAAGTCAAATGAGCTTACTGAGCCGAGTGGGAGGCTTTCCACCCTGGGCGGGTCTTACTTAACAAGAAGAGACAAAGAGGAGATAGAGTCTTCCAATCTCATTCCCCCCCTCCGGGAGCTCTCTGCTCAGCAGCCTGGGAAATATCAGGAATGGAACAGTAATAATGATGATGATAATAATAATAACAATAACTGTGGTATTTGTTAAGTGTTTACTATGTGCCAAGCACTATACTAAGCGCTGGGGTGGTAACAAGCAAATTGGATTGGAGACAGTCCCTGTCCCACGTAGCGCTCACGGTCTCGATCCCCATTTGGCAGATGAGGCTCAGACAAGTGAAGTGACCTGCCCAACGTCACACAGCAGACATGTGGCAGAGCTGAGATTAGAACCCATGACCTTCTGACTCCAAGGCCCCTGCGCTAATCACTACGTCATGCTGCAGTGGGAGAAACTGGGGAGCCAGATGCAGCAAGACTGTGGGACTCTTGTGGGACAGTGGACACAGACTCAGCATTCAGAAAAGTGCTTTACACATAATAAGCACTCAGCAAATATTATGGCTTTTTTGTAAAAAAAAAAAAAAGGTTTGGAAGAGAACCCAACCTCCCCAGGGTGAGAATAATGCTAATAATAATCCTGGAATTTGTTAAGCGCTTACTATGTGTCAAACACTGTCCTAAGCCCTGGGATAGATTAGTTAGATTAGTTAGTTAGTTAGGTTGGATGCAGCCCTGACCCAATGGGGGCTCGCAGTCTAAGTAGGAGGAAGAACAGGTATTGAATCTCATTTTTCAAATGAGGAACTTGAGGCACAGAGAAGTTAAATTTCTGGTCCAAGGTCTCACGGGAGGCAAGTGACAGAAGTCAGGTCTTCTGATTCCCAGGCACGTGCTCTTCTACTAAGCCGCAGGAAAAGAGGCAGATGGTCTGAAATGGCCCTTAGAATATTCATTCATTCATTCATTCATTCATTCTATTGTATTTATTAAGCGCTTACTGTGTGCAGAGCACACTACTAAGCACTGGGAAGAGTGCAATACCGCAATGAACAGACACATTCCCTGCTCACAACAAGCTTACAGTCTAGATGTGAGGGAGACAGACATTAATATAAATAAATAAATTGCAGATATGTACATAAGTGTTGTGGGGCTGGGGGAAGAAAAAAGGGAGCAAATCAAGGCAACACAGAAGGGAGTGGGAGAAGAGGAAGTGGGGGGCTTAGTCAGAGAAGGCCTCTTGGAGGAGATGTGCCTTCGACAAGGCTTTGAAGGGGCGGCGAAAGTAATTGTCTTTCGGATTTGAGGAGGGAGGGCGTTCCAGGCCAGAGGTAGGATGTGGGTGAGAGGTTGGAGGCGAGATAGATGAGATCAAGGAGCAGTGAGAAGGTTAGCATTAGAGGAGTGAAGTGTGCAGACTGGGTTGTAGTAGAAGAGTGAGGAGTGAGGTAGGAGGGGGCAAAGTGATTGAGTGCTTTGAAGCCAATATTGACGAGTTTTTGTATGATGCAGAGGTGGATGGGCAGCCACTGGAGTTTTTTGACATGTCCTGAATGGTTTTGTTGAAAAATGATCTGTGCAGCAGAATGAAGTATGGACTGGAGTAGGGAGACACAGGAGGCTGGGAAGTCAGCAAGGAGGATGATGCAATCATTCAGGGGGGATAGGATGAGTGATTGTATTAACAGGGTAGCAGTTTGGATGGAGAGAAGAGGGTGGATTTTAGCGATATTGTGAAGGTAGGTCCAACATGATTTAGTGATGGATTCATTGTGTAGGTTAAATGAGAGAGAGGAGTCAGGGATGATGCCACGGTTATGGGCTTTTGAGACAGGAAGGACGATGGTGTTGTCAACAGTGATGGGAAAGTGAGCAGGAGGACAGGATCTGGGTGGGAAAATAAGAAGTGAGTTTTAGCCGTATTAAATTAGAGGTGATGGAAGGACATCCAAGTAGAGATGTCTTGAAGGCAGGAGGAATTGAGAGCCTCCGGAGAGGGATAGAGATCAGGGTTGGAGATGTAGATTTGGGTATCGTCTGCATAGAGGTGGTTGTTGAAGCCATGGGAGAGAATAAGTTCTACAAGGGAGTGGGTGTAGGTGGAGAATAGAAGGGGATCCCAAACTGAACCTTAAGGGACACCCACAGTTAGGGGGTGGGAGGCAAAGGAGGAGCCCTCAAAGGAGACTGAGAATGAACGGCCAGAGAGATAAGAGAACCAGAACAGGACAGTGTCAGTGAAGCCAAGGTTGGATAATGTTTCTGAAGGGTTGAAGAGGATTAGGATGGAGAAGAGTTCGGTGGATTTGGCAAGGAGATCAAAGGTGACCTTTGAGAGGGCGGTTTCTATGTAGTGAAGGGGACAGAAGCCAGATTGGAGGGGGTCAAGGAAGGACTTGGAGGAGAGGAACTTGAGACAGCGGGTGTAGACAACTCGCTCAAGGAGTTTGGAAAGGAAGGGTAGGAGGGAGATGGGGTGATAAATGGAGGGAGCTCTGGGGTCAAGGGAGGGGTTTTTTTAGGATGGGAAAACGTGGACATGTTTGAAAGCAGTGGGGAAGAGCCACCGAGGAGTGAACAGTTGAAGATAACTGTCAAAGAAAGAAGAGAGGGAGGGGACAAGTATTTTGACACGGTGTGAAGGAACGGGGCAGGTGGGGGAGTGGATTCATTCATTCAGTCGTATCTATTGAGTGCTTACTGTGTGCAGAGCACTGTACTAAGCACTTGGAAAATAAAATTCCACAATAAAGAGAGACAATCCCTGCCCACAGCGGGTTTACAGTATAGAAGGAGGGAGACAGACATCAATACAATAAAAAAGGCATCAGTATAAATAAATGATGGTTCATTTACTCTTTCATTCATTTATTTATTCATTCATTTATTCATTTGTATTTATTAAGCGCTTACTGTGTGCAGAGCACCGTACTAAGTGCTTGGAAAGTACAATTCAGCAACAGAGACAACCCCTACCCAACAAAGGGCTCACAGTCTAGAAGGGGAAGACAGACAGTAAAACAAAACAAGTAGACAGGCATCAATAGCATCAGTTGGTTGAATTGTCCTTGAGGACTTGGGAGTTTAGAGGCCAGTGAATAAGAATAAACAGGCTGGGTTGGTGGAAAGGTAGAATAAAACACGGCCTGAGTAGGTGTGAAGGCAGGCAGCATTTGAAATGTAAAAATGTATGAACCTAGGCCTTTGTCATCTGGAGGCTAGAAAGCCAAAGATGAAGAAAATAGCTACTCCTCAGCTGCAGCAGATCAGGAGCAAAGGGTCCTTTGGACATGAAAATGGGAACCCGACCCCAGGGCTGTAGAGGGTTTTTAAAAAACTTTAAAAATGCTTTCAAAGAGGATTTGAGTTATAATTGTGGAATTTGTTAAGCCTTTACTGTGTGCCAAGCACTGTAGTAAGTGCCAGGGTAGTTAGAAGATAATCAGGTCCCACACGGGCTGGTAGCCTAAGTAATGGGAGAATAGCTATTGAATTCCCATTTTCCAGATGAGGGAACTGAGGCCCAGAAAGAAGTTAAGTCACTTGCCCAAGGTCATACAGCCGGCATATGACCCATGACTTGGATGTCTTCCTAGAATCCTTGCGCATAAAAGAATGAATGACAGAGAAAATCCCCCACCACGCCCTGGGACCACAGGCCCAGCATTAAAAACCCCATCTTTTCTGAATAATTCCTAACACACCAAGTCCCAGTCAACCTGTCAACCACCCTTAGCATTCTTGTGTTTATAAATATATTCAATTATCTATTCACCTATTTCTTCTGGACATATTTGTACTACTTTCTGTTATAGCCTCGTTCTTCCTCCTGTGCCCTATATTAAACTGGGGGTTCCTCGAGGGCAGGGCACGTCTGTCTAACTACCGTCAAACTCTCCCAAGGGTTTAGTTCTGAAATCCACACTCGGCAGGTTTTCTATTATTACTTTTATTGTTATTATTATATTTATCTTCACTGTATATTGTATTCATTCATTCTAGACTGTGAGCCTGTTGTTGGGTAGGGATTGTCTATATCTGTCGACGAATTGTACTTTCGAAGCGCTTAGCACAAAGCGCTCAGTAAATACGATTGAATGAATTCATTCATTCAATCGTATTTATTGAATGCTTATTGGGTGGAGAGCACTGTGCTAAGCGCATGGGAGAGTACAATACGTCAATAAACAGACACATTCAACAAGCTTATAGTCTAGATGTGGGGAGACATGAATACAAATAAATAAAATTACAGATATGTTCATAAGTGCTGTGAGGCTGGGACTGGGGGGAGAGCAAAGGGAACAAATCAGGGTGACGTGGAAGGGAGTGGGAGATGAGGAAAGGTGGGGTTTCATCTGGGAAGGCCTCTTGGAAGAGACGTGCCTTCAATAAGGCTTTGAAGAGGAAGAGAGTAATTGTCTGTCGGATTTGAGGGGGGAGGGCGTCCCAGGCCGGAGACAGGTTGTGGGCTAGGGCTTGGCAGCAAGATAGGCAAGATCGAAGCACAGCGAGATTACTGTTAAGCACTATCCTGTATTTGTATATGTCACACACTGTTCTAAGCGCCGGGGTAGATACAAGCTAATCAGGTCACACACTGGCCCTGTCCCACATGGGGCCTAATTATAAATTGGGGAAAACAGACACTGAATCCTTATTTTACAGATGTGGTAACTGAGGCACTGAGAAGTTAAGTGACTTGCCCAAGTACATGTAGCAAAGTATTGTACTCTCCCAGTTGCTTAGAACAGTGCTCTGCACATAGTAAATGCTTAATAAATACCATTGATGGTGTTGACGAGGCAGAGGCGGAGCTGGGATGAGAACCCAGGTCCTATGACTCCCGGGCCTTTGCTCTTTCCACCAGGCCTTGCTGCTCCTGAATGCTCAGGGAATTCTCAGTGAACACTCTTGATTGTTTGAAGGACCTCTGACCCCAGAGGCTAAAATGGGCACCTCATTTGTGGTCGGCCTCTTCTGCTGGAGCCCAAGAGAAGATGTGGCAACATGTAATAAAATTGGTATTTGTTCAGCACCTACTATGTGCCAAGCACTGAGGCAGATACGATAAAAGCAGATTGGAAACAGCCCCTGTCTCACATGGGGCCTCCAGCCTAATGGGAAGGGAGAGCAGGTATCGAATCACCATTTTACAGGTAAGGAAACTGAGGGACAGAGAAGCGAAGCGACTTGCCGAAGACCACACTTCAGGCAAGTCGTGGAGCTGGGATTAGAACCCAGGCCTCCTGTCTCCTAGGTGTGTGTTCTTTCTACCAGGCTTTTTAAATCTCTCTCCAATCAGTCTGGAAGAAGCTGCAGCTACTAGGTGAACACTGGTGAACCAACTCTCCCTTCAGCCTGCCTTCTCTCACTCTGGAGGACAAGAAATTTTAAAATACGGATAACATTTCAGTGACTCGGAAAAGTTTTATGGCAACTTGGACCCATTTCAAGTGTTATTTTTAACCATAGCCATTTGGTCCTTGTGGGAAATGAAATTTAAAAGGACGGTTATAATTAGGTCTCATTTTGAGAAACTTATTATATTTTGCAGTCTGTCCCGGGAGCAGCGTTTCCTAAGTGATTTTGGTACTTTGATTCAATCATGGGGTTTCCATTTTCTATATAGGATGCTGGGAAGAAAATAAGAGAAAGTAGGATCGAGCTGGAGGAAGAAAGCAGAGGCAGGCTTTCCCTTACATTTGGGGAATAAGCTTTAAATCGTAACTCGGACCCCAGAGCAGTGACTGAAAGTGGAGGGAAATTACATTTTCCCTACCTGGATTTTTCTCCCCAGCAAGTCGCAGCCGCGATTTTATCCAAGTGTTTCCATTTCTTCATTGAATTTAGTGGGATAGAAAGCTAGAGAACTACACCTCTCGGGCCAGGAACGAATAATCTCAATAATAAAGCTATTCTAATCTCAGTATATACTGAAGGACCCAAGAGATGTTGTGAAGGTAGAACCTACAGGATTCGGCGGCAGACTGATTACGCCGGTTGAGTATGAGGGATGAGTCCATCAATCAGTCGATCAACGGTATTTATTGAGTGCTCACCGTGTACAGAGTACTGTACTAAGTGCTTGGGAAAGTACAGTGCAACAGAGTTGGTAGACGCGTTCCCTGCCCACAACGAGCTTACAGCCTAGAGGGGGAGACAGACATTAATATAAATGAATGAATTATGCATATGTAATTTATGTCGAGGATGATACCAAGGCTGCGGGCTCGTGAGGCATGGAGGATGGTTGAGTTGGCCATAATGATGGGAAAATGGTGGGGACGAGTGGGACTTTTAGGGCCTTCACCTACTGGGTACATCTTTCTTCACCCTCCCTGGGTCTCCGCCGCCCTTACGAGGGAGGGCCGAAGCCAAGCAGGACACAGAGCCCTGTGGCGGAGAGTGGAACGGTGGTTGGTGAGGGGGACTGGACACAAGGGTCAGTCAGTCCCTCTTTCGAAAACCATCCCGAGGGGTCCGGGCAGCCAAGCACACCCGGGGAAAAAGTCAGTCACCTTGGCTCCGAGCTCTGAGTGCCTCAGGAGGAAATGGTCATGTTTGTGGCACAATTCCCCGAAGGCGAGTCGAACCTTTGCCTTCCTAAGCAACCCTCCAAAACACCCGAGAGGTCAGAGAGAGCAGCCTGCGTCCCAAACCAGCTCTGTGGGACCCGAGATCCCAGAGGACGTTTGGGAATGGCCTGGCTCGCTGACAGATACATGACCAACCTTGCGGTCAGCACCGAGGGCTCACCTGTCCTCAGAAATGCTGTCTCCAGCCATCCTAGCTCCCAGGGAGGATCCAGGAGGTAAAATGAACACAGGCAATATGTTCTTCTTCTCGTTGGCATAGATCATTCCATGCCTCTGTATGTGCATGTGCTTTGTGAGTGTGTGTATGTGTGTGTGTAGCTATTCGTAAGGCTAAATGTTACTTGCAACACTAAATGTAGCAATGTGCAGTAAGTAAATCTGCAGTTTATTGGCTGGCATTCGACACACAAGGGTCTTTCAGGATACAGGCCCAGGGAGCGTATGTGCTGGTTATTTTGGAGATGGAGTAGTGATGGGGCAGCCGTGGGACGGGGTGGAGTTGGGCCCTGGACAGGGCTGTTTTATTCCCCGAGGGAGAAGGGGGGAATGGAGACCTGAGGTACCCCGATGAGCCCGGTATCCAAGAGGCACTGGTTTTGAAAGAAAGGCAAATTTAGTAAAGGAGAAATCTTCTTTTTCTTTCCCTTGTGATCACCCCACCCTAATCCAGCTCCCAGGGTCTCAGATTGAATGAATAAATGAATGAGGGGGAAAGCTGATTGAGTGCTTTAAATAATGTTGGCATTTGTTGAGCGCTTACTATGTGCAGAGCACTGTTCTAAGCGCTGGGCTAGATACAGGGTAATCAGGTTGTCCTACGTGAGGCTCACAGTCTTAATCCCCATTTTACAGATGAGGTCACTGAGGCACAGAGAAGTTAAGTGACTTGCCCACAGTCACACAGCTGACAAGTGGCAAAGCCGGGATTCAAACCCATGACCTCTGACTCCCAAGCCCGGGCTCTTTCCACTGAGCCACGCTGCTATCCCCTAAAGCTCACAATAATAATAATTATGGTATTTATTAAGCGCCTACTATGTGCCAAGTACCGTTCTAAGCGTTGGGGTAATTACAAGGTGATCAGGTTGTCCCATGTGGGGCTCACCATCTCAACCCCCATTTTACAGATGAGGTAACTGAGGCACAGAGAAGTGATTTGCCCAAGGTCACACAGCAGACATTAGAACAGGGATTAAAACCCACGACCTCCGAATCTCAGGCCAGTGTTCTTGCCACTAGGCCATGCTGCTTCTGCAGAAAGAGTTTCTGTCTGATGTGGAGGTAAATGGGTGACCGCGGGAGGTTACTGAGAGATGGGTTGTTGTGGACTGAACGGTTTTTTAGAAAAATGATCTGGGCAGCAGAGTGAAGCGTGAAGTGGATTGAGGAGAGGCAGGAAGCAGGATGGAGTGGTCAAGGTGGGAAATGATAAGTGCTTGGATCAGTGTGGATCGATGCTAAGAAGAGGGCTCTGCACACAGTAAGTGCTCAATAAATATCACCGATCAGTGGATTGATTGATTGTCCAAGGGGTTGGGAACTGTGGCCAGCAGGGAGGGAAGAAAGACCCTTGAATAAGTGAGGTGCCTCTCCCACCCAATAGTAGTTGGGTAGTAGTCAAGAAGCAGCGTGGTCTAGTGAAAAGAGCCCGGACCTGGAAGTTAGAGGACCTGGGTTCTAATCCTGATTGCCACTTCATTGCCTGATTGCAAGTCCCTTCATTTTTCTGTGCCTCAGTTCCCTCATCTGCAGAATGGGGATTCAATACCTGCTCTCCCTTCCTTTTAAACTGTGAGCCCCCGTGGGACCTGATTAGCTTGTATCTACCCCAATGCTTAGAACAGTGCCTGGCGCATAGTAAACAATTAAAACCATAATTTTTTTACAGTTATGGTGCATTTGTCAGTTTACGTCGACTATCTCCCCGTTAGAATATAAGCTCCTCAAGGGCAGGGACTTAGTCTTTTTTCTTGAATGTTCCCAACTGCCTAGGATTGTGCTCTGTACACAGTAAATGTCGTTGGTCCTTATGCTCTACACTGAGAACAAGAGAATCAAGTACAGTGTCAATACTCTAGTTTGAAATAATAGTATTAATGCTGGTATTTGTTAAGTGCTCTGAGAGCCCCATGTGGGAGAGGGATTGTGTCTGTCTTGATTATCTTGTACCTCTCCTAGCACTTAAAACAGTGCTTGACATATAGTAAGTGCTTAAAAAATTACCACAATAATGATGATAAATACTGTACTAAGTACTGGGGTAGAAATAAGATAATCAGGTTGGACACAGTCATTCATTCAATTGTATTTATTGAACGCCTATTGTGTACAGAGCACTGTACTAAGTGCTTGGGAGAGTACAATACAACAATAAGCAGACACTCCCTGCCCACAACGAGCTTACAGTCTAGAAGTTGGGGAGACAGACATTAATATAAACGAATAAATTACAGATGTGTACACATGTGGGGCTGGGCTGCGGGGGGGGAGAACAAAAGGAGCAAGTGAAGGCAATGCAGAACAAAGTGGGGGAAGAGGAAAGGAGGGGCTCAGTCTGGGAAGGCCTCCTGGAGGAGATGTGCCTTCAATAGGACTTTGAAGAGGGGGAGAATAATCGTCTGTCCCATTTGGAGGGAGGGTGTTCCAGGCCAGAGGCTGGATGTGGGCATGGGATTGGCAGTGAGACAGGTGAGATGGAGGCACAGTGAGAAGGTTAGCACTAAAGGAGCAATGTGTGCAGGCTGGGTTGTAGAAGGAAAGAAGCGAGGTGAGGCAGTAGGAGGCAAGGTGATGGAGTCTTTTAAAGCCAATGGTGAGGAGTTTTTGTTGATGCAGATTCATTCATTCATTCGATCATATTTATTGAGCGCTTACTCTGTGCAGAGCACTGTACGAAGCGCTTGGAATTTAGAATTCGGCAACAGATAGAGGCAATCCCTCCCCAGCAACGGGCTCAGAGTCTAAATGGGGGAGGCAGACACAAAACAGAACAAAACAACCACTGGCAACCACTGGAGTTTTTTGAGGGTGGGGCATGACATGCTCTGAACATTTTTGTAGGAAAATGATCCAGGCAGCAGAGTGAAGTATGGACTAGAGTGGGGAGAGACAGGAGGCTGGGAGGTCAGCAAAGGAGGCTGATACAGTATCAAGGCAGGATAGGATGAGTGACTGTATTAACGTGATGTTGTGAAGGTGGGACCTACAGGATTTTGTGACAGATGGAATATGTGGGTTGAATAGGGATAATACCAAGTTTACTAAGTTTACAGGCTTGTGAGACAGGAAGGATGGCGGTGCCGTCTACAATGGTGGGAAAGTCGGGAAAGTCAGGAAAGTGATGGGAACAGTCCCTGTTCCTCACGGGGTTCAGAGTCTAAATAGGAGGGAGAACAGATATTGAATCCCTATTTTACAGGTGAGGAAAGTGAGGCACAGAGAAATAGAGTGCTTTGCCCAAGGTCACACAGCAGGCAAGGGACAGAGCTGGGATTGGAACCTAGGGCCTCTGACCCTCAGGCCTGTGTTCTTTCCATTAGGCCACACTGCTTGTCTGTCTCTTTGTTCATTCATTCAGTCATATTTATTAAGCACTTACTGTGTGCAGAGCATTGTAGTAAGTGCTTGGGAAAGTACAATATAACAATGAACAGTGACATTCCCTGCCCACAAGAAGCTCACAGCCTAGAGAATGAGCTCGCAGTCTCTACTTTTGTATAGCTATCTGTGTGTCCTAGACCTTTTTGACCTCATCATTACAACTGCAACTGTAAACACCTTAGGAAGCAGAAATCCCACTTGCATAACAACTTGCTTTGTAAATGTGTTCTGATCACGGTGATGAGGATGATAGTGATGAGGATGATCATGAGAACGGGGCTTGGCACACAGTAAGCGCTTAACAAATACCACTGTTATTATAATGGATTTAGTAGTTTAAGTTTTCATGAAGGTGAGGCAGTGTATATAGACGCGCCCAGTTGAACAGAGGGATAGGATTGGGAAACCTGGAAATGCTAAGGTTAGTTTATTTTAGTTTATTTTTATAGTATTTGTTTAGTGCTTACTATGTACCAGGCACTGTACTAAGTGCTGGGATAGATACAAGCTGATCTGTTTGGACACAGTCTGTGTCCCGTGTGGAACTCACTGTCTTAAAATGGGGATGGCCTTGGCCTAGCTTCAAAATAACTTGAAATTCATACCCGAGCGATTCAAAGCCCTAGAAGAGGATGCCCTGAGGCGTTTTAATTAGCCCCTACAGGATGCTGAAGATGCAAAATAACAGCCTCTAGAATGGTAAAGCCTGTCAAGTCCTGCCTGGATCAACCCAGTGCTGCCATTCTTTAATTGGGTTTGCATTTAATCAATCAATCAATCAATCAATCAGTGGTATTTATTCAGCACTTACTGTATGCAAAGCACTGTCCTAAACACTTGAGACAGTACAATATAGCAAGACTAGTGGATACCATCCCTGCCCCATAGGATTTTAGTCTACAGAAGAGCTCACAGTCTCCAGGGGGAAAAGAGAGAGGAGCCTGCATGTTCACTCCCAGGACAGCCTGGAGGTGTGGGTTGTTGCTATCAAATCCCCGCTGTCTCTGCAGCCTTCTCCTTCCTTCCCTCAGTCAGCTCCTGATGAACACAAATAGGTGCTAATTTCTGCCCAATCCCCTAGCTGTTCATTTTAGTGCCTGGGGTAGAAATTTTACTGGTTTCTCTGATGGGGAGGTCATTAAACAGATAGTTAACAGAGAGGAGAAAAGTGGATTTGTGGGATTAGAAGAATATCAGGATTTGGGGATTAGGTGATGTCTGACCTTGATCTTCACCTTCACCACAGGGGAGGTCCAGAGCATTTGTAAGCACTTGGGAACATTCAGAAGAGAAGTTCCCTTCCCTCAAGGATTTTATAATCTAATGAGAAGTAGGGAGGCACTGAAAAAGTTTGGACAGTCTTGATCTGAAAGAAGGCAGATACCATAGCAAATCCCACGGGCCGCTTTTGTACAACGAATTTACAGTTGGTGTGGGGGAGGTATAAAAATACTAATGGAAAAGCTCTAATTTAATGCAGAAGAGTTGCCACAGTTTAAAAGAGTAAATTGCTTGTACAAGTCTAACACAGCTCGTGCATGTGGCCTTGGCCTTTTTTTTTTTTAATAATCCAAACTAAAGCATGACTCAGTTACCTTGGCTCAGAATTCCCAATTCCTATCTTCTTGCTGGCGGCAACAACACGTCAATATCCTAGACACTACCCAAAAAAAATGACATTCATTGTTTACAGAACCTTTCCTACTAGGCAGCAAGAGCTCTTATTAATGGCTTAGATTAGAAGGTAGGGGCCAGGGCTGCTCTCCTCCTCCTCCTCCCCTTCCTCCGTGATATGGGGTGTTGTTAGTAAGGGTCCAGGTGGAATCTTTTCTGACCCTTTTTCCAGGGGAAAGTCTTCACTCGTCACCCCTCCACACCAGGTGGTGGTGAGGGGACTGGGTAATGGAGTGCATTATGTTTATTCATTTATTTATTTGCTATTGTTTTAATGAGATGTTCTTCCCCTCGATTCTATTTATTACCATTGTTCTTGTCTGTCTCCCCCGATTAGACTGTAAGCCTGTCCAAGGGCAGGGACTGTCTCTATCTGTTACCCATCTGTACATTCCAAGCACTTAGTACAGTGCTCTGCACATAGTAAGCGCTCAATAAATACTATTGAATGAATGAATGAATGAATGAATGAATGATGTACCTTGGGGATCCCGGTGAGGCTGCGGGGAAAGTGGGTGACGCCCAGAACCTGCTGGAGGCTGGGAAGGAGGAACTCAACGAGAATCAATTGATCAGCAATTTTGGAATACAAAAATGAACTTAATGATCGTGGGCCTGATTTAAAAGCTTTTTTTTTTTTTTTTACAAAAGGGTTAATTCACCCACTGGCCTGGACAAGGGTCCCCATTCCTCTCCTTGGGCCCTCCAGAATAAAGGATCTCTCCGGCGGGGTGTGTGTGTCTGGGTAGGTGCAGAACCTCTTAGGGATCCGGTGGAAGGGTTCTAGGGAGGTGGTGGGTGGGGCTCACCTGCTGTGTGACCTTGGGCAAGTCACTTCTCTGGGCCTCAGTTACCTCATCTGTAAAATGGGGACCGAGACTGCGAGTCCCATGGGGACAGGGACTGCGTCCAACCCGATTTGCTTGCGTCCACCCCAGCGCTTAGTACGGTACCTGGCACATAGTAAGCGTTTAAATACCATAATTATTATTATTATTTAGAGAGTCCTGAGCCCATTCGAAGGGACGAACAGGGCTCCACAGCCTTGTCTTCCTGCTCTGGCCACCCTGACATTGCAGGATTTCCCCTCCCACCCACAGCTCTTTTCACAACCTCATGCAAGATGACTCCTCAAGTTGGGACCCACCTGTGACTCCTCAATGTCTGGGCATCAGCTCCTGTGGCTCCTTGGTGTCTGTGGGTCCACTGGAGGCTCCTCAGTATCTGGGTGCACTGGCAGCTACTCTGTGTTGGGGTCCACCAGTAGGCAGAGTTTGGCCCCAGATCATTTGGCCCACTGGACCCCCGCCCCCAGGCCTCCTGTCAGAGCAGGCCTTGTCCCTCAGGGGACTGTGGGACAAGGCCAGTCCCAGCCCATCACTTGAAACCCATCTTTATCTGGGCGTGGCTCTGCTTAGTCTGAATCGTTGAACGGAGCACCCCACAGTCGCATCTGATCCGCAAACGCGCCACACAGAGCCTAGGGAGGAAGAGTGGAAACATTGAAAGAACAAAAGAGATTAAAATGGTGGGAAACTTACCATTCTGTGGAGGGTAACTTGCGAATGCAATTCCCTGAATACCTGCCTAGCTCCTGGCACTGCTTAAACTGTTCCCTCCAGGAACTTGGCAGAAAATGCACAATGCTGCCTCCAGTTTAACTCTGCCCAGGGAGTTGGGGTATGCCCCTCAGGCTTCTGCCTCCCACCTCTGCCCGCTTCCTCTGCTTGTGCACATCGGTTTCTTTTCAGGCATAAAAGAAAAGGCAGACATAAAGGTGAATTTCCCGGAAGTGGGGCCCAATTAGCCCCTAGTCCCTTCTTTGTCCAGATCTGCCATCAGCACATTGGGGGCAGGTGGGAGTAAAGGGGGCAGGGAAATCAGAATCCCACACTGTGAAAGAAAGCAGGGGGATCCCATTATTTTTTCACTCCTGTTGACCAAAGGGAAAGGAAAGTGCTGGCCAGAAGAAAAGTGGCTAAGAAGAGAGTCTGCCTTGGCTCAAGGCAGGGAGATAGGAAACAGGACACAGCTGTCTGCCCGGTTATCTGAGAGAGATCTGACTTTCAGTCCCTGCATTAACATCTAGGGAATGCAACTGTTAAATGTTAAATTGTACTCTCCGAAGGGCTTAGTACAGTGCTTTCCACACAGTAAATGCTCGATAAATTCTACTGAATGAATGAATAGGGTACTTGACTCTCGGACACTGATCTCCATCTGTCCGCTGTGGTTCCTGTGGCTTTTAGATGAGCTGAGAGTTTCTCATTTATCAATGACGGACTTTTGCCGTTGGCTAAGGGCTTTTCTGTGATCCATACCATGCATACTGAGGTGCTTGGCTATTCCTAAATCCACGGCAGGATCATTTTCCTACAAAAGCGCTCAGGAGATGTTTCCCCACTTCTGGAGAACCTCCAGTAGTTGCCCAGCCACTTTCGCAACAAACAGAAACTCCTCATCTTTGGCTTTAAAGCATTTAATCACCTTGCCCCTCCTACCTCATCTCCCTACTCCCAACCCAATTGGCACATTTAGCTCCTGTCAGTCATTCAGTCAAACGTATTTATTGAGCTCTTACTGTACTAAACATTTGGGAGAGTTCACTATAACAGCCACATTCCCTGCCCACCACAAGCTTAGAGTCTAGAGGGGGAGACAGACATTAATAGTTTCTCTGTTAATTCTATTATTCTCACTGTACCTCGATCTCATCTCTCTGTCAACCTTGTGCACACATCCTGCCTCCGGCCTGGAATGCCAGTCCCCTTCAAATCTGGCAATTGCTCTCCCACTATCCCTTTAAAAGCCTCTTTGAAGGCACATCTCCTCTGAGGCCTTCCTGACTAAGCCCTTTTTTCTTCTTCTTCCACTCCCCTCTGCGCCACCCTGATTTGCTCCCTTTTATTCATCCCCCAGCCTCCCAGCTTCATGGAACTTATGTGCATACCTGTAATTTTATTTATTTATATTAATGTCTGTCTACCCCTCTAGATTGTAAGTTCATTATGGGCAGGGAATGTGTCTGTTACATTGTTATATATATATATATATATATATATATATATATATCTCCCAAGTGCTTAGTACAATGCTCTGCACACAATAAATGCTCACCCTGACTGTCAGGTAGATGGAGTCAGGTTGGTCTAAAGGGCTAAGCAATGTTTTTTTTTAGGAGTCTCTTCCCATACCACCATCTCTTTCTCCCTCTCCTTCTCTTCCCTATTCCCCTTTCCCCTCCCCTCTCCCTTCACCTCTCACCTCTCACCTGCCAGGCCAGATTTCAACATCTCCACTTTATGGACCAAGTAATTTTTATTTATTTAGCATTAGTCACTTCCTGGGCCAAGCTGGAACAATCCTTCTTCTACAAAAGAGAATTTGGAAGCCAGTAGCTGAAAACTGCTTTCCTAAATCCTGCCTTCACCTCCACCTTATGTAGTTTCAGCCTGAGCTTCCACTACACAGAACATTTTAACCGTGATGAGGAACAGCGTGGCCTAGAAGAAAGAGCACGGGCCTGAGAGTCAGAGGACCTGGGTTCTAATCCGAGATCTGCCACTTGTTTGCTGTGGGATTTTGGGCGATTCACTGAATTTCTCTGTGCCTCGGCTCCCGCGTATGCAAAATGGACATTCAATATCTGCTCTCCCTCTTGCTTAGACTGAGCCCCATGTGGGACCTGATTTGCTTGTATCTAGCTAAGTGCTTAGTACAGCGTCTGGCACATAGTAAGAGCAGTTAAAACTTCAGTTTGGTTTATTGTCGAGGCAGGTTTTGCCCAATAATGTAAAGCATTTACAGAGTTCCAGCCGGCCTTTGAAGTTAACACCTTGTTAAGAGTACCAGAGGATATGTGAACTAATGCCCTCTCCCCACTGCCTCTCTGGAGATGGGATTCTGAAAGTGCGGTTGAAAGGTACAGCGGGATTTCAAAGTCCCTCTAGAATGTAAACTCACTGAGGGCAGGGAACGTGTCTGTTATAGCATTATATTGTACTCTTCCAAGCACTTAGGACACTGCTGTGCCCACAGTAAGTGCTCAATAAATATGACTGACTGAGCATTTGTCTTCAGGAAAACCAAATGGGAAATGGTCGGGGAAGTCAGGCCTGGTGGTAAACAGGAAAACTGACTGGGTGCTAATCCTCCAACTGAGGAGCTGGACATTTATACGTTTGGATTCCAGCTCCCGGAAAGGAGGTGCCGGATGCAGAGTGACTGCTTTGGACTTGGCTTCTCGGGGGAGGAGGATCCTCTCCCTTTTTGGTTTAGTACAGGGGATTGTGACACCTGTAACCTATCGCCAAAGCTTTGCTCCTTGCATCAGGGACTCTGTGTCTGTTATTTTTATATTGTACTCTCCCAAGCACTTAGTACAGTGCTCTGCATACAGTAAGAGCTCAATAAATTTGACTGACTCACTGACTGGTTGACTGACTCATTGGAATTCACCAGCTAATGGGAAGGAGCATGGCCTAGCGGAGAGGTCCCGGGCCTGGGTGTCAGAAGGACCTAGGTCCTAATCTCAGCTCTTCCTCGTGTCTGCTGTGTGGACTTTGGCAAGTCACTTCACTTCCTTGGCCTTCAGTTACCTCATCTAGAAAAGGAGGATTAAACTCTGAACCCCGTGTGGGACAGGGACTGTCCAATCTGATTAGGTTGTACAGTGCCTGGAACATACAATCCAGCACTTAGTACAATGTCTGGCACATAGTAAGCGCTTAAACACTATAATAATAATTATTATTATTGATAAGCATTTAACAAATACCATAACTCCCCCCCTCCAAAAAAATTAACAAACAAAAAAATGCCTTAGAGACTGACCAGGGCTCAATTAATCAATCAATCAATCAATCGTATTTATTGATCACTTACTGTGTGCAGAGCACTGTACTAAGCACTTGGGAGAGTACAATACAACAGTGTTGGTGGACATGTTCCCTGCCCACAACAGACTTATAGTCTAGAGAAAGAGGGAGACAAACATGAATAAGTGAATTATGGATATGTTCATAAAAGCTTTGGGGAGGAGGGAGAGGATGAATAAAAGGAGCAAATCCAAGGGGAAGGGTGAAACAGAAGGGAGGGGGAGAAGGGGAAATGAGGGCTTAGGGCTTTATTCATTCATTTATTCATTCATTCATTCATTCACATTTACTGAGCATTTATTGTGTGCAGACCACTGTATTAAGCACTTGGAAAAGTACGATACAACAATAAACAGTGACATTCCCTGCCCACAGAAAGTTCACAGTCTAGAGTTGGGGAGAAAAACGTGAATACAAGTAAATAAAATTGCAGATATGTACATAAGTGCTTTGGGACCGGGAGGGGGGAAGAGCAAAGGGTGCAAGTCAGGGCGACGAAGAAGGGAGTGGGAGATGAGGAAAAGTGGGGCTTAGTCTGGGAAGGCCTCCTGGAGAAGATGTGCCTTCAGTAATAAGGCTTTGAAGCAAGGGAGAGTGGTTGTCTGTTGGATTAGAGGAGGGAGGGTGTTCCAGGCCAGTGGCAGGATGTGGACCGAGGGTCATGGGTGAGCAGGCGAGATGGAGGCACAGTGAGAAGGTTAGCAGTATGCTCTCAACATCTCCAGGCCAGGCCCCAGGGCGGTGCTGTGGGAAGGAAGAGTGTGCCGTGGTCAGGAAGGGAAAACAGTCAGATGAAACTAAGGTGGGCAAATCTGAACTTGCCCATGCTTCCCGCTGCTCCCTCTGGTAAGTGCCTTTAAAGAGACCTGGACTGGAGCACGGCTCCGAGGTGGGGCTCTTCCTCCTACTTAGACTGTGAGCCCCATGAGGGGCCTGATTATCTCTCCCAGCGCTTAGTACGGTGCTTGGCACATGGAATAGCTCAACAACTAACTACACCTATTAAAAAATACAACTACTGGGGTCGGCTCCGTCCTTACGCGCAGCTCACTGTGGACAGGGAACGTGTCTACCGACTCCGTTGCTGTATCGCACTCTCCCGGGTGCTTAGTACAGGGCGCTGCATACAGTAAATGCTCAATAAATGTGATTGATTGATTGAGGCATTTGTCTGATGGGACGTGACGTCCCCCAGCAGCTTCGTCGGTGTCATCTACGAGTGACGCTTACCATTTTCTGTCCAGAGAGGATCACGTTGCGGTAAGACCTGGGGACACGGTCACTTCTCAGCCATTAAAGCGAAGGTGCATTCGTTGTGGAATGTTGTGGAAGATTCACCTCAGTCATTTAGAAAGCAAACCCGAATCATCGATTCTAACCCGACACATTGGTACTACTACTAATAATACTATTAATAATAACTGTGGTAGATAAGTGCTTACTATGTGCCAGGCATCATACTAAGCGCTGGGGTGGATATCAGATTAGACAGAGTTCCTGTCTCACGTGGGGCTCAGCGCTTAGAACGGTGCTTGGCACATAGTAAGTGCTTAACAAATACTGTCATTATTATTCGTTAAGCACTTACTACGTGCCAAGAACTGTGCTAAGCGCTGGGGGAGATATAAGGTAATCAGGTTGTCTCATGTGGGGCTCATCGTCTTAATCCCCATTTTACAGATGAGGTAGTTGAGGCCCAGAGAGTGAGTGACTTGCACTAGGTCACACAGCAGATACTTTTTTTATATCCTTGTTCTTCCTCCTGCTTCTGGATAGAATACAGACCTGGGAGTCAGGTCATGGGTCCTAATCCTGGCTCTGCCACTTGTCTGCTGTGTGACCTTGGGCAAATCACTCAACTTCTCTGTGCCTCAGTTACCTCATCTGTAAAATGGGGATGAAGACTGTGAGCCCCACATGGGACAACCTGATTACCTCCTATCTCCCCCAGCGCTTAAAACAGTGCTTGGCTCATAATAAGCGCTTAACAAATACCATTATTATTATTACATCATTATCAATTGTTTTTTATTATTATAATAATATTATTATTAATAATGACAGTATTTGTTAAGTTCTTACTATATGTCAAGCACTCTACTAAGATTGGGGTAGGTATAAGGTACTCAGGTTGGACAAAGTCCCTGTCCCACATGGAGCTCACAATTTAAATATCCATTTTACAGAGGAGGAAATTGAGGCTCAGAAAAATGAAGTGAAGAGACTTGCCCAAAGACACACAGCAGACAAGTGGCAGAGCCAGGATTAGAACCTAGGTCCTCTGACTCTTAGGCTCAGCCTCTTTCCACGAGGTCACACTGCTGAGCGTTTACTGTGTGCTGAGCTCTGAACTTAACACTTGGGTGAGGCCACTACAACAGAGTTAGTAAACAAGTTCCCTGTCCACAGTGAGTTTACAGACTAGTGAATAATCTTTGTCTCCCCTGCTTTGCGGTAAATTCCTTAAAGGCAGGGAATTTGTGTCCTCAGTCAATCAGTGGTATTTCTTGAGTCCTTACTATGTGCAGAGCACTGTACCAGCACTTGTAAGAGGACATTATAATAGTCCCTGCCCACAATGAGCTTACGGCCTAGAGGGAGAGACAGACATTAATATAAATAAATTACAGATATATACATAAGTGCTGTGGGGCTGAGGGAGGGGTGAATAAAGGGACCAAATCCAAGCGCAAGGATGACACAGAAGGGAGCGGAAGAATAACGTTGGTATTTGTTAAGCGCTTACTATGTGCCGAGCACTGTTCTAAGCGCTGGGGTAGACACAGGGGAATCAGGTCGTCCCACGTGGGGCTCACAGTCTGCATCCCCATTTTACAGAAGAGTGTCTTTCATTCAATAGTATTCATTGAGTGCTAGCTATTCATTCATTCAATAGTATTTATTGAGCGCTTACTATGTGCAGAGCACGGTACTAAGAGCTTGGAATGTACGAATAGGTCTTCCTTTCATTGGGCTCTCCCAAGACTTTAGCATTCAGAGGGAGCTCAAATAAATAAACCATCAGTTGATTGATTGATAGATCTAACTCAGTGGACCCAAAGGAGGCAAAGCATCTGCTAAATTGTAAGCTTGTTGAGGGCAAGGATGGAGTCTTCTGATGGCTATTGTTCATTCATTCATTCAATAGTATTTATTGAGCGTTTACTATGTGCAGAGCACTGTACTAAGCGCTTGGAATGTACAAATCGGTAACAGATACAGTCCCTGCCCATTGAAGGGCTTACGGTCTAATCGGGGTGGGGATAGACAGACAAGAACGATAGCAATAAATAGAATCAAGGGGATGAACAAGAATCAAGGAGATGTTCTCTCTCAAGTACTTAGTACAGTGCCCTGCACTCGATAAATCCTTATGAAATGCTTTTGAATTGCAAACTGGGCAAATTCTATTTTGCTGGGCTATCGTTCGGTCTGATTTCTTCTCCGGCATTTATTTCATCTAGAATGTTTGTAAAATTGATGAATAAAAATAAACCGACCACTGTTCTATACACTTGCTCTGATTGGTGCATCAGTGCCTCTCATCATCTGGCTGATAGCATATTAATACCTTTGTTTAGGATCTAATAATAATAATAGTGTAACAGCAGGACTGGATTTCAAAGCCCAAAAGCTTAGTTTTCTGGTTGCTGATGCTGCTAGGCAGCTGGTCTGGTGATTATGTGGCACAAATAACAAAGACTTGGGCAGGGATTGTCTCTCTCTGTTGCCAAATTGTACATTCCAAGCGCTTAGTACGGCGCTCTGCACATAGTAAGCGCTCAATAAATACTATTGAATGAATAAATTAAAATGCCGTGCTCACCAAGAAAGAGTCCAAAACACGAAGGGATATGTAATACCTTTATTTAACATTGAGAAGCAGCATGGCCTAGTGGATAGAGCATAGCCCTGGGAGTCGGAAGGACCTGACTTTTAATCCTACCTCCACCGCTTGTCTGCTGTGTGACCTTGGCCAAGTCCCTCATTTCTCTGTGCCTCAGTTACCTCATCTGAGAAATGGGGATTAAGACTGCGAGCCCCAAGTGGGACAGGGACTGTATCCAACCTGAATGGCTTGTAACTACCCCAGTGCTTAATACATTGCCTGTCATATACTAAATGCTTAACAGTTACGATTAAAAAAAAAAAGGATTGTATTTATACTTAAATGCACGTTTTGGAACAGAACCAGCTCCGAGTCTAGATTTTGCCACTTTCTTAACAAGAAATCATGCAACCTCCACTCCATTTGATTTTGACACTCCTGACACTCAGTTTCTACATAAAAGGGAAGTAATGAAACCAGACTTCCAGAGGAGAAGCGGCATGGTGGAGTGGACAGAACTCAAGCCTGGAAGTCAGAAGATCGTGGGTTCTAATCCCGGCCCTGCCACTTGTGTGAACTTGGGCAATTCACTTCACTGCTCTGTGCCTCAGTTTCCTCATCTTTAAAATGGGGATTGAGACCGAGCCCCATGTGGGACAGGGGCTGTGTCCATCCTGATCTGCTCATATCTCCCCCAGCGCTTAGAACAGTGTTCGGCACATAGTAAGCGCTTAACAAGTACCATAATTATTAATGCCATAATTATTATTATTATTACCCTTTAAGTACTTGAAATTCATCCCACCTTCAGCCCCATATCACTTATGTACATCTAAGCATGGGAAGCAGCATGTCTTAATGAAAAGAGGCCAGATTTGGGAGTCAGAGGGTGTGGGTTCTAATCTCGCCTCCGCCACCTGTCTGCTGTGTGACCTTGGGCAAGCCACTTAACTTCCCTATGCCTCAGTTACCTCATCTGTAAAGTGTGGATTAAGACTGTGAGCCTCAAGTGGGACAACCTGATTACCTTGTATCTACCCCAGTGCTTAGAACAGTGCTTGGCACATAGTAAGCACTTAACAAATGCCATTATTATTATTGTTGTTATTGTCTACATAATTTTTTAATGCCCATCTCTCCCGCTAGACTGTAATTCCTTGAGTGCTTAGTACAGTGTTCTGCACACAGCAAGTGTTCAGTAAATACTGTCGATTGATTGATTGACTGTCATCAGAGAGCTATTTTCTGCCCCCTATGTCTTATGTAAATAAAGCTCATGAGCACCAAAGAATCTCTTCCACATCTGGAATTTCTGTCCCTCTAGCCAGTGTCATCATACTGTCTAACTTTCTGAGCAATTTGATTATCACCTTCTCCCCCCATTTTTCCAGAAGGGTTCCAAGTTTAGTTTCAGACCCTCTTCCATACAGAAGACTGGGGTTAATGGGCCCAGCTTCTCTGTAATCTCACTTTTTTTTTAATGGTATTTGTTAAGCACTTACTATGTGCCAGACACTGTACTAAGAGCTGGGGTAGATATCTAATCAGTTGGACACCACACTCCCTGTCTCATGTTGGGGCTCCCAGTCTTAATTCCCATTTTACAGATGAGGTAACCGAGGCACAGAGAAGTAAAGTGAGCTGCCCAAATTCACCCAACAGACAAGGGGTGGAGTCGGGATTAAAACCCAGGTTCTTCTGACTCCCAGACCCATGCTCTAGCCACTAGTACACATAGCACATAGTACAAATAGAGAGACAGAGAAGCAGCGTGGCTCAGTGGATCGAACCCGGGCTTGGGAGTCAGAGGTCACAGGTTCGAATCCCAGCTCTGCCACTTGTCAGCTGTGTGACTGTGGGCAAATCACTTAACTTCTCTGGGCCTCAGTTCCCTCATCTGTAAAATGAGGATGAAGACTGGGAGCCTCACGTGGGACAACCTGATGACCCTATATCTACCCCAGCGCTTAGAACAGTGCTCTGCACATAGTAAGTGCTTAACAAATACCAACATTATTATTACAGCTTCTCAATGGGGTAGAAGGAGTCATTTTATGTCTTCATTTATGGCTCAGTCTGAGAGGTTTCGTTGATCATAAGCCCTTGTTAATTGCTGTCAGCTCTTGGAGAGATTTAGAAGCAAGGACACCCAAAGGAGGCATAGCCCATCATCTCTCTGATCCAGCTCACAGACAGAGTAATCGGAGAAGCCCCTGAAATAAAAAAAACAAACAAATGTTTCCATAATAAAGATGATGATCAAAGACCAATGTACAATAATAATCGTACCTGTTAAGTGCTTACTATGTTGCAGGCACTGTTCTAAACACTGGCGTAGAAATAAGCCCGTTGTTGGGTAGGGATTGTCTCTCTCTGTTGCCGAATTGTACTTTCCAGGTGCTTGGTACAGTGCTCCGCGCACAGTAAGCGCTTAATAAATGCTATTGAATGAATGAATGAAATAAGATAATTGGGTTGGTCACAGTCCATATCCAACAGAAGGCTTACAGTCTTTGTCCCCACTGTACAGATGAGGGAACTGAGACAAAGAGAAGTGAAGTGATTTGCTCAATTCCTTCCAGCCCCACAGCACTTAAGTACATATCTGTAATTTATTTATTTGTATTGATCCCTGTCTCCCCACCTCTAGACTGTAAGCTCTTTGTGGGCAAGGAATGTGTCTATGTATTACTGTATTGTACTCTCCAAATGCTTAGTACAGTGCTCTGCACACAGTAAGCGCTCAAAAAATATGATCGAATGAATGGATGAATGAACAGCAGACCAGTGGTGGAGCGGGATTTAGGACTCAGATCCTTCTGACTGCCAAATAAATGAATCGGGATACCTAAGAGCCAAGTATCAGTCTGAAGGCATTCAGTGAAACACAAATGCAGGAAACCAAAGCCATCTGTTTGGGATGCCCATTATATTATGATGCATCAATGTAGCTGTCTTATCTGATCATTAGGATATATACATACATATTGCAAATCTGTATGGAAATTTTGTTTCACCACTGACGATGACTCTTCTGAATGGAAAGTCTAGAGGCACTTCGGAGCGCATACAGAGCTCACAGCATCTAAAATCATCTCTCCTCCAAGAAGCCTTCCCAGACTAACCTCCCTTTTTCTACCATATTCTCCCTCCCTTCTGTGTCTCCTAAACGCTTGGATCTGTAGCCCCTAGGCCCTCTGATACTCACCCCACCCTCAGCCTCACAGCACTTATGTCTTGTCTTATGCTATCGAGTCGTCTCCGACCCATAGCAACACCATGGACACATCTCTCCCAGAAGGGCCCACCTCCATCTGCAATCGTTCTGGTAGTGGATCCATAGACTTTTCTTGGACGAAATACGGAAGCGGTTTACCACTGCCTCCTTCCGCGGTATCAGCTTGAGTCTCCGGCCTCGACTCTCTCCCGTGCCGCTGCTGCCCAGCACGGAGGAGTTCTGACTTGTAGCAGATTGCCTGCCACTCACTAGCCACTGCCCAAGCTAAGAATGGAATGAATAGGCCTCTGCTTGACTCTCCCTCCCATAGTCGAGACCGGTAGACGACTGAAAACTCTCCAGGTGTGACCCTGAGAGGGGCAGCACTTAGGGACATATCCTTAAACTCTGCGGTTTCCCCTCTCTGTAATTTAATGTCTCTCTCCCTGACTAGACTGTAAACTCCTCATGGGTAAGGATCCTGTCTACCAACTCTGCTGTACTGTTCTCTCCCAAGTGTATTTGTATTTGTGGTATTTGTAATTGTGGTATTTGTTAAGCGTTTACCATGTGCCAGGCACTGTACTATGCACTGGGGTATATTCAATCAATAATATTTATTCAGTATTATCGAGTGCTTACTATGTGCAGAACACCGTACTAAGTGCTTGGAATGTACAAATCAGTAACACAGAGAGACAGTCCCTGCCCTTTCGCGGGCTGGTTGGACACGGTCTCTGTCCCTCATGGAACTCAGTCTTAATCCCCATTTTACAGATGAGGGAGCTGAGGCCTAGAGAAGTGCAGCGACTTGCCCGAGGTAACTCAGCAGACAAGTGGCAGAGCCGGTTTTAGAACCTAGGTCCTTCTGACTCCCAGGCCTGTGCTCTATCCGCTTGACCAAGCTCCTTCTCCAGTGTTAGTCCAATGCTCTGCACACAGAAAGTTCCACACAGTATGTTCCCAATCGACACCGCTGATTGTTCTGAGGATGGATGGGTGGATCTGATGGATGGAGGCGGGGGCCTTCTGGGAGAGATGTGTCCATGGTGTTGCTATGGGTCGGAGATGACTTGATAGCATAGGATGGATGGATCGCGTGGATCTGAGGAGGACTGCCCCTGTGATGAGGCAGGGAACCAGGCCAGCACTAGCTCCTCAGGACCACAACAGGCCATCCTGAGCCCCCAAGCGGGCCTGTGTCATCGCTGGGAACTCTGAGCTGCACCCAGGCCTGCCGTGCTGGGTTCTGACACTGGACGGACCCAACTGGGAAGCGCACAAGCAGTTTCACCGCACTCCCCTCTGCTTCCGCAGGGCTCGGGGAGCAGCTGCTTCTCCAGGAGGGAATAGGGCTCGTTATCCAGGCTCTCCTAAATAATAACTATGGTACTTTTTAAGTGCTTACTATGCACTGTTTTAAGCTTTGGGGTAGATACAAGTTAATCAGGTTGGACAAAGTCCCTATCCCACCTGGAGCAAGCTCAGAGAAGTGAAATGACTTGCCCGAGGTCACACAGCAGTCAAATGGGAGAGCCGGTATTAGAACCCAAGTCCTTCTGACTCCCAGGCCTGGACTCTATCCACTAAGCCACAGACGAGTCCAAGAACAGTGCTTGGCGCATAATAAGTGCTTAACAAATACCATCATCATCATCATCATCATCATGTCCGAGCCTAGAACGTGAGGCGTCCAGACTCCTGCTCTTCCTTTTCAACAAATCGCAGATCTTCCACATCACTTAATGTGATACTTCAGAAGCTCCTCATAGCTTTTCCGCTCACTCTCCCTATTTCCAACCACAGCTCAACATTCAGCAGTCGTTTGGGTGTCCCGCTGTCATCCATTCTTCATCCATCGTTCAGGCGGAGGGAGTCGTTTGAAAATAAGCACCGCTTCAGTGTTCAGGCTAAGGTCTGTTTTCTGAGACCTCAGAGCCAGTGAGATTGTCTTCTCGTTTAACTTTGACTGTCTGCCTTCAGAGAAGTGGATGAAGTGACTCGAGATGTCAGACGGCGGTTTCCGAATCTCACAGCTACAGAAGAGACTGTTGCTTGGTGGACTTTTGTTGAGCTGAGGCTTGATGCCTCGTTGAAGGCACATTTGAAGGCCTTATTGAAGGCACATCTACTCCAAGAGGCCTTCCCTGAGTCCTTTTTTCCTCTTTTCCCTCTCCCTCTGTGTTACCCTGACTAGCTCTCTTTATTCATCACCAGCCCCCACAGCCCCACAACACTTAGGTATATATCTGTAATTTATCTATTTATAGTACTGGCTGTCTCCCCCTCAAGACTCTAAGCTCACTGTGGGCAGGGAATGTGTCTGTTATATTGTATTCTCCCGAGTGCTTAGTACAGTGCTCTGCACACAGTATGCGCTCAATTAATATAACTGACGCCAGGCTGGTTTCAGGCTCCTGAAGGATGTGAGTCTTAACTTGATTTTTGATTTCTGTGTTCCATCGCTGGATAGTTGGCCATCCGACTTCTGATCTTGTGACGGCTTTCACCTCTATTTCAGATGAAAATCGGTTGACTTCGTCCCGAACAGTGTGAAGATTTGTAATCATTGGCCCAGTTTTACAACCGATGGTTGGCCTGTCTTCTTTAAGAATACAGCTAGTGACATCCACCAATTCCTCCATGGCAGCCCCTCATAGATTGTGAGCCTCTTGAGGGGCAGGGGCTGTGACTTATTCCCACTTGTATACTCTTTCCAAGTGCTTAGTACAGTGATCTTCACTTAATAAATATCATTACTTCCATGATTATTTTTTATGCCCTCGTTGAGTTAAAATCATTTTGCAGAGGATCAGAAACCCTGTCAAGTCCCTGACTCAAGGTTCTGTGAGTGTGCATGTGCAAAATTGATTGACTAAATCATCATCATCAATGGCATTTATCGAGCGCTTACTATAACAATAATAATGATGGTATTTGTTAAGCGCTTACTATGTGCCAAGCTCTGTTCTAAGAGCTGGGGTAGATACAAGATAATCAGGTTGTTCCAGGCAAGGCTCACAGTCTTAATCCCCATTTTACAGATGAGGCACAGAGAAGTTAAGTGACTTGCCCAGAGTCACGCAACTGACAAGTGGCGGAGTCGGGACTAAAACCCATGACCTCTGACTCCCAAGTCCGTGCTCTTTCCACCAAGACACAGCATGTGTGGAATACTGTACTAAGCACTTGGGGGAGTACAATAGAGTCTCTAGACCGTAAGCTCATTGTGGGCGGGCAGTGTGTCTGTTATATTGTTATACTGTACTCTCCCGAGCACTTAATACAGTGCTCTGCACACAGTAAGTGCTAGTTAAATACGATTGACTGACTGACTACAGTTCAACAGAGTTAACAAGCACATTCCCTGCCCATATCATAGTTTACCACAATCATTATAATTACAATTACTGACCTAGTTTTAAATTAGGGTGGTAAAGCGTGAGATCCTAGCTCACATCCGCTTTCCAACGACCCCAGCTTACCTCCGGTTGGAGTACGCTGGGTGTTGCTGGAGATAGCCGGTGACAGAAACTCCACCTCTCCTATTCGTCCATCTGTTGGGAATCACAATGAAGTCAGGATCTCCAGCCATTAAACAAACATGAGCCTAAATTCACAGGGCCCGTGTTCTTTCGTGCTCTCCATGTGTGGGTTTGGCAGGGCTTCAGCTAGCGCCTGACTAAGGCAAAGAGGCAGCACAAAGAGGTGTCTATAAAGCAGGCTGTGTTCCTGCATGTTCCCTGGAAAGGAAACAGATTTGGGAAACTTGAAGAGGGCTGGAAAAGAAAGCAGCTGAGTACCCGCTGGCACCCCTCTTCAATCCTGCCCCCGACGTCGATGAGAAGATCACCTGCACCCCGATCGGAGGGCTATTTTTATCGGGACTCAGACCCAAGGATTCCCAGCTGGCTTGAATGACGCTGAGAGGACCCGGAGGAGGACTGGAGGGCGGGAGAGGCAGCTGTCTCTGAGGGGCTGACACCGAGACAGGACGCCAGATGAAGAAAGGGACAGGAGGGGAGGGAACATGTCTACCCGCTCTGTTAAATTGTACTCTACCAAGTGCTTAGTACAGTACTCTGCCCAGAGTAAGTGCCCAAGAAATACCATTGACGTATCGACTGAGGAGAAAGGAAGGGTTAGCCATTCTGAGCCAAGTCTGTGGTCAGGATCCATCTTCGAGTTCTTTCTGCTCTATTGTTTTTGGTATTTATTGTTTATGATCATGGTGCTGAGAAGGAGAAGGGACCAGTCTCCATGTCTTCCCTTCTCCATCCTCGCTGGGGACGGCATCCGCCCAGAGTCTGGTCAGCAGAGAGGATCCTGGGCCATCTGTTTCTGCAATGTCCCCACCGCCGGCCCTTAAATCCCACCGAGAGGGCTCTACCCGCCTCAGCTTGGGACCCAGAGGGGAGGAAGCTCCAGGCTTCATTTGGAGAATGGGCTTCCCTGGGGCTGGCAGTGAAACGCCTAGGGTAGAGGAGAAAAATGATATCACCTCTGACTTCCTGAGCTTGCTGGGTGCCACTTTCTTCTCCTGTTCTTAGTTTTTCCTGGATTTCATTTCCTCTTCTCTCATTCCCTTCAGTGTCACCCTTGCTCTTGGATTTGCTTTCTCTATTCACCCTTCCCTCAGCCCCACAGCACTTAAGTACAGATCTATAATTTATGTTTACATTACTGTCTGTCTCCCTCTCTAGACTGTAAATTCATTGTGAACAGAGAATGGGTCTACCAATGTTATTATATTGTCATATTGTACTCTCCCAGTTGCTTAGTACAGTGATCTGCACACAGTAAGCTCTCGATAAATACGATTGATTGATTGATTGATGCTACCAAAATGGATGTATCAACTGTCGCCTCATCCCTACAGAGGAGGACAGGGTTTCCAAGAGGCGACTGATGCATCACAGAACCGCAGGTTCACTCGGGTTGTTCATCCAGTCTGTTCTTCTCAAAGCCACGGCACCCCTCCTCAATCTGGTCCCTGACACTGAATTGTAGGCCATCTGCCCCCCGATCGGAGATCTATTTTTACTGGGACTCACACCCAAGGATGTCCGGCAGGCTCAAATGGAGTTGTGTTACTCTGCAGATGGTTACAGCACTGCCAAGCCCTCAGACCTAATTCCCCAACCAAATGGCTGGACCTCCATCTCCTTCCCGAGTCAGTTCTGGCCACCTTTGCCTCTCTCTGGGAGCAAGCGTTACCCGCTTTTGACCTGGCAGAGGGAATGCCAACATCTCCCATTTCCCATACAAAGTTTCTGATCAGCAGCAGGAGTTTATACGATTATAGTAAAGGCCAAACTGAGGGTAACTTCTTCTAACTCTATTGTGTTTTCCTAAGCACTTAGTACAGTGTACTGCAGAGTAAGCGCTCAATAAATACTACAGACTGCACCTGGGAAAGGAGAACAGAAGTCCCAAAGAGTATCTCTGCCCACAGAGAGCACCCACTTGGATGGAGGAGGTGGGTGCTGATATTTACAAAAAAGGAAGTGCATTTTGGTGAAGATCCCATGACATGGTACTAGGCCATGCTCAGTAAATATACAGTGAATATGAATTCACAAGTCTATTCACCATTAGCCCTTAAGTTCCTTGTGGGCAGGAAAAGAATTCCACCCATTCTACCTCAGTGAACCCAAACAGGCTCTTTGGTTGGGATTCTCTTCTAGGTGTTTAGATGGATCCACCCTGACCAAAAGTCTTTTTGTTTGTTTTTTGGGGTTTTTTTAAGCCCAGACTCCAGTCCTGGCTTCCACCAGCCTGCAGAATGTTCTTACCCTTCCCTGGCCGACTAAGTCACTGGGGTGGCCTCCGTGGACACCAGACCCACAGCTGCACCTGACGTCGCATACATCATGCAGCCTAACATAATGATGTTACACTCTTCATTTTGCAGAAGTCCTTCCAAGGCCCTTTGAACCTAGAACATTTCTCTGGTGTGAGGGTCCCCGGTTCTAACCAATTGCTCTGGAGTCAGTGCTTTTATCCTTTCGGATTCCTCTGGTCACGGGCACCGCATTTGAGTCACGAAACTCTGCAGCCGAGTCACGGCAGAGGGAACTCCTTGCTGAAAATACAAATAAGGGACATAGAGGCGTCTGGACCTGTATGCGGCTCAGATAGTCCGGTATAAAGCCGGAAGAGTGACCACCCTACAAGTCCCACCTACCTCGTCAGAGACTCCCTCCTATCACCAGGTGAAGAGAACACACATGATGGCCAGAGGACCACATATTCCCAAATAAAGACTGATTCCCATGGAAACCAAACAGCAAGGGAATAGCCAAGGTGGGTGTGACGTCTTTAAGCTCGCTGCCTGCTCTTTTAGGCCGGAGATTTTATTTCTTTCAGGTCTTGGCCACGTGGGCATGTACTGATTTGTCTGACTTGATTCATCTCTGCAGGGTGTGGCAGGAACTGCTGGTCACTCATTCATCTTCTCAGCCTCGCCAGCACCATTCGAGGCCTCGTCGCCTGTGAACGCTCTTTCTTGTTCTTTGAACATCTATTTTTAGAACTTGTTCCCGTAGCCCCTCATTTCCCATCTCACTTGCCACAAGCAGGCCCATGAATTTGACCTCCAGAGTTGGAGAGGGGCACGAGAGGGCGAGGACGACCCACCGATTTGGATTTCAGTTCCTTTCCTGATCCACTGACTCGCCTCATCAGTTTGTGGGGTGGCATCCACCATTTTGGTTTAGTTTGGCCAAGGGAATAAGAATCCAGTTTGCTATGGTGACAAGCTTCCTCTCTCCGATGTTTCTGAAAATGTATTATACCACTCGGGGGATTAAACAAGGATAAGTGAGAATACTGTAAAATACCTCGAACTCCAGGGAATAAAAGAATAACTGTAGCCCTGAAGGATGTTATTAATCTTGCATTCTGGGAATCACATGGTGGCTTCAGATGGAACACCAAAAAGCAGACACAGTCTTTGTCTCCTAGCTGTTGCAGAATACTACTACTACTACTACTTCATTCATTCATTCATTCATTCATTCATTCAATAGTATTTATTGAGTGCTTACTATGTGCAGAGCACTGGACTAAGCGCTTGGGATGAACAAGTCGGCAACAGATAGAGACAGTCCCTGCCGTTTGACGGGCTTACAGTCTAATCGGGGGAGACGGACAGACAAGAACAATGGCGATAAACAGCGTCAAGGGGAAGAACATCTCGTAAAAACAATGGCAACTAAATAGAATCGAGGCGATGTACAATTCATTAACAAAATAAATAGGGTAACGAAAATATATACAGTTGAGCGGACGAGTACAGTGCTGTGGGGATGGGAAGGGAGAGGTGGAGGAGCAGAGGGAAAAGGGGAAAATGAGGCTTTAGCTGCGGAGAGGTAAAGGGGGGATGGCAGAGGGAGTAGAGGGGGAAGAGGAGCTCAGTCTGGGAACGCCTCTTGGAGGAGGTGAGTTTTAAGTAGGGTTTTGAAGAGGGAAAGAGAATCAGTTTGGCGGAGGTGAGGAGGGAGGGCGTTCCGGGACCGCGGGAGGACGTGACCCGGGGGTCGACGGCGGGATAGGCGAGACCGAGGGACGGCGAGGAGGTGGGCGGCGGAGGAGCGGAGCGTGCGGGGTGGGCGGTAGAAAGAGAGAAGGGAGGAGAGGTAGGAAGGGGCAAGGTGATGGAGAGCCTCGAAGCCTAGAGTGAGGAGTTTTTGTTTGGAGCGGAGGTCGATAGGCAACCACTGGAGTTGTTTAAGAAGGGGAGTGACATGCCCAGATCGTTTCTGCGGGAAGATGAGCCGGGCAGCGGAGTGAAGAATAGACCGGAGCGGGGCGAGAGAGGAGGAAGGGAGGTCAGAGAGAAGGCCGACACAGTAGTCTAGCCGGGATATAACGAGAGCCCGTAACAGTAAGGTAGCCGTTTGGGTGGAGAGGAAAGGGCGGATCTTGGCGATATTGTAGAGGTGAAACCGGCAGGTCTTGGTAACGGATAGGATGTGTGGGGTGAACGAGAGGGACGAGTCAAGGATGACACCGAGATAATTGTGGTATTGATTAAGTGCTTCATGTGTGCCAGGCACCGTACAAAGCGCTGGAGTGGATACAAGCAAATCAGGTTGGACACAGTCCCTGTCCCACATGAGGCTCACAGTCACAGTCACCATTTCACAGATGAGGTAACCGAGTCCCAGAGAAGTGAAGTGACTTGCCCGAGGTCCCACAGCAGACAAGTGGTGGAGCCGGGATTAGAACCCACGACCTTCTGACTCCCAGTCCCGTGCTCTATCCGTTATGCCACGCCGTTTAGTTCGGAGGGCAACCCTAAGGCCTCCGTTCTGTGTCTGTAACTCTTACAAAGCACTTGACACCATCAGCGGACCTGGGCTCTGGCCACGCTGAGGCAATTTTGGCTGCCCTAAGAAGTTTCGCCGAGACCTTCAGGTTACGCCAAAATAGAATGACTGGACAAGTTGGGGTTTGAGGTTTCCCATCTGACTACCCATCATCGCAGAGGTAAAGCAGAGCAGAAACAAAGAAACGGAGAGTGAAAGAAGCAGGAAAGAGACAAGACTTTTTTGGGTTGCAATTGAAACCTGCTGGAGAACTTACCTTTGCAGCTACTCAAATGACAGAGCCTGATCCTGCTCTCCTCCCCAAGGAATCTTGTCAGGGCATGGCGATGAATTTCATCATCAACATTCTCAGTGATATTTACTGAGCGCTTTCTATGTGCAGAGCACTATACTAAGTGAATATCATCATCAGCATCGGTGATATTTACTGAGTGCTTTCTATGTGCAGAGCACTATACTAAGTGCTTGGGAGAGTACAGAACATCAGGGTTGGCGGACACATCGCCTGCCCACAATGAACTTACAGTCTAGAGGAGAAAAGGATGGGTTTGACCAGTTTGAACTACTGTTTCAGGGTTCAGGGTTCAGGGTTCCCAAATTCATACTATTCCATGGGACAAGAGACCTGAAAGCTGGTGGTAGAATATGCTTCCAGTAGTCTGGTGTAGTGGATAGAGCACGGCCCTGGGAGTCGGAAGGTCGTGTGTTCTAATCCCTGGTCTGTCACTTGTCTGCTGTGTGAACTTGGTCAAGTCACTTCACTTCTCTGTGCCTCAGTTACTTCATCTGTAAAACGGGGATTGAGACTGTGAGTCCAACGAGGGACATGGTCTGTGTCCAACCCTATTTGCTAGTATCCACCCTAGCGCTTAGAACAGCAGAGTGGCTCAGTGGAAAGAGTCCGGGCTTGGGAGTCAGAGGTCATGGGTTCAAATCCCGCCTCAGCCACTTGTCAGCTGTGTGACTCTGGGCAAGTCACTTAACTTTTCTGTGCCTCATTTACCCCATCTGTAAAATGAGGATTAAGACTGTGAGCCCCATGTGGGACAACCTGATCACCTTGTATCCTCCCCAGCACTTAGAACAGCACGTTGCACATAGTAAGCGCTTAACAAATGTCATCATTATTATTAACAGTGCCCGGCACATAGTAAACACTTAACAAATACATTATTGCTATTATTATTATTAGTCCAGGAAACTGTTCCAACTCAGATCATCAGTCTCTGAGATGGTCATCACGGGGTACAATGGTGGTCATTGAGGGATGTAGAGGTGGACAGTACTCTGGAGACGTGAAACGATTACGAAGAGCTTTTCAGGGTCATCAGAGGGCTAGGGGCTGTCACTGACTGGGAAGAAAACCCAGAAAATGTCTGCGCATTGCCTAAAATCTGATCCACTATCCACTCTCTGAATTCTGTTGCCTAAACAATTAAACTCTCCAACCACTTACAAGGATACAGAGAAAGGGAAAATTAAATGTTTTAAAGCCAGGCTTACCTCTGGAATATTAATGGGCATAATTCAGGGGTCATTTCATATTTAAGTGAAATTTTATGAAACTCTAGTGGTACTCCAATATTCTAAATGGCTGGGTGACCTGGGCCTAAAACAGGAGGAACACCTGGCTCCAATCCTTTTAATCCATATCCACTCAGGACCATTAGCTCTTTATGGGCAGGGAATGTGTCTGCTAATTCTCTTAATAATAATAATGATGGTATTTTTAAAGCACTTACTGTTTGCCAAGCACTTTCTAAGCACTGGGGTTAATCATGGGGGATGCAGTCCCTCTCCCACATGGAGCTCACACTCTGAATTCCCATTTTACATATGAGGGACCTGAGGCCCAGGGAAGTGAAGTGACTTGCCCAAGGTCACACCACAGACATGTAGAAGAGCTGGGATTAGAACCCAGGTCCTTCTGACTCCCAGGCCCATGCTCTCATCCACTACGCCAGACTACTGGAAGTATATTCTAATACCAGCTTTGAGTCTCTTGTCTCTGTCCACTAATACCTTCTCTTCCAAGCTCTTAGAACAGGGCTCTGCACATAGTAAGTGCTAAATAAATGCAATTGATTGATTGATTGACGGGCTCAATGATGACAAAGTCCAGATCACTACCGGATCACCAACCGGGTCACCAACCTGGGCAATAGGCTCTCTGCTCTTCTTCGATGGGTAGGAAACATGAGGAGAGTGGTCACCTAACGAAGCCCTTCTGTGGGGAAGCAGAAGGGTAGGCTCTGCTTCTTGTCTGCTGTGGGACCTTAGACAAGTCACTTTACTTCTCTGTGTCTCAGTTACCTCATCTATAAAATGGGGATTGAGCCTGAGCCCCATGCGGGACACGGACTGTGTCCAAACTGATTAGCTTGTATCTACTCCAGTGCTTAAGAATGGTGCCTGGGACATAGTAAGTGCTCAACAAGTGCCATTAAAAAATTGTTACCACCTGTCCTGGACCATTCATTCGATCATATTTATTGAGAGCTTACGATGTGTGGAGCACTGTACTAAGCGCTTGGGAAAGTCCAATACAACAATGAACAGTGACATTCCCTTTTCACAATGAGCTTACAGTCTAGAGGTGGGAAAACAAACATCAATACAAATAAATCAAATTACAGATATATACGTAAGTGCTGTGGCCCTGGGCTGGGGGAAGAGTAAAGGGAGCGAGTCAGGGTGATGCAGAAGGGAGCGGGAGATGAAGAAAAGAGGGGCTTAGTCCGGGAAGACCTCTTGCAGGAGATGTGCCTTCAATAAGGCTTTGAAGGGGAGGGAGAGTAATTGTCGGATTTGAGGAGGGAGAGCAATCCAGGCCAGAGTCAGGATGTGGGTGAGGGGTCGGCGGCGAGACAGGTGAGATCGAGGCACAGCGAGGTTAGCACTAGGGGAGCCAAGTGTGCGGGTTGGGTTGTAGAAGGAGAGAAGTGAGGTGAGGTGGGAGGGGGCAAGTTGATGGAGGCTTTAGAGCCAATGGCTCACCTCGTGGAGCCCAGGTTTCCATTCCATGTTGCTTTGCCTGGCTACCTCCTCAGGTACAGTTGAGAAGGGGGGGGAAGAGCAGCTGCTGAGACAGGAACATTGTCCACTCCTGTGTCCAACCTGATTAACTTGTATCTTCCCCAGCACTTAGAACAGTGCTTGGCGCATAGTTCCTCCTGAGAAATTCTATGATGACTGACCCAGTGGGACAGAATTGGCCTCTGGGGGAAGAGGATTCTCCTTACCTTTCTGACCACTTGATGATGATGATGATGATAATAATAATGATGATATTTGTTGAGCACTTACTCTGTGCCAAACACTTTAAACACTTTGGAAATGGTCCCTATCCCACATGGGTTCATAGTCTAAGTAAGCGGGTATAGAATTTAATCCTCATTTTACAGATGGTATTTGGTAAGCACTTACTTTGTGTCAAACACCTTTCTAACAACTGGGGTAGGTACAGGTTAATAAAGTCACATACAGTCCCTATCCCATGTGGGGTTCACAGACTAAGTAGGAGGGAGAACAGGTATGGAATCCCTTTTTACAGTTGAGGAAACTGAGCCCCAGAGCAATGAAATGACTTGCCCAAGGTCACACAGCAGACACGTGCCAGATCAGAGGTTAGAACCCAGATAACGATAATAATAATGATTATGGTACTTGTTAAGCACCATATGTGCCAAGCACGGGTCTAAGCACTCGGATAGATACAAGTTAGGTTGGACACAATCCTGCCCACATAAGGCTCACAGTCTTAACCCCTATTATACAGATGAGGTAACTGAGGCCCAGAGAAGTGAAGTGACAGCAGACATGAGGTGGAGCCGGGATTAGAACCTTTTGGCTCCCAGGCCTGAGCTTTAACCACTAAGCCACACTGTTTGACTCCCAGGCCTATGCTCTTTCCCATAGGCCAGGTTACCGTTTGCCCAAAGTGTTTCAGAAAGCATTTTTCACTGCCAGACGTCTTCAACCCCCACCCCAAGCACCCCCAAACCCCTTTGCCCGGCCTCTTGGGGCTGCCGCTATACACCCAGGGGAAAGTCTTGCCTTTAGTGGCTGATGAAAGGGGCCGGGCAGCTTTAATAATAATGTTGGTATTTGTTAAGCTCTTACTATGTGCAGAGCACTGTTCTAAGCGCTGGGGTAGATACAGGGTCATCAGGTTGTCCCACGTGAGGCTCACAGTTAATCCCCATTTTATAGATGAGGTAACCGAGGCACAGAGAAGTTAAGTGACTCTCCCACAGTCACACAGCTGCCATGTGGCAGAGCTGGGAGTCGAACCCATGACCTCTGACTCCCAAGCCCGGGCTCTTTCCACTGAGCCACGCTGCTTCCCCAAAGCTTTAACTACATTCTCAAACTGGAAGTGAGGCAGAATATCTAGCTAGCTCCTCTCCCCTCCCACCCCCAGTCCCTCAGGAGAGCCAAGCCTCCCCCTCAGCCTCTTCCATCCCCAGCCTTCTTCCCTTTTCCTTTTGCTTTTTTCTTTTTCCTTTTCCATTTTTTTTTTAATGGTATCCGTTAAGCTCTTACTATGTGCCAGGCACTTACTAAGCCCTGGGGCAGATACGAGCCAAAAGGGTTAGACGCAGTCCGTGTCCCACAGGGGACTCACTTTCTTAATCCTCATCTTACAGATGAGGTAACTGAGAGAAGGGAAATGACTTGCTCAGGGTCACACAGCAGACCGATGGCAGGGCCGAGATTAGAACCCAGATCCTCCGACTCCCAGGCCCGTGCTGCTGGTTTTCCTGATCCTTTCGCCTCCGCCTGTCCCTAGCTGGCTCCTCTTCCTAATACCATCCCTGCCATTGAGTCTAAGCCTGGGTGTCAGAGGATGTGGGTTCTAATCCCAGCTCCCCCATGTATCTTCCCCAGCGCTTAGAACAGTGCTCTGCACATAGTAAGCGCTTAACAGATACCAACATTATTATTATTTACCTGCTTGATGATTCTATTTATTGCCATTGTTCTCCACTGTCCGTCTCCCCCGATTAGACCGTAAGCCCGTCAATGGGCAGGGACTGTCTCTCTCTGTTACCGAATTGTCCCTTCCAAGCGCTTAGTACAGTGGTCTGCACATAGTAAGCGCTCAATCAATACTACTGAATGAAGGAATGGTGACGACTCTCGCTGCGGGAGCTCGCCAAGCAGGTCACACTCCCGTGTGTACAGAACTCGCCCGGGGGCCTCCGGGGAGCTTCAACGGTCAGCACCTCGGCTGCGTGACTCACCCGAGGGGCACCACCCACAGCAGTCCAGCGAGCCCTCGGCCAACAGGCTGGGGCAGAGACTGGTATTGAGTCAGAACGAAGAGTGCGGCCTAGTGAGTCAGCACTACCATTTCCCGAACCAGGTGTCCCTGGGAGATCCTCCCACGAGAGCCCCACCCGAGCCCCAGCTGGTTGGAAAAAGCTGACCAGGAATCGCACCGCCAGTCAGCGTCCCTGGATATTTTACTCCGTGGCCTGGAATGTCCCCGTGGGGGAGCGGACACGGAGCCCACTCCCTGGTCCGAGGTCCTCGGACGCGAATCCGGGCATGAATTCAATTCTCCCGTTTTCCACCTTGGTTTCTGCTCTGTGGTGGAACATCCTCCTAGTTTTGCTCTTGGAAGCATCCCAAGAGCCTCCCGGGACTCTTCTCCTGCAGTCTCTCAGACAGTTACACCCAGAGTTGCCCCAGACCCAATTAATAATAATAATAACTATGGTATTTGTTAAGTGCTTACTACATGCCAGACATTGCACTAAGCACTGGGGTGGATACAAGCAAATCGGGTCAGAGACGGTTCCTGTCCCATATGGGGCTCACAGTCTCAATCCCCATTTTACAGATGAGGGAACTGAGGCCCAGAGAAGTGAAGTGACTTTCCCAAAGTCACGCAGCAGACAAGTGGCTGAGCTGAGATTAGCACCCAGGTCCTTTTGACTCCCAGATCCGTTCTCTATCCTCTGCTTCAATCGGTGGTATTTATTGAGCACTTACTGTGTGCAGAACACGGTGCTATATGCTTGAGAGAGTACAATACAACATAGGTGCTAGACACCTTCTGTTTCCTCCTCTAAAAAATGGGGTTTCAATGTCCGTTCTCCCTCCTACTTAGACCATGAGCCCCATGTGTAGGCAGGGACCGCGTCCGATCTAAAAACTTGTATCCACCCCAGTGCTTAGAACAGTGCTTGACGCATAGTAACTACTTAGCAGATACAACAAGAACCACACTAACAGCATCCCCGGAAGGCAAGTCTTTAATATTCCTATCCTGCACCTAGAGGAGGCACCCCTAAGCATCAAAACAAGTCAGGTCTGCCGTGGTGTGAGAGACACGCTTTGATATGGCTGTGTGTGTGCCAAGACCCTCTCCTGGATGCAATCAGAAGCAGTCCTGCGCCATACGAGAGTTGCCGCCTTTCCCCAGCTGAAGCCGGGGCTTTCTCCCTTTGCCCTGGACCCGACGGGAACAAAAACGTAGGCGAAAAGTTTGGAATGTTTGGCTCCTGACACAGCACATCTCCGGAGTTAGCTGACGACAGTGGGGAAACTGCCCTGGGCCCAGCCTCTCAGGGGTGAGATACACCCTCATCCACGCTAGCGTTTTCCTGACCCACCCTCCCTCCTTATCCTGCCCTACGGCAAAGCGAGGCTGGAGAAAATGCTTAGTACATGCTCTGCACGGGGTAAGCACTCGATAAATCTGATTGACTGACTGACTGGGGAAAAAATTCCCATACAACTTGGAAGAGCTCTCATTTCCAGTGGCATTAAGCACAATCAATCATGTGGGCAAGTCACTTAACTTCTCTGTGCCTCAGTGACCTCATCTGTAAAATGGGGATGAAGACTGTGAGCCCCACGTGGGACAACCTGATTCCCCTGTGTCTACCCCAGAGCTTAGAACAGTGCTCTGCACATAGTAAGCGCTTAACAAAACCAACATTATTATTATTATTGAGAAGTCTTTGAGAGAGTACAGTACGACAGTGAACAGACACATTCCCTGCCCCCAACGAGCTTACGGTCTAGACGGGGAGACAGACATTAGTATAGATGATTAGTTACAGACTTGTACATAAGCGCTGTGGGGCTGGGAGTGGGAGATGAAGAAAGGGATTGCACACACAGATCCGCAGACTTAAACGCAGGCTAAGTCATGGCTCCTCACTGAGATCATTCAGCCCTTAGTCCACTTTCCCTTTTTTTTTCTTTTTAATCTTCAAAGTACTTTGGAGGTGTGAATTAACTAGGTTTGCGGAGTAAAGCCAGGAGCAGAGCCGAGGAACAAAATAATAGCCCTATTTTACAGGCTAATGGCTTAGTGTCCAATATGTCACCGGTGTCATTACATGACTCTCCTCAGCTCCATCTGAAAGGACTCGTCGTGCACTAATCTTATCCGTAGATGCTGCTGCTGAGAAACGCTTGAGTGAATCTACCAAGGAGGATATGGGACCAGTGTTCTGTTCCATATACTGATGTATCTGTATGTGCTAATAATAATAATAATGATAATGGTATTTTTTAAGCTCTTACTATGTGCCAAGCACTGTTCTAAGCTCTGGGGTAGATAAAGGTAATCAGGTTGTTTCACCTGGGGCTCATAGTCTTAATCCCCATTTTACAGATGACATGCCACTTGTCGGCTGTGTGACTGTGGGCAAGTCACTTAACTTCTCTGTGCCTCAGTTCCCTCATCTGTAAAATGGGGATTAAGACTGTGAGCCCCACGTGGGACAACCTGATTCCCCTAGGTCTACCCCAGCGCTTAGAACAGTGCTCGGCACATAGTAAGCGCTTAACAAATACCAACATTGTTATTATAACTGAGGCAAAGAGAAGTTGAGTGACTTGCCCAAAGTCACACAGCTGATAGGTGGCGGAGCCGGAATTAGAACGACCTCTGACTCGAAGCCCGTGCTCTTTCCACTAAGCCACGCAGTATACATTTTTTGAGGAAAAAAGTAAATCCAAGCTCAGATATGGTCAATGAGACCAGAGGTGACAGACGAAGGGCTCGGAATAAGAAAGGATGGGAGGTGGAGGCAGGGTAGAGCAAAACCTCCTAAATCCACTTAGGTTTTCCTAGTCTAGGTATTTACTCTCCTGCTGGGACTATTGACATTTATTGAGCACCTACCTTAGCAACATCTTGAGCATAGGAAGCAGAGAGGCCTAGAGAAGCAGTGTGGCCTTGTCAAAAGAGCACAGACCTGGTAGTCAGAAGATCTGAGTTCTGCCAATTGCTTTCCTGTGTGACCTTGGGTAAGTCACTTCACTTCCCTGCGCCGCAGCTGTAAAATGAGAATTAAATACTTGTTCTTCCTCCTACTTAGACTGTGAGCCCCATCTGGGTCAGGGACTCTGTCTGACCTAATTAACTTGTACCTATCCCGGAGCTTAGAGCAGTGTTTGACACATAATAAATGCTTAACAAATACCATTAAAAAAAGCCACAGTGGCTACTCCAGTTGTCTGCGCGGAGGACAGAGAAGTAATGCTGCAGAGGTTGAACAGAGGAGGGGAAGGAAGATGCGAGTTCAGACATTTGATCCCAGGAAAAATCGATGAATGAATGAATCAATCGATCATATTTATTAAGCTCTTCCTGGGTGCAGAGCACTGTACGAAGCAGTTGGAGAGTACGATATAATCATAGGACACATTCCCTGCCCACAGTGAGTTTACAGTCTAGAGGGAAGAATTGGAGAAGCAGCATGGCCTAGTAGTTAGCGCACAGAAGATCATGGGTTCTAATCCCGGCCCCGCCACATGTCCGCTGTGTGACCTTGGGCAATTTACTTCACGCCTTTGGGCCTCAGTTCCCTCATCTGTAAAATGGGGATTAAGACTGTGACCCCCATGTGGGGCAGGGACTGTCCAATCCAATTTGCTTGTCTCCAGCCCAGTGCTTAGTACAGTGCCCGGCACATAATAAGCACTTAATAAATACCATAATTATTATTATAATCATTGATATTGGACTTCCATGGGAGGAGCAGGTCACTGGCAGTCTGTCTGCCATGTCCCTGCTGAGCTGAAACTCTCAGTCAAGCCGGAGGGGTGAAAGACTCTCTTTGAATGGAGGCCAATCAAGCTTGGCCTCTCACTCCACAGGACCACCATGAGTTCTAGGTTCACCCCATATCTGGAGTGCTTCAGGGATGGAAGGGAATGGAGAGTGATGTAGTGGATAGAGCACAGGCCTAGGAATCAGAAGGTCATGGGTTCTAATCCTATCTCTGCCACGTCTGCTATGTGACCTTGGGCAAGTCACTTCATTTCTCTTTATTTCAGTTACCTCATCTGTAAAATGGCGATCGGGACTATGAGCCCCAGGTGGGACAGAGACCGTGACCAACCTGATTTGCTTGTATCCACCCCACCACTTAATACATTGCATGGCATATAGTAAGCGCTTAACAGATACCACAATTATTATTGGTTTTGCAGTCTAGGAAAGTGTGTTTCCTCATACAGAAGGGCGACTCAAACTTGTTTCCCAATAAAGGGACAGAGACTGTATAAAACTGGTGGAAACTCTACAATCAGAGAGTTCTTCCTCCTACTTAGAGGCAAATCGACGATCAATTTCTCATCTTCGTGCTAGGTGAAGCAATTGGGAATGGGCTGGTTGCTATGGGAATGGGCAGTGTGGCTCAATGGATAGACCCAGGGTCTGGGAGTCAGAAGGTCATGGGTTCTAATCCTGGCTCCACCACATGTCTGATGCGTGATCTTGGGCAAGTCTTTTCACTTCTCTGAGCCTCAGTTACCTCATCTGGAAAAAGGGGATTAATAGTGTGAACTCCATTTGGAACAGGGACTGTGTCCAACCTGACTACTTTGTATCTACCCCAGTGGTTAGAACAGTGCTTAGCACATAGTAAGCATTCAACAAGTACCATTATTATTATTAGAAATCTTCCCAAGGGTGTAGCTCAGTTAAGAGCCTATCCTTTTTAAGATCTGGTTCTCTGGTTTCAGTGGGGGCTGGGAGACGTACCCGCAGCTGACAGGGAGGACAGTAACTCCTCAGAAGTCCTGGTTGAAGTGGAGGGGGTCTCTGCAGGGGTAAAGATAATAATAATTAATAATGATGGTACTTATTAGGTGCTTACTATGTGCTAGGCACTGCTCTAAGTGCTGGGGTCGATACAAGTTAGGTTGGACACAGTCCCTGTCCCACATGGGGCTCACACTCTTCAACTCCATTTTAATGATAAAGATAAAGGTAACTGAGATACAGAGAAGTGAAGTGGCTTGCTCAAGGTCACACAGCAGACAAGTGGCAGAACCGGGATTAGAATTCAGGTCCTTCTGAGTCCCAGACCCGTGCTCTATCCACTAAACCACGCTCTGGACACTGTCCCCTAAAGTCAGGAAGGCAAATACCTGTCAGTGGGTGGATAGTTGGCTTTTGAGAGGTTCAAAAATTGCTTTTCACAGGTAAAATAATTCACATACAGGTGAAGAAAGCACAACCACATCTAGACTTTCATATTCAAGCCTCAGATTGTGAGAGGGTTTCATCCCGTAGAAGACCTCAATGATGAACGGGGCTCTCCACTGTGGGTTGAACCAAAAAAAGATGAAAGAAAGATACGTCTAGGGAACGTCCCCTGTCTTCCTAGAGAGCTGTGGGTAATTCAGGGTTCTGGCACTGTCCTGGGGTCTACTACAGCCCAGTCTGTACACTTTACTCCTCAGTGTCAGGTTACTCACTGCACCCAGATCTCAGCTATCTTGCCACCAAACCCCTTTTCCACATCCTCCCTCTGGGCTGGGACTTCCTCCCCAACCACAGCCATGAGACCATGACTCTCTCCACCTTCAAAGCAGTATTAAGGTCACATCTCCTGCAAGAGGCCTTCCCTGATTAAACCCGCTTTTCCCCTGCTCCCTCTCCGTTCTGTGCTGTCTAGGCAGCTGGATCTGTGACCTTTGGACATTTGATAATTGCCCCACCCTCAACCCCACAGCACTTATATGCACATCTATAAATTATGTATTATAAAAGATTGATTTATATTAATATCTGTCTCCCCCTCTAGACCGTAAGCTCGTTATGGGCAGGGAATGTGACTAGATCTCATCTATGTCACTGTCGGCCCCTCACCCATGTCCCGCCTCTGGCCTGGAACGCTTTCCCTCCTCAAATCCAACAGACAGTGACTCTCCCCCAGTTCAAAGCCTTAATGAAGGCACATCTCCTCCAAGAGGTCTTCCCCGACTAAGCTGCCCTTTCCTCTTCTCCCACTCCCTTTTGCATCGCCCTGACTTGCTCCCTTTGTTCATCCCTCTCTCCCAGCCTCCCAACACTAATGTACCTATCTGTAATTTATTTATTTATATTAATATCTGTCTCCCACCCCCAAACTGTAAGCTTGTTGTGGGCAGGGAATATGTCTGTTATATTGTTGTATCGTACTCTCTCTCAAGCACTAAGAAAGTGCTCTGCACACAGTAAGTGTTCAGTAAATGTGATTGAATAAACGAATGAATACCAACTCTATTGGTAGTTCAGTGCTCTGTACAAGGTAAGTGCTCAGTAAATACCATTGATAACAATAATTATGGCGTTTATTGAGCGTTTACTATGTGTCAGGCACTGTACTAGGTGCTGGAGCGGATTCCCATAGACTGAGCCCCCCCTTTTCCTCTGCTCCTCCTCTCCTCCCCATTGGCCCTACTCCCTCCCTCTGCTCTACCCCCTCCCCTCCCCCCAGCACTTGTGTATATTTGTACATATTTATTACTCTATTTCATTAATGATGCATATATATCTATAATTCTATTTATCTATTTTGATGGTATTGATGCCTGTCTACTTGTTTTGTTTTGTTGTCTGTCTCCCCCTTCTAGACTGTGAGCCCGTTGTTGGGTCTCACAGATTGTCTCTACGTGTTGCCAAATTGTACTTTCCAAGTGCTTAGTACAGTGCTCTGCACACAGAAAGCGCTCAATAAATATGATTGAATGAATGAATACAAGCAAATTAGGTAGGACACAGTCCCTGTCCCACATGAGCCACACAAGGGTTGAGCGGAATCACGAGCCGACAGGGAGGAAGACTTTTGGTCCCATAAGAAAGGTATCAGGATGAACACATCTGGAAATAGAAGAAAACTTTAAATCTGATCCTGTTGGCCAGGTTGAGGATAAGACGATGCCAAATCATTATTTTCCTTCACGTGAGATATGCCTGACTATTCACGCTATCCAAGGCAATCAAGGATGTTACTAAGGTTCTGGTTTAAGTCTCATCTTTAAAGCTTCATTTTAAGAAGGAAAGGCCCAACCATTCGGTTTCCAGTGGAAGCCCACACAAGTCCCAAAGAAGACAACCAGGCTTGTGATTCTGGCCATCCAAACTCTCCAAGATTTGAAAGTTTGGGGGGAAAAGCCGTGGCTGCTAAACTACTTTGTGACAAAGAAACCGTGGTTTTAAGGTTTGTCTTCCAGGATTTCTGGCCTCGGCTTGAATAGCAGAATCGGCGTGTGTTACATCAAACCCTCAGGTCATTAAAGTTGCACTCCCTGGTTTCCGCTTAGGCAAAGGTTGGCAAACTCGTTTGGAGGGGCGCAATCCTCTGCCTAAAAGTTCCAAAGCTGTTGACACAGAAATAATAGTCAGATATTACCTAATCTCCCCAGTTGAAAGCCAGGCACTTCAGGAATGTCTTAGCTCCTCCAGGCAACTAGAATACCCATCAATCAATCAATCAATCAATCAGTGTTATTTGTGGAGAGCTTACTAGGTACACAGCACTATACTAACTGCTTGGGAGAAGACAGTATAAAAGAGTAGGCAGATATGATGCCTTCCCTCAAGGAGCTTACTCTGTGTGTGTGTGTGTGTCTCTGTGTGTGTCTTGGATTAGAAGATTGACTCTGACAGAGGTTTTTTTCGCCAGTATGTGCAAGTGGGATTGAGATAATTTTTTACACTTTATGCAGATACCAATTGCCTCTTGTCGTACTGTTACTCATGATGCTTGTTGCTGCTTTGGTTTCTCGCAATCTCCTCAAGCAATTTGCCCGAGATGTTGCACACCACATTTGGAAACCCTTTACAGGTCACACCTAAACAACAGACTCTTTTCCTGTTGCCTGGATAGGACTTAGAACAAAAGCGATTCCTAGAAATAATGCTACTATTATTATGGCATTTGCTAAGCATTCCCTGAGTGCCAAGCCCTGTACTAAAAGCTGGGTTAGATGCGAGATAATCAGGTTGGACACAGTTCCTGACCCACTTGGGGCTCACAGTCTAGGTAGGAGGATGAATACGTTAGTGTGGCTCAGTGGAAAGAGCCTGGGCTTGGGAGTCAGAGGTCGTGGGTTCTAATCCCGGCTCCGCCGCTTGCCAACTGTGTGACTTTGGGCAAGTCACTTAACTTCTCTGTGCCTCAGTTACCTCATCTGTAAAATGGGCATTTAAAAATTGTGAGCCCCACATGGGACAACGTGATCACCCTGTATCCCCCAGCGCTTAGAACAGTGCTTTGCACATAGTAAGCGCTTAACAAATACCACCATTTTTTTAAATTTAGTTTATAGTTGAGAGAACTGAAGCCCAGAGAAGTGAAGTGACTTAGCCAAGGTCCCACAGCAGGCAAGTAGCAGAACCGGGATTAGAACCCAGGACATCTGACTCCCAGGCTTGCACTTTTTCCAGTAGGCCACCTGCTTCCTTTTTGGGCCTCCGTGAGTGTCTTGCTTCACCTCCCCATGTCCCCCCTCCTCCTCTCTCACACTTTGGTGAGATCACTAATTGGTGATCCCAGCTGGTTTTCCAAGATGATACTGCCCTATTATTGGTGAAATATGGACCTCTCCAAGACAGTCACCTCATTTCGGACTACTGCATCCCGGGATGACTTGTCTTCCGCTGGTCTGTCCCAACTGTCACCGAAAGACCACATAATTTGAGGTTTTGCTACATTGTACCTTTAAAGCATTTTTTCTGTCCACCCTGTCTATGGTTACCACGTTTCTGGTCACCATAAGGCAGCTTTATGGCTATACTCTTGTCATCCATGCTCTTCACTTGTCTTCAATCAATCAATCACATTGATTGAGCACTTACGTGTGCAAAGCACTATACTGAGTGCTTGAGAAAGTATCGATCAATCAGTCAAATGGAAGTAGTGTGGCCTAATGGAAAGAGCATGGTCCTGGGAGTTAGAAGACCCGGGTTCTGATCACTTAACTGCTCTATGCTTCAGCTTCCTTAACTGTAAAATGGGGATTCAATACGTTTTCTCCCTCTTAGACTGTGCGCCCCATGTTGGATAATGGACTGTGTTCGAACTGCTTAACTTGTACCTACCCTAGTGTTTGACACATAGTAAACACTTAACAAATACCATTAAAAAAAAATTCTATAGTATTTCTTGAGCACCTACTGCATTCTGAGTCTTGTAGCAAGAGCCTCTCAAGGAGTTTAGAATCCAGTGACGATGTGATGTGAGAAGCATTGTTTTGATGCTGCTTGTCTGACGGAATTTTAGGTCCTCACTTTCTGTAAACCTTTCTGGCCACTGGATCCAAAATATTGAATGAGGCATCTCTCTTTCCTGCTGAACTGCAAACTCTCTGAGGACCAGAATCATGTCTACTTTGGAAACAACAGGGCCTACTGGAAATTGTTTCCCTGGGATTCAGGGAAAGTGGGGTCTAATTCCGGCTCTGTCACTTGCTGGCTCTGTGATCTTTAGCAAGGCACTTAAGTTCTCTCTGCCTCAGTTTCCTCAACTGTAAAATGGAGGTTAAACAGCTGTGTTCCCTCCCATTTAGATTGTGAGCCCCATGTGGAACAGGAACTGTGTCCAATCTGATTAACTGTATTTACTTCAGGACTTGAAACATAGTAAGCACTTAAAAATGATAATAATAATAGCCATGGTCAAACTTCAGCTAGATTGCTTCTATCGAGAACAACCAGCACTCAACTGTTTCCCCAGTGAAAGGCTGAACCGTTCATCCTCACTAGCATCAGTGATATACAAGGGTTAAGTGGTAATAATAATAAAAATAATAATGGTATTTATAAAGCATTCACTGTGTCAAGCACTGTTCTAAGTCCTGGGGATAGATACAAGCTAATCAAGTTGGACATATTCCTTTTCCTATTTGGTGCTCACAGTCAATCTCATTTTACAGATGAGGGAATTGAGGCACAGAGAAGTGAAGTGACTTGCACAAGTTCACACAGTAGGCAAGTGGCAGAGCTGGGATTAGAATCCAGGTCCTTCTGGCTCCCAGGCCCGGGCTCTATCCACTAGGTCACGTTGCTTGTTCATGGACCATATCTTCTATACTTGCCTGTCAGTCAGTCAGTCAAATTACAAAATTATTTAGCATTTACAATTGGATCACTGAACCGGGAGTTGTGGCGAGCTAATCCATGCTGTCTGGGTCATCTTTCTAAATTATTGTCTTGTACTCACCTCTGCTCTCCTCAAAAACCACTGAGGATTAACCATTTCTCTCTACATCAAGCAGAAACTCCTGACCGTTAGCTTTCAGACAATCATCTCTCTGCCTCAGTCAATCAACCAATCAATCAATGGTATTGATTGAGTGCTTACTATGTGCAGAGCATTGAACAAAGCACTTGGGAGAGTACAGTACAACAGAATTAGCAGACAAGTTCCCTGCCCATAATGAGCTTACAGTCTACAGCTTCTCACTTCTCCACTCTCTTTTCCCACTGTGCCCCAGCTTGCTCTCTTAGTTCCTTTCAGGCAAACCTACTGCCTGTGCCTCGTTCTTTTCTTTCCTGTCTCCGAAATCTTGCTCAGGTCATTCCAGCTCCGGTCCCTCTCATTTCAAGTCTCCCCGATCACAGCTTTCCCAACTTCAAATCTCTTTTGAAATCCCATCTCCTTCGGGAAGTCTTCCACGACTAATTTCCCTTCCCCTCAGGTTATATCCCCCCCACACATAACTTCAACATCAACTACAAATTTATTTTAATGTTTGTGTCCAACTTTAGATGGTAAGCTCCTTGCGGGTAGGGGTCATGTCTACCAACTCTGTTGTACTCTCCCAAGTGCTTACTACAGCGCTCTACACACTGTAAGCACTCAGTAAATATAATCGTTTGTGTGCTCCCAACCACCCATAGCACTTTTGGGCATATTGACTTATATATGCTACAATTTAAGCAGTAAACTCATACATATTCACTTCACCATCTTGCTCCTAAGAATTATTTCAGTATCTTTCTCCTCTATTAGACTATAAGTTCCTTGAGAGTCTTACAACCTACTCAGTTGTATGGTACTCTCCCAGGTGCTTAGTACAGTGCTCTGCGCAGTCTCTGCTCTCAGTGTGTTTGCAATCCAGTGAGACAGAAGAAACATGAGGACAGGATTATATAGAGAGAAATGTTTTTCACCAGCTATAGCTATATATGGATGAAGTATCTGAGAAAGCGGGAAAGGGAGTCAAGTGGGATTTTGACTATTGGAATGATCATTATTGAGATTTCTAGAGTCCTCTCTGTCTGCAAAGTATCTCACCATCTCCCGTTCACAGTAACCAAGTGTAGGTGTGGATCTCTTCGGGAAGCAGTTCAAATGACTTGGATATCCAACGCTATGCAGACGCCCACCAAACCAAACATCACTAAGGGGGATAAACAGTCCTGGTCAATTTATTTGATGTAGCCATTCAGAAGGATAGACCAGGGAGCTGGACATAGGGGTTAGAATGATGATGATGATGATGATGGTATTTAAGTGCTTACGATGTGTCAGGCATTACTCTAAGCGCTGGGGTAGATACAGGTTAATCAGCTTGGACACAGTCCCTGTCCCACATTGGGCTCACAGTCTTAATCCCCATTTTTTAGATGAGGTAACTGAGGCAGAGAGATGTAAAATGACTTGCCCAAGTCACGCAGCAGACAAATGGCGGAGCCGGTTTTAGAACCTAGGCCCTTCTGATTCCCAGGCCCATGCTCTATCCTCCAGGCTTTGCAGCTCAATTAATATAGTTGATTGATTGATTATCCTCCGGGAAACTCTTCCTCAACTGCTCCATTCATCACTGACAGGTTCAGAGACAGATAGACATTCAAGAATGGCTGCATGCAGATGAAGCATAGGGCTAATAGCGGGTGTTTTGTGGAGTTTGAGTGGCATTTTGGATGGACAGTAGATCTGAAGAAATCCAAAATAATCTATCAGCGTGCACTTGGCAAACTCTAAAAATCATCAAAGGTGTTCACTGGAAATCCAGAACCAAATTCTGTCACAGAATTTATTACCTAGGCAGATCACTGGCCAATGTTGTAATAGTAGAAGTGGCTAGAGCACGGGCTTGGGAGTCAGAAGGACCTGGGTTCTAAAACTGGCTCCGCTATTTGTCTGCTATGTGACTTGGGCAAGTCACTTCCCTTCTCTGTGCTTCACTTCCCTCATCTGTAAAATGGGAATTAAGACTGGAAGGCTTATGTGGGACAGGGACTATGTCCCATCCGATTATCTGATATCTATTCTGGCGCTTAGAACAATGATTGCCACATAACAAATACAATTATTATTATTATTATTATTCAGCACCTACTAAATGCAATGCACTATGCTAAGAATTTGAGAAGTATGACAGAACAAAAGACGTTTTTCCTGCCCACAGGGAACTTATACGCTAATGATGAATATTCATTCATTTCATTCAATCATATTTATTGAGCACTTACTGTGTGCAAAGCACTGTACTAAGCACTTGGAATGTACAATTCGGCAACAGATAGAGACCATCTCTGCCCAACATCGGGCTCACAGGCTAAAAGGGAGAGATAGACAGCAACTTAGACTTGTGAATTCATGGGATGAGTATAGGAGAAGCAGCGTGGCTCAGTGGAAAGAGCACGGGCTTTGGAGTCGGAGGTCATGGGTTCAAATCCCAGCTCGGCCAGTTGTCAGCTGTGTGACTTTGGACAAGTCACTTAACTTCTCGGTGCCTCAGTTACCTCATCTGTAAAATGGGGATTAAGACTGTGAGCCCCACGTGGAACAACCTGATTCCCCTGTGTCTACCCCAGCACTTAGAACAGTGCTCGGCACATAGTAAGCGCTTAACAAATACCAACATTATCATATTCACTGCATATTCACTGAGCGTGGGTGAAGGGCGGGAGTCTAGCCTAGTGTCGTGTCATGGCATTGTCACCAAATTCACTTCCCTGTTCGTAAATATCAGCACCCGTCTCCCCTGTCCAAGTGGTTGCTCCTTGTGGGCAGAGAACTGCCTTTGGGCTTCGGTCATCCTTTCCCAAGTGCTTATTATAATGCAGTCTGTAGTATTTATTGAGCATTTACTTTGCAGCACAGTGTACTAAGTGTTTGGGAGAGGACAATAGAGTCAGAAGAAGTTTAGAAGTTAGAATTAGGGAAGCACCATGGCCTAATGGAAAGAGCACAGGCCTGGGAGTCAGAGGACCTCTGTGACCTTGGGGCAAATCACTTAACTTCTTTGGGCCTCAGTTATCTAATCTGTAAAATAGGGACGAAGACTGTGAGGTCTCTATGGGACATGGACTGTGTCCCACCTGATCATCTTCTATCCAAAGTACAGTCCCCGGTGCAGAGTAAGTGCAAATACCATTAAAAAATCCAAAATTCATATGTAGTGAAGAAACAGCATGGCCTAGTGGAAAGGTCACAGGCCGGGAGATAGAGGATTTGGGCTCTAATACCGGCTCTGCCACCTGTCTGCTCTGTGACCTTGGGCAAGTCACTCCAAGCATTCAGTCATCGGTATTTATTGCCCAGAACAGTGAACTATGTGCTTGGGAAAGTAATAATAATTTTGGTATTTGTTAAGCACTTACTATGTGCCAAGCACTGTTCTAAGCGCTGGATAGATACAAGGTCATCAGGTTGTCCCACTTGGGGCTCACAGTCTTAATCCGCATTTTCCAGATGAGGTAACTGAGGCACAGAGAAGTTAAGTGACTTGCCCAAAGTCACACAGCTGATAAGTGGAGGAGCCGGGATTAGAACCCCTGACCTCTGCCTCCCAAACCCGTGTGCTTTCCACTGAGACTCGCTGCTTCTCAATACTCAGTACAATACAGTAGAGTAGGCAGACATGATTCCTGTCCATAAGAAACTTTCAGATTGGCAGGGGAGACAGACATTAAAATAAATTGCAGATAAATATGTATATAAGTACTGAGGGGGGGCGGTGAATATTGACACGCTTAAGGGGTACAGATCCAAGTGCATAGGCTACACAGAGCAGCGTGGCTCAGTGGAAAGAGCATGGGCTTTGGAGTCAGTGCTCATGAGTTCGAATCCCAGCTCTGCCACTTGTCGGCTGTGTGACTGTGGGCAAGTCACTTAACTTCTCTGTGCCTCAGTTCCCTCATCTGTAAAATGGGGATTAAGACTGTGAGCCCCACGTGGGACAACCTGATTCCCCTATGTCTACCCCAGCGCTTAGAACAGTGCTCGGCACATAGTAAGCGCTTAACAAATACCAACATTATTATTATTATTACAGAGGGGAGAGTGAATCGGGGAAGGCCTCTTGGCGGAATGTGATTTTTAAGAGGGCTTTGAAGATGGGGAGAGTGGTGGTCTGTCAGATATGAAGGAAGAGGGAGTTCCAAACGAGAAGGAGGATGTGGGCAAGAGATCAATGATGAGAAAGATGAGATCAAGATACAGGGAGTAGGTTGACACTAGAAGAGTAGAATAGCGAGGCCAGTGAGGTAACTGATCTTCTCTGTGCTTTGGTTGCCTCATCTGGTTGATGGACAGAAGCTGTTCTCAAAACAGCTATTGTACGTACGTTGCACCAGAGGGAGGTTGGAGGGCAGAATAAAGCCCCGGCCTAGGAGTCAGAGGATCTGGGTTCTAATCCCAGCTCTGCTACTTGCCTGCTGTGTGACTTCGGGTAAGTCACTTTCTCTGTGACTTGGCCTCTTCAACTGTTAAATGGGGATTCATTCAGTAGTATTTATTGAGTGCTTATTATGTGCAGAGCACTGTACTAAGTGCTTGGAATGTACAAATCGGTAACGGATAGAGACAGTCCCTGCCCTTTGACGGGCTTACAGTCTAATCAATTCTTAGACCGTGCACCCCATGTGGGACAGAGGCTTGTCTGACCTGATCGTCTTGTATCTACCCCAGTGCTTAGAACAGTGTTTGATGTAGTAAACGCTTAACAAATACCATTTTAAAAAGCCTGTGAAATTAATTAATTAATTCATTCATTCATTCAATCATATTTATTGAGCACTTACTGTGTGCAGAGCACTGTTCTAAGCTCTTGGGAAAGTATGATATAACAATAAGCAGATATTCCCTGCCCACAACGAGCTCACAGTCTAGAGGGGGAAGACAGACATCAATATCAATAAATAAAATTACAGATATATGCATAATGGAGATTCAGTACCTGTTCTCCCTTCTACTTAAATTATGAGCCCTGTATGGGAGAGGGACTGTATCTGACCTGATTGTCTTGCTTCTACCCGAGTGCTTAGCATTCATTAGGCACTTAATAAACACAGAAGTTATTAATCTGTGGAAATGATAAATAGAATGGAATGCTTAGTAAAATATCCATAAACACAAATGGTGAGAATGAGCCCAGGTAAATGAAAATATAAATTCAAGAGGAAGCTGTAGGGTTGATAAGGTTTGGGATACTGAAAATTTGTTGTTGAAGGTTTGCGGGAAGAGGAGAGATCTTAGCTGGGTTTAGAAAGTGTCGAGGATTTGAGGCCGGTAGATTTGAGAGAAAGGGGAGTCCAAGTTCTGGAGACAACATGAGTAAGGGGTCGGAGGTGAGCAGAATGAGAATAGGGTAGAGTCAGGCAGTGGTCTTGGGAATAAGAAAGAGTGTGTACAGAAGAATGTGGGTGAGGAGAATTGATAAGTGGAGAGATCAGGTAGACAGGTAAGGAATCATATCACTTGTTGTGAGGAGGGAACGTGTCTGCCAATTTTGTTATATTGCTCACTTAGTCAATCATATTTTGAGTGCTTACTGCGTGCAGAGCACTGTACTAAGTGCTTGGGAGAGTACATAATGCAATAATAAACAGACCCATTCCCTGCCAACAATGTGTCCCCAGGTATCAGACCAAACTAAAGGCCTGCTGAGCCATAGGCCTGCCCTCCTGTCTCCACAGTTCTCAGACTTGGACTAACCATACATGTGTGACCTTGGGCAAGTCACTTCATTTCTCTGGGCCTCAGTTTCCTCACCTGTAAAATGGGGATTCAGACCTGGAGCCCCATGTGGGACATGGACTGCATCCAAGCTGATTAGTGAGTATCTACCCCAGTACTTAATACAGTGCCTGGCACATAGTAAGCACTTAACAAATACCATTTTTAAAAAAGTCCTGTCCGAGTAGTTCCATCCATCAGTCAATGATTGATCCGTCACCATCAACTACATATACCACTTGACGTGAATCCATACTAAGTTGAGCTTTGCTGGGTGAGACAAGGGAGAACAGCGGATGACAGGAAGGGCTCACAAACAAGGGTCATACGGTGAGCCGGAAAAGAGAGAGCAAAAACAAGGGGAACAAAAAAAAAGTATTTTAAGGCTTTGGATGGTAAAATGAAACTGGGATAGAACGGCGGCAGAAAGACCTGCTTCTAGAAGCTCCAAAAGGATTGTGCTAGTCAGTCAATAGATCCAGCATATTTACTGAGTTCCTACTGTGTGCGGAGCACTGTACTAAGCACTTGTGAAAGTGCCATCTGTCCCCTCCCCTCCCCATTGCCCCGACCTGCTCCCTTTGCTCTACCCTCACACCCCACAGCACTTGTGTCTATATGAATATATTTATAATGGTGATTATATTTATTTTTATTAATGATACGCATATATCTATAATTCTATTTATTTATATTGATGCTACTGATACCTGTTTACTTGTTTCGATGTCTGTCCCCCCGCTTCTAGACTGTGAGCCTGTTGTGGAAGGGTTTGTCTCTATCTGCTGCTGAATTATACTTCCCAAGCACTTAGTACAGTGCTCTGCACACAGTAAGCACTCAGTAAATGCGATTGAATTAATGTGAATGAATGTGAAATGTCTCCTCCGCTGGACTGTGCCCAGTCTATAACACTTCACCACCACTGGGAAAATAAACTGAGGCAGCTAAGCGACAAAGGGACTGGGTGACGGAGAAAGACCGCCAGATCTGGAAACGGGCAGGCTCACTCCACGGGGATCGAGGCGGGACACGAGTTCAGCTGTCTGATTTCCACCATGCGGAGCCTATAACTGAAAGAGGAAGGAAGCGTCTTCTTGTAACCAGGAACACGGAGTCTTGGCCCCAACAGAAATTCCCAGTCCGAGTCCAAGTTTTGGTTCCGGCCCCTCGGCCGGAAGGAAGGAGACAAAACTGACCTAAAAATAGCTTTTCTATTTCTGTTTTCATTCCTCGGGGAGTGTAGCAAAGCCAATGCCAGAGGGCCATTAAGCTGGAGGAAGTGTCATATCACGATGTCAACACCCACAGCTCCTTGGGGAATCGGCTGCAATGTTATTGTTACTAATGACATTCGGTGCATGCAGAGCACTGTGTGGAGCACTGGGGAAAAGCCAAGGATATTACTGATTCACGGAGTTCACGAGGCCCACAGGGACCTCACAATCTCAAAGAGGAGGAACTGGCACAATAATAATAATAAAAATGATATTTGTTAAGTGCTTACTATGTGCCAAGCACTGTTCTAAGCGCTAGGGAAAATACAAGATAATGAGGTTGGCCCACGTGGGGCTCACAGTCTTAATCCCCATTTTACAGATGAGGTAACTGAGGCCTAGAGAAGTTCAGTGACTTGCCCAAAGTCACACAGCTGGCAAGCGGCAGAGCTGGCATTAAAACCCACGACCTCTGACTCACCAACTGTATATATTTCCATTACCCTATTTATTTTGTTAATGAAATGTACATCGCCTTGATTCTATTTAGTTGCCATTGTTTTTACAAGATGTTCTTCCCCTTGACTCTATTTATTGCCATTGTTCTTGTCTGTCCGTCTCCCCCGATTAGACCGTAAGCCCGTCAAACAGCAGGGACTGTCTCTATCTGTTGCCGATTTGTTCATTCCAAGCGCTTAGTACAGTGCTCTGCACATAGTAAGCGCTCAATAAATACTATTGAATGAATGAATGAATGAACAAGCCCGTGTTCTCTCCTCTAAGCCATGCTGCTTCTCAATGCACAGGGAAATAAGTAAAGGGGTAAATGTAGCCAATCACTCCCTACCAAAAACCCCCCAAACCTCTTCAAGCACATGAAATAATAGTGATAATAATAATGATATATATTATACCCCAAACCCTTTCGACCACCACAATCAGAAGAAAAGCAATGGTACTGTCTGTCAGTGGACATAATCTTTGGGCCGCTTGCGACTCCTGCTGAAGTCATTCAATTTCAGTTCTAACCGTTCTTAAAGTTGGAAAAGTAGCTACCCCCATCCCAGCGTGACTAACTTTCCTCCTGCCATTGGCAGGTGGGGGAGGGAAGTAAGGGTCCATACCCAGGGCCTGGGCCATAGTTGTAGTAGTATTTAATTAAACGTTTACTTGGTGCAGAAGCACTGTACTAAACGTGGGGATGAATTATAGACAGGATCCCCGGCCCCCAGGGGGCTCAAAATTTAAGAGTAAGGAGGGGATTTTTTAGTGTGAGAGGCATAAGGAAAAACGAAACAAAAGTATCAAATTCAAGGATGATTATACAGTCGACCAGAGCGGCAGAGTTCATTGATTCATCCATTCAATCAGTCGCCTTTATTGGGCACTTATTGTGTGTAGAGCACTGTACTAGGCGCTTGGGAGAGTACACTCTAACACTAAACGGACACATTCCCTGCCTACAATGAGCTATAGGGTCTTCAGGCTGCTCACAGCCCATATGGGCAGTCTCAGAAATTATAGCGTCGGTCCCAGTGATGGCCTTTCCAGCATTATAAGAGTCGAGAAGCCTCTACTCCCCACATGTTGGGTGGAGTCCTTCTGGACCTGGTGCAGCGGCCAATGGGAGTCTCAGGGACATTGGAGCAGGGGAGTCTCTCTCCCGTTCTGTGGGCCCGGAGGTAAGGAGAGAGAGGAGGGAAAGAGGATTCTCACTGCTGCCACTGGTTGAGATCTTTCCGGGCAAATGGGAGCCCTGATGGCCTTCAATATGGGAGATTTTCTCCTATTAATATTACTAACCGTGGTATTCGTTAAGCACTTACTATGTGCCAGGCACTTTATTAAGTGCTCGGGTAGATACAAGACAATCAGGTTGGACACAGTCCCTGCCCCTACAGAGGGCTCACAGTCTTAATCCCCATTCTACAGAAGAGGAAACTCAGGCACAGAGAAGTGAAATGACTTGCCCAAGATCACACACCAGACAAGTGGTGGAGCCGGGATTAGAACCCAGGTCCTCTGATTCCCAGGTCCGTGGTCTTTCCATTAGGCCACACTACTTCCTCTCCTCATTGCCTCCTTGTTAGGTGCTAGAAACTGTGAGCGGGGACTGAGAACGTGAGCCCCACGTGGGACAGGGACTGTGACTAACCCAATATGCTCATTGGGCTACTACCCCAGCGATTAGTACAGTGCCTGGCACATAGTAAGCACTTAACAAATCCATAATTATTATCTTTGTCTGAACGTCTAGTGCATGGTCTTACATAGGGTTAGAACTACAAGTTATGAAAAGGGATCAAAAAAAGGAAGGTGAAGGATGGATAGCACAACAGCTTTCCAATTAAGGGAGGAATAATAGATTATGGATCATATGTATTGTCTAGTATTTAGTTCTATCACTCAGGAAATGTCAATTGTCACTCTCAGCAAAACAAATTTACTGGGGACCTTCTGAAGGCACAACTCAATCTTTAAAAATAAAAGTCGTTGAATACAAAAAAAGCCATAACCGGAGCACATCTTTCTGTGGAAAAGAAGACAGGGATGTACATACATATCTATAATTGAAAAGTACCATAATTGATTAAGATTGTGAGCTCCAGATGGCAACTTGCGTCCAACTTGATTTCCTTGTATCCACCTAGGTATTTAGTACAATGCCTGGCACATAGTGAGAGCGTAACAAGTACCATCATTGTCCCTTCTAGACTGTGAGCTCACTGTGGGAAGGGAATGCGTCTGTTTATTGTTGTACTGTACTCTCCCAAGCGCTTAGTACAGTGCTCTGCACAGAGCAAGTGCTCAATAAATACGATTGAATGAATGAATAAGCTTAGAGAGTTCTCATGCAAGGCTAGAAAGACCTCATATAAGGCTAGAGAGTCCAAGGCTTGATAGCCCTCCTGAAAGTCTAGAGAGTCTCCTGAAAGGCTAGAGAGCCCTCATATAAGCTTAGAGAGTTCTCACTCAAGGCTAGAAAAATTCATATGAGGGTAGAGATCCCTCATGAAAGACTAGAGAGCCCTTGTATGAGCCTAGAGAGTTATCATGCAAGCCTAGATAGCCTTTCTGCAAGGCGAGAGAGTCCTCCTGTAAGCCTAGAGAGCCCTCATACAAAGGTGGAGAACCCATATACAAAGCTAGAGAACCCTTCTTCAAGGCTAGAAAGCCCTTCTTCAAGGCAGAAAACTGACCAACAGTGAGTTTTGTCTATGGCTTCATTTAGAGTGGCCAAAAGAGAGATCAACAAAGGGTACCAGAAGAGATGAAGGCAAGAGGGAGTGAGAGAGGGAAGACCGGAGATGAATCTGGGCTGAGCCGCCAGCAGAAGCCTTGATATTACTGACTCTGACAGCTGCTGGGAGCTGTGTCATTCACATCATTGGTAAAATGTTTGGTGTCAGGGGTTGATAGCCACAGATGAGAATCTATTTTCTTGAAAGGATTCAACTGCAGGCAGGAATTTCTGAGCTGCTTTGCTTCACCTGCTGGTATTACAGATATCAGTTTAACGTGAACTGTGACATTGTCTCTAAAGTAGCCCTTCCTCCACCCTAAACCCTCAATAAACAGCAATGCAAGATGTATATGGACAGATACACATATATGTGTACATATCTGTACACATGTATGTACATATCTATAATGTATTTATTTATTTATTTTTATAGATTAATGTCTATCTTCCCCTCTAGACCGTAAGTTCATTGTGGGCAGGGAATGTGTCTGTTTATATGTATATGTGTCTGTCTCCCAAGCGCTTAATAAAGTGCTCTGCACACAGTAAGTGCACAATAAATACTATTGAATGAATAAATGAGAAAATTCATAGACATAGCTGAGATGCAGTTTTGCCTAGTGAATAGAGCATGACCTTGGGAGTCAGAAGGTTCTGGGTTTTAGTTCTGACTCTGCCACTTGTCTGCTGTATGTGACTTTGGGCAAATCACTTCACTTCTCTGGGCCTAAATTACCTCATATGTAAAATGGGGATTAAGACTGCAAGCCTCACGTGGGACACGCACTGAGTCCAACCTGACTAGCTTGCATCTACCCCAGACCTTAGTACAGGGCCTGGCACATAGCAAGCGCTTAACAAATATCATCAAGAAATACAATAAAATAAAATAAAGTCCTCTCTAGGTCAAAGGGGGAAGCTCAAATAAGGCTGGGCCACCAGATTTGCAAAATGTTCTTCCTCTAGCCTTCTAGATCTACTTCAGTTAACTAATATTGTCTTGAAAGAAATTCCCAGGAATGGTAGGCTGGGTTTGCCTCGCCAACATAACTTGAGGTGCACCGAATGCTTCCACAGACTCATTAATGCAACTATGTCTGCCACATAGATAATTCCCACTCGTTTTTTAATAATAATAATAATAATAATAATAATGATAGTACTTGTTAGCAGGTACTATGTGCCAAGCAGTATTCTAAGCACAGTCAGGTTGGACACAGTCCCTGTCCTACATTGGGATCACATTCTTAATCCCCATTTTACAGATGAGGTAACTGAGGCCCAGAGTATTGAAGTGACTTGCCCAAGGTCACAAAGCAGACCTGTTGTGGAGCCTGGATTAGAAGCCAGGTCCTTCTAACTCCCAGACCCATGCTTTAGCCACAAAGCCAAGTAGCTGAGAGCAGCTGAGAAGGGGCTGGCTTTCTCTGTAATTAGCCCCTGAGTTGGGGCTCTAGGAGAAGATGATGGGGAGTTTTTCCCCCAAGTCTTTTGAATTCATTTGGGTCACAGATTCCGAGTGGTTCGAGCTTCTGAACAGGTTCCAAAGCCTCTTTTTCCAAAGTCTAATCTTCGCCAGACTAAGCTCATCATGGACAGGGAATGCGTCTACCAATTCTGTTGTACTTACTACAGTGTTCTGCACACACAGTAAGCACTCAATAAATACCACTGATTGATTGATGGATTAATTAATCAGTCAAACCACAATCATCTCCATCATTAAAGTCGTCTTTAAAAGCCACCTCTTTAAAAACCATGGTTAAACCCCAAACCCTGGTCATCTCATCCTACAAACCATCTTTCACTCCTGGATCGATCAATAAATGGTATTTATTGAGTGCTTACTTTGTGCAGAGCACAGTACTAAGCACTTGGAAGAGTACAGAACAACAGAGTTCCCTGCCTGCAATGAGTTTACAGTGTAGAAGATGTATACTGGTTTATTCATTCCATTTATTTATTCACTTTGGGCTAACTTTCACTTTTTTTTTTAGTTGTACCTATGCTTTTTCTATGTAACTGTGTAGGTACAATTTGTGTCTTCTCCACTGGGATGTAAGCTCCTTGAGGGCGAGAAATGTGTCCTCTACTTTGCTTGTGTAATCTCAGTTGCCCAGTAGAGTAGGTGTTCAGTAAATACTGATGACAGTGATGTCAGCGGTCTTGCTTGTCAAAGAGGAAGAAAGGTGGGACGAGTGATAAAGCATCATGGGAAAGAATCAGTCAATGTAAGGATATGTCTGTGATAGTGTTTACCAAAAATACTATCTGGATAATTAAGACCAAAGATCATTTTCCAATTTGGAATTATCTGGAGCCCTCATGTAGATGAACTTTTTAAAAAATCCTGAAATATATGAAATGCTGAGGCTTTGTCCTTAACAATATTAACAATATTAATAATATTAATATCAACATTAACGATATTAATAATAATGATAACAATAGTAATAATATGCATATATGTTAAGGACTTGATATGTATCAAACACTCTACTAAGCGCTAGAGTAGAGACAAGATAATTAGGATGGAAACAGTCCGTACCTGTACCTGGCCCACGTGAGGCTCACAGTCTAATAGGGTGAGAGAACAAATCTTTAATCCCAATTTTACATATGGGGAAATTGAGGCACAGAGAAGTTGCTCAAGGTCAGAGGGCAAGTGGCGGAGCTGGAATTAGAACTCAGGTCCTCCAAGCCCCAGTCTTGTGCGTTTTCCAAAGAGCCCCGCTGCTCCTTTGGGTGATTTTGGTGTCCGGATCCTTGCCCTCATGATGAACACGGATACATCTTATGAATCAGCGATAGACAGCAATTTTGGTGCGATTCTGAGCACTTGCTAGGGAGCTGTAGACAGATTCCCTCCGAAGTCTCCGAGATTCCGTGGCTCTGTAAGGGCAGGGAGAATGCCTCTCCTAGCTATGTGAGCCGGGGCCTTCTGCTGCTGGGCAGAGGCTCAACAATGTGTCCCGGCCCACACAGTCCAGAGACGGAGCAGTGGCCTGCTGGCAGACAGGGGCAGGATTCTCAATGACGTGTTTGCCAACCTCCCTTGGCTCCGTGAAGGGCTTCCCTGGCTTCCTGGACTGGGTCAGTTTCACACACAAAGTGCCGCCTGTCAACCTCCTGGAGTGCTGGAGTGTTGGAGTACTGGAGTGCCGCTTCAAGTGACAGCCGGCTCATTCTCCCTTCTGACACTCTCAAGCTGAGCCAGGGGTCCAACTCCCAGGACACGACAGTGGTCTCCAGTATTCATTCAATAGTATTTATTGAGCGCTTACTAGGCGCAGAGCACTGTACTGAGCGCTTGGAATGTACAATTCGGCAACAGATAGAGACAATCCCTGCCCATTGACAGGCTCACAGTCTGATCGGGGGAGACAGAAAGACAAAAACATGACCATTAGCAGCGTGGCTCAGTGGAAAGAGCACGGGCTTTGGAGTCAGGGCTCATGAGTTCGTATCTCAGCTCTGCCACTTGTCAGCTGTGTGACTGTGGGCAAGTCACTTAACTTCTCTGTGCCTCAGTTCCCTCATCTGTAAAATGGGGATTAAGACTGTGAGCCCCACATGGGACAACCTGATTCCCCTGTGTCTATCCTAGCACTTAGAACAGTGCTCGGCACATAGTAAGCGCTTAACAAATACCAACATTATTATTATTAGTAGCCAATATAAATAAAAATTAAATATCTGAATAGGGAGGTAAGTGGTAAATATGATTCTTAATTATACAAAAACTAAAGACTAGGATTTTTGTCTCAAGAATTCATCATCATCACTGGAAGTGGGGCGCACAGTTCTGATGCCTCAAAAATGGTCATTTCCTCAGGTATTGGCTCCAGGGGTACAGTGAATTTCTTTTCATTATCAAAAAGCATTCGTTTAAATAATACATTTAAGCGTGAAATTCTGTGTTCAGAAATAGAAGGCACATAACTTTCACTTGGTTCCTCCAAACATCCTGTGGCCTCTGCTGAAGACAGAATCCTGTTCCATCGGGATGGACTGTGGTTCTGACCCAACAAATCGTGCCACGAACGGTCCGCAGAACCGAAGCGATCAGCTCGAACAAGCACACTAATCACCGGGCCACCCAGTGGGTCCGACACCATCAGTATTACTGAGTGACCAGTCGACTTCACCCGAGAGTGGTGTACCTCTCCATATCAATCAATCAATCAATCAGTAATCACAATAATTTTGGTATTTGTTATGTGCTTACTTTATGCCAGGCACTGTACTAAGCGCTGGGGTGGATGCAAGCAAATTGGTTTAGACACAGTCCCTGTCCCAAGACTGTGACAGTCTCAATCCCCATTTTACAGATAACTGAGGCACAGAGAAGTGAAGTGACTTGCCCAAGATCACACAGAAGAGAAATGGCAGAGTCGGGATTACAACTCAGGTCCTTCTGATTCCGAAGCTAGTGCTCTGTCCACTGGGCCACCAACTCTTTGGTATTGTACTCTCCCAAGCGCTTAGCAGAGTGTTCTGCAGACGGTAAGCGCTCGATTAATGCCAATGATTGACGGATTGATTCATGGACAAAATGGGGAGCAGTGAGCCTTACATCCTACTCCATGGGAGGTCTCCATGAAAAAGGAGGGAAGCGTCCATGACGTTCTGTGGCGGGGACTCCTGTGAGGCCCGGTCATCTTAAGAAGATTTATCTTGCACTCCCTTTTCCCATCTCAGCAGAGCATTCACCCCAGAAAGTCAGAAAGCTTTGTGGAAAGATGCCCCCAGGGCTGCAGGATGTATTGAATCTCAGCTAATTCCCTTTCCCTTGTGAAGCAGATGGTCTATCTCACACCCTAGGCATGGGCTGGATTCTCAAGAGAACATGCTCAAACTGGAAATAGAGGGAAATAAGGTTCATGTTTTAAAAACAATCCTTGGGGGAAAATATTGTGCTGCACTTATAGATACGTTTCTTCCAAAGAGCTCAAAGCACTTTACAGACAAGGAATCATTCACCCTAAGCAGATAGCAAGCAATTCATCCTCCGTTTTAAGGACTTGGGCACCGAAAATGGACATAAATGGGGTGACATCCAGGATAATAATAATAATGCTGGTATTCGTTAAGCGCTTACTACGTGCAGAGCACTGTTCTAAGCGCTGGGGTAGATACAGGGGAATGAGGTTGTCCCATGTGAGGCTCACAGTCTTCATCCCCATTTAACAGATGAGGGAACCGAGGCACAGAGAAGTGAAGTGACTTGCCCACAGTCACACATCCCCTGAGAACGAGAATGTAGGGAAGCAGTACAGCCTAGTGAAGAGAGCACGGGCCTGGGGCTCCACCAGTTGTCCGTTGTATGACTTTGGGCAAGTCACTCCACTTCTCTGAGCCTCAGTTACCTCATCTGCAAAATGGGGGTTCAATACCTGTGCCTCTTCTTACTTAGAATGTGAGCCCCATGTGGGAGCTGATGATCTTAATCCCGACTCTGCCATTTGGCAGCTGTGTGACTGTGGGCAAGTCACTTCACTTCTCTGTGCCTCGGTTCCCTCATCTGTAAAATGGGGATGAAGCCTGGGAGCCTCATGTGGGACAACCTGATGACCCTGTATCTCCCCCAGCGCTTAGAACAGTGCTCTGCATATAGTAAGCGCTTAACGAATACCAACATTATTATTATTATTATTACCTACCCCAGTGCTTAGTACGATGGTTGACACCTAGTAAGTGCTTAACAAATACAACAATTATTATTAGGGGAGGCAGTTGGAGGGGCTGTGGATTCAATGCCATTCTCAGACCAAGCCTCCACAGGATTTCCTGGGGGGTGGGGGGAGGAAGGGAGGGCGCCTCTAGTTTGCCCTTATTTGGCAGGGGTTCACCACCTGAGTCGATTGTCAGGGTTACTCAGATTTCCGTCCCATCTTCCCCTCTTCTTTTAAGAGGGCCATCAGATTCCAGGTGCCGATAAGGGCAGCTCATACCAGGGGCCACATTCCTTCGTTCATTCAATAGTATTTACTGAACCTTTACTGTGTGCAAAGCACTCTACTAAGCCCTTGGGAGAGTACACTACAGCAGACACATCCCCTGCCTACAGGGAACAGCGAGAAGCAGGGAGCACGCTGAGAAGCAGCGTGGCTCAGTGGAAAGAGCCCGGGCTTGGGAGTCAGAGGTCGTGGGTTCAAACCCCGGCTCTGCCACTTGTCAGCTGTGTGACTATGGGCAGGTCTCTTCACTTCTCTGTGCCTCAGTTCCCTCCTCTGTAAAATGGGCATTAACTGTGAGCCTCACGTGGGACAACCCGATTACCCTGTATCTCCTCCAGCGCTTAGAACAGTGCTCTGCTCATAGTAAACGCTTGACAAATACCAACATTATTATTACGTCAAGCTCACATCCTTGGGAAGGATCCGGTCAGTCCTACCGTGATCAAGAAAAGGGAGGGAGGGAGAGAGAGGGAGGACAGTGTGAGAAAGGAGGTAGGGGCGTTACCATCAACCCAGCACTCAACCAGATCCTTAAAAAACTGTATTCCCGGCAATGGAGTTAACTTCCTCCCTCCTTCTTTTCCTAATCCTCCCCTTCCCCTCCCTCGCTCCATTCTCCTCCTCCCTTCTTCTCTCCCCTCTCCTTCTTCCCTCCTCTTCCCTCTCTTTTCCTCCCTCCTCCTTCCCTTTCTTCTCCTCCATCTTCTCTCCCTTCTCCCCTTCCTCTCCCCTCTCTCGTCCCCTACTTTTTTATGTCCCTTTCCTCCTCCTCTTCTATCCTCTATTCCCTTATATAATATGTTTATATTATATATGTGCATATTCTATGCACATATAAATATGTATATGTTATATATGTATAATATGTATCTGTAGTTATATAGATACACATACATATGCACATAAATGTATCTCTTTCTCTCTCTCACTATAGTATTTGTTAAGTGCTTACTATGGGTCTGGTACTATAGTAAGCAATGGGGTAGTTTGGACACACTCCCTGTCCTTGTACATTCCAAGCACTTAGTACAGTGCTCTGCACATAGTAAGTGCTCAATAAATACTATTGAATGAATGAATGAATGTCCCACATGGGGCTCACGGTCTTAATCCCCATTTTACAGATGAGGTAACTGAGATATAGAGAAGTGAAATGACTTACCCAAGGTCACCCAGCAGATATGTGGCAGAGCCAAGATTAGAACCCAGGTCCTTCTGACTATCAGGCCCATGTTCCATCCACTAGGCCAAGCTACTTCTCCTCTCCCTCCTCCTTCTCCCTTCTACTCTTCTCCCACTCCTCTTCCTTCTTCTTTTCTCTGTCCTCCTCCTTCTCTCCCTTCCCTTCCTCCCACTCCTCCTATGCTTTCTCCTCCTCCTTCTTCTCTCCTTCTCCCTCTCCTCTTCTCCACTCCCTCTCCCCTCCCCCTTTGTGCTTTTCTCCTTTTTCTCCTTCTCTTGCCTCATGCTCTTCCTTCTGGATAGTTGGGCTGTACTTGTTAACCTTAACGTCACTGAAAGATCCCCATTTTTTTCTGGGCTTCTGTTCGGATGGGGCCGGGGGCTGGTTCAGTCTGGAGCAGCTGATGGGTATTTTTGTTGAAGATATTGGTACGAGTGGGATTTAATCCAACTGTGAACTGCCAGCTGGGCCTTCACATTTGGGATGCAATGCTAACTTCAGAGAGAGTTTTGACTGTTTGCTCCTGATTGCAGAGAAACACTATTTTCCAAAGGTGAACCTCTATTTAGCCACATTTGCAGTTTAAGTAGGTGCAGGATTTAAATCATAGTAATGATAAGCGTAAGAATCATCAACAGGATTCCTGAGGTGGGCTTAGAGTTGGAATTTTTACTTCTACCTTAAATATCTCCCCTTTGGGACAGGGACTGTGTCTGATCTTCACATACGGCATCTACCCCAGCACTTAGTACAGTGTTTGGCACATAAAAGGTGCTTAACAAATATTGTTGCTATTATTATTATCCATCAATCATTGGTATCTATTGAGCACTTATTTTATTCAGTGCACTGCACTATGCACTTGGGAGAGTACAATTCAACACAGTTGGTAGACACGTTCCTGCCAAGGAACTTACAGACTAATATTATTATTATTATCTCTCTTTCATCCTTCTCATCATTTTCTGAATGCACAGCTGTGCCTTCCCATGGCTCCAGAGATTTAGAAAGCCATCGTGTGACTGCAACTAAAAGTATATAGAAGAGATGTTGCATAAAACAAAACTATGAATTTGCATCATGTGAAGAGCAGCCAGTTTTTAAAAGGTATTTGTTAAGCGCTTACTGTGTGCCAGACACTGTACTAAGTCCTGGAGTAGATACAAGATAATCAGGTTGGATAGATTCCAGATGCCCTGTGGGGCCCACAGTAATAATCCCCATTTTACAGATTAGGTAACCACGGTACAGAGAAGTTAAGTAACTTGACCAAGATCACACAGCAGACAAGAGGCAGAGCCGGGGTTAAAACTCATGTCCTCTGACTCCCAGGCCCATGCTCTATCCACTAGGCCACGCTGCTTCTCTATCTCAACCCTTTGGGGAAAATTCAGTTTTATTCTGCAGAGTTTTAAATTTTTCCTTCTGCCCCTTAATCTACCTGCAGCAGATGCCTCAAAACCTTTCTCCTAAGATGTCCTCAGGACACCAAGACCTTAGAATCACGACCTCTGGTTTCACGGACTCGGCTAAATCTTAACCACGTGCTAGTTCTTTTTTCGTTTTGGTGTTGTTGTGTCGTGTCCCAAAACACCATCTCTGCACGCTCTATTTTCTAGAACAAAAGCCTATCTCTAAGGCTCAGCAAAGCCTCCTTCTGTCATTTCCCCAGCCTTTACTCTTTCCAGCAGGTTTTCCCACTTGATCACATAAATCAAGAGGTCTTCATCCTCAAGAATGGGTCTCTGGGATTGCAGGAGAGAGAGATTTGGGGGGGAACCACCCCCCCCAACTTAAAACTGGCTTCCAGTGACAAGCTGTTCATTGTCAGGTGGAATGAGAGCTGGGGATTAGAAGACCTGGCCTCATTTATCTAGTCAATCAGTTTAAAGTAAGCCCCTGGGCTCCCAGGAGCTCCCAGGAGGGTGGCCAGTAATACTTGCTGCCTGTCTACCTGCGTGCCTGCCTGAATAGGTCAGCCAGTCAATCATATCTATTGAGTGCTTACTGTGTGCAGAGCACTGCGCTAAGCACTTGGGAGGGTACAATATAACAATATAACAGACACATTCCCTGCCCACAATGAGCTTAGTGTCTAGAGAGAATCTATCTCAATAGTTCAACTTGTCTAGCTCTGTTAGATGGGTCACATGGGAGCCGGGATGACAGCAGGATACTCAACAAGCAGCTGCACGGAGAACTGGAGGGAGCCACTCCTAACCCTGTGTGCAGAGAAACAGCGTAGCCTGGAAGTCAAAAGGACCTGGGTTCTAACCCCGGCTCTGCCACTTGTCTGCTGTGTGATCTCGGGCAAGTCACTTCACTTCTCTGAGCCTCAGTTACCTCATCTGTAAAATGGGGATTAAGGCTGTGAGCCCCACTTGGGACATGGACTGTGTCCAACCCAATTTGCTCGAATCCACCCCAGCACTTAGTACAGTACCTGGCACGTAGTAAGTGCTTAACAAATACCATCAAACCACCCCTCAAAACCCTAGAAAGCACAATAAGCAATCTAAAGACAGGATCGATTGATTGTATTTGTGCTAAAACATAATCTTAAACAAAGTGACATGCCAAACTATTGGGAGACTATTGAGGGTGCAGACAAACCTGGTCAGCAGAATCAATCCGTGGTATTTATTGAGTGCTAGACTGTAAACTCATTGTGGGCAGGGGATGTGTCTGCTATAATGTTATATTCTACTCACTTAAATGCCTTGTACAGTGTTCTGCACACACTAAGCATTCAATAAATACTCTTGACTAATTGATAGCCTGGAGAGTTGCTCTCTTAGTACAGAGGCTTTCGGAAGACTGGGAAGTAACGAGGTGTAGGTGAACAAATCCACTAGTGCAAAGAGTGTTTATCTTTACTCGTGAAAAATACACTACATTGGTCATTTTGGCCACCTTTGCTCTCAAGGGTAAATGTACATGTTTATAGCTATCCTTCGGAGTGAAGAAGATTCTGCTGAAAATAAGATTACTTCCATGTCCGTGTGTCATTGAGAGACCTTCTCTTAGTCAGAGAACCCAAGGAAAAGGAGTTAGATCCCTTTCCTCTCCCCTTGCCACTCCCTTTGCGTCTCCAGATTCATTCATTCATTCAGTTGCATTTATTGAGTGCTTATTTTGGGCAGAGCACTGTACTAAGTGCTTAGGAGAGTACAATATAACAATAAACTCTCCTTCTACAACCCAACCTGCACACTTCACTTCCCACTGTGCCTTGATCTCGCCTCTCTCCACCGACCCCTAGCCCACGTCCTGCGTCTGGCCTGGAATGCCCTCCCTCCTCAAATTCTACAGACAGTGACTCTCCCTTCTTCAAAACCTTATTGAAGGCACTTTTCCTCCAAGAGGCCTTCCCAGACTAAGACTTCCCTTCCTTTCCTCTTCTCCCACTCCCTTCTACATCACCCTGACTTGCTCCCTTTGTTCTTTCCCTCTCCCATCTCTGCAGCACTTATGTACATATATGTAATTTATTTATTTGTATTGATGTTTGTTCCCCCCCACACCATCCTCCATAACCTTGGCATTATCCTTGACTCATCTCGCTCATTCGACCTGCATATTCACTTAGACTGTAAGCCTGTCATTGGGCAAGGATTGTCTCTATCTGTTGCCGAATTGAACATTCCAAGCGCTTGGTGTAGTGCTCTGCAATGAATATTCAATCCGTCGCCAAACCCTATCTGTTCTACCTTCACAACGCCTCTAGACTCCACCCCTTTTTGCTAGAGCAAAAAAACTACTGCATCGATTCAAGCATTAAATCCCACGTCAGCCTTCTTGCTGACTTCTCTGACTCCTGACACCCATTCCAGTCCATACTTCATTCTGCTATCCAGATTAAAGAAAAAAAGTTCAGTCCATATTTCCCCACTCCTCATAAATCTCCAGTGGTTGCCCATCCACCTTATAATCAAACAGAAACTCTACTCACAACTTTAAAGCATCAATTGATTCGCCCGCTCTACCTCACCTCGCTGATTTTCTAGAAGGACCCAGCTCACACATTTCACTCCTCTAATACCAACCTTCTCACCACGTCTCCATCTCATCTATCTCGCTGCCGACCCCTTGCCCATGTCTGGCCTGGAACTCCCTCACCCTTTATATAGTACATGCTACCTCTCTCACCACCTTCAGAGTCCTTTTAAAATCACATCTCCTCCAAGAGGTCTTCCCCGACTAAGCCCTCATTCCTCCCATCCATCCTCCTTTCTGCATCACCTATTCACTTGGATCAGTGCTCATTAAACAGTTGATATTCTCCCCAACCTCAGCCCCATAGCACTAAATCTTACACTTTGTCATTTCCACTTAGCCACTTAGAGAAGCAGCACGGCTCAGAGAAGCAGCGTGGCTCAGTGGAAAGAGCACAGGCTTGGGAGTCAGAGGTCGTGGGTTCGAATCCCGGATCTGCCACTTGGCAGCTGTGTGACTGTGGGCAAGTCATGTCACTTCTCTGTGCCTCACTTACCTCATCTGTAAAATGGGGATTAAGACTGTGAGCTTCACGTGGGACAACCTGATTATCCTGTATCCATCCCAGCACTTAGAACAGTGCTCTGCACATAGTAAGCGCTTAACAAATACCAACATTATTATTTCCACTTCCCATAATTTATTTTAATGTCTCTCTCCCCCTCTAGACTGTAAGCTCTTTGTGGACAAGGATTCGATCTACTGACATTATTGTATTATACTCGCCCGAGTGTTTAATTCAGAGTAAGCACTCAGTAAATCCCATTGATCGATCTACTGATTGGAAGGTGAATTTATGGCCATCAGGACATGAGCTTGGCTTCTTTGGACAGTACTGGTGATGACTTGCATTGAACCTTTCACAGGCTCTTGTCTCATCTCCCTATGCCCAGCATCACACAAAGGAAGGTGGCTGGCAGAAAAAGCAGATCCTGTCTGTGGTCAGGTATGGAGTATCTTCTTAAGACCTCACCAGCAGCAGCAGCAGGTCTTGAGCACCCATTTTTTCTAGTTTCCCTGACAGCAGTTGTTTTTCAAATTAAAAACAGAGGCGTTATGGCTGAGCCGACATTATCATGAGCAAACACTGTGCCAACCTCATCTGCTCTTCAGAAGTCAAGTAATGAACATTTATTGTGTGTAAGGCACTAGGGGAATTACCAAGAATGCAGAAGATCCAGTCTTTTTCCTCGAGGAGTTTAACATCAAAAGGGAGAAGATTGTCACTTTAAGAATGAAAAGCCTTTAAAATTGGAACTAAAAAAACCTCAAACATAACAAAATCAGCACCCTCTTCTTCCTCTAAGTTCCAAGAGCTCCAGGAGATCTCTTCCTGATCAGTAGTTCTTTGGCAATCATTCAATCGATCGATCAATATGAATTGAGTGCCTCTATGTGCAGAGCACTGTATTCATTCATTCAATCATACTGATTAAGCGCTTACTGTGTGCAGAGCACTATACTTAGCGGTTGGAAAGTACAATGCAACAATAAACAGTGACAATCCCTGCCCACAGTGAGCTCACAATCTGGGTGTGGTGGGGAGGGTGGGGAGAGACAGACATCAATACAAATAAATAAAATTACAGATCTACACATAAGTGTTGTGGTGCTGGGAGTGGTGGGTAGAGCAAAGGGAGCAAGTCAGGGTAATGCAGAAGGGAGTGGGAGATGAGGAAAAGTGGGGCTTAGTCAGGGAAGGCCTCTTGGAGGAGATGGGCCTTCAGTAAGGCTTTGAAGAGGGACAGTAATCGTCTGTCAGACTAGAGAAGGGAGAGTGTTCCAGGCTAGAGGCAGGACGAGGGCCAGGGGTTGGCGGAGAGACAGGAGAGATCGGTTTAGGAGAGTACAATAGAATTAGAAGACATAATAATAATAACTATTAGCAACTGTGCCAGGTACTGTACTAAGCGCTGGGGTGGATGCAAGCAAATCAGGTTGGACACGGTCCCTGTCCCACATGGGGCTCAATCAAAATGAAACCTTCTCCCAAGGAGTGTACAGTCTAACAAGAGTAATAGACTCTAAAATTAATCACAGATAGAAGGAAGTAATAGAGTATAAAGATATGTGCATAAATGTTCCAGCTCTTATCGATAAATACAACTGACTGACTGATTTACGGGTAGGGCATATGTGTTCCAACTCTGTGGAACTGTACTCTCTTAAGCGCTTAGGACAGTACTCTGCACACAGTAAATGTTCAATAAATACCATTGGTTGACTGACTGATCGGAGGGAGTGAATACCCAAGTGCTTAAGGATCATGGAAGTACTGACGTCCCACAGTACGAAAGTTTCAAAGCGTCCAAGCATTAGAAGTTTCCCACTATCTTTGAGCCCCTCCTATGAAGAATCCAGTTCCAGAGCGACTCTACAAGTCAGGTGGTCAGGGCCAAAGTGATCCTCCCACTTTTAAGTTCAGAGCTGCATGTTCATTCATTCAGTTATATTTATTTAGTGCTCACTGTGTGCAGAGCACTGTTGAAGATAGAATGCTAAAGACAGACAACAGCCCCTTGCTGCTCCTCACGGAGATATTTGTAATGGCAGTGACTCAAATTTCTAATGAACTTCAAATCCTAAATCAATCAATTCATCAGCTGTATTTATTGAGTGCTTACTGTATCCCGAACACTAAGCACTTGGGAGAGTTCAGTACAACAGAGTTGGCAGACACGTTCCCTGCCCACAAGGAGTTTACAATCCAGAGGGGGAGATAGAAATCAATATAAATTACGGATATGTCCATAAGTGCCGTGGAGCTGAGGGTGAGGTGACTCAAGGGAGCAAATTCAAGTGCAAGGGTGACACAGAAGGAAGAGGGAGAAGAGGAAATGAGGGCTTAGACACAAAGGCCTCTCGGAAGAGATATGATTCATCTACCCCTCTAGACTGTAAGCTCTTTTTGGGCAGGGAACACGACTGCCAATTCTCTCGTATTGTACTCTCCTAAGTGCTTAGAACAATGCTCTGCACATAGTAAGTGCTCAATAAATACAACTGACTGATTGATTGATTTTAATTAGTAGGGCTATTAAGGTGGGGAGAGTGATGGTCTGTTACATGAAAGGGGAGGGGAGGTTCCCGCGGAATATTTATTTAATCCCCAGAAGTTAATTCCCTCAACACGAGCAAGGGCGCTAAAATGGAGACAAGGGAAAAAAGAATGAAAGATTTAAAAAACTGATTAAGGCAGACTAGCTACCTGTGCAAAGAGGACTGAAATGCATCCACGTCCGGGGGAAAGTCCTACAGCTTGAAATAGTACAAGGCCCTTCGGAGCCACATGTCAAGAGAGGGAATTCGAACACCATTTTGTGCTCAGATCCCTTGAGAGAATTTTTGAACAATAGAAAGCAGCATCACTGGAATCCACCCAACTTCCCAGACTCTCCCCAACTAGCGGACCTCGTATGACTGCCGTGGGGCTAGTTCTTAGTGGCCGCTTGCTCCAAGCGCATGATTCTTCTGCTCTGTGGTAGTGGAAGAACCCTGATCGAATGTTGAACGGTGGAGTCCACCTTGGTGAAAGGAGACTACTGAACTGGGAGAAATCCTACCCGCCGAGAGCCTGCTGTGGAGTCATTTCAGGGACTTTTATTATTATTAGAAGTAGTAGTAATAGTAATAATACTACTAATAATAGTGGCATTTGTTAAGCTCTTACTATGTGCCAGGCTCTGTAAAAAGCACCGGGGTGGATGCAAGCAAATCGGTCACAGTCCCTGTCTCACATAGAGCTCACAGTCTCAATCCCCATTTTACAGATGAGGTAACTGAGGCAAAGAGAAGTGAAGTGACTTGCCCAAGGCCACAGAGCAGAAAAGTGACTTGCCCAGGCCCATGCTCTATTCTCTAAGCCACACCACAAACTGTGCCTCCCAATGAGCTCTCCCATCCATCCTTATTCCCAGAGCCTCCCCAACTCCCCCTGATCTTTGCTGCTCACTCCCTATTTCTTGCCCTCCAGTGAGGACAAGTGAAGGAGGTGGATAGGCGTGGGACATCCTTGGTTGGTTTGCATACCATCCAAGAGAAACAGTGTGGCCAAATGGATAGAGCACGGACCTGGGAGTCAGAAGGACCCGGGTTCCAGTCCCGGCTCTGCCGCTCGTCTGCTGTGTGACCTCGGGTTAGTCACTTCACCTTATTTGTAAAATGAGGATTAAGATCATGAGCCCCATATGGGAGAGGGACTGTGTCCAACCCAATTTGATTGTATCTATCTCAATACTTAGAACAGTGCATGGCACAGAGTAAGGACTTAGAGAAGCAGTGTGGCTTAGTGGAAAGAGCACAGGCTTGGGAGTCAGAGGACATGGGTTCTAATCCTGACTCTGTCGCTTTTCACCTGTGTGACTTTGGGCAAGTCATTTAACTTCTCTGTGTTTTGGCTACCTCATCTGTAAAATGGGGATTAAGACTGTGAGCCTCACATGGAACAACCTGATTACCTTGTATCTCCCCCAAAGCTTAGAATAGTGCTTGGCACATAGTAAGTGCTTAACAAATACCATCATCATCATCATCATCATTATTATTAAATACGACAATTATTATTACTATTATTATTATTATGCCCATATGAGAGCACCGGCACAAAAATGTAGAATTATGGGCTGATATAAAGTAGTGGGATTAAACCCATATACCTCAGGCAGTTAGTTTGATTCCAGCTAGTCCAGAATATTCTTAGAAGATGATGTGAGCCTGGTTTCTTCCCGCCTGCCACTTGACTCCTGAAATACTGCAAAGTTGTTAGGAAGCAGTGTGGTCTACAGGGAAAAGCGCAGCCTAGGAATCAGAGGACTTGGGTTCTAATCCCTGTGCTGCCCCTGCCTGCTGGGTGACCTTGGGCAAGTCACTTAACATCTCTGGGCCTCAGTTTCCTCAACTGTGAGATGGGGATTCAATATCCATTCTCCTTCCTACTTAGACTGGTGAGGTTCATGTGGGGCAAGGACTGTATCTACCTGGTTACCTGTCGTGGAAAGTTCCCCCTGATCCCACAGCACTTATGTCCATAGCCGGAATTATTTTATGCATATTCATATCTGTCTCCCTCTCTAGACTCTCAGCTCACTGGGGTCAGGAAATGTGTCTGCCAACTCTCTTGTCCTCTCCTAAGTTCTTAGTACAATGCTCTGCATACAGTAAGTGTTCAATAAATACAATTGCTTGATTGATCTACCTCAGTGTTTAGAACACTGTTTGACACATAGTAGGCACTTAACAAATAAGATTACAAGAAACAAAACCAAGAAGAACAGAACTGCTTTATCCTAAAGGCAAAGGGCTTTGTTCCGCTTGCTTCTTTTAGCTCCACATTCCTCTCCTCTCTCTCTTTCTCTCTCTCTCTTTCTCGCATCTGTTAAGCACTTACTATGTGCCAGGCACCGTATTAAGCACAGGGGTAGAGACAAGATAATCAGGTTGTACATAGTCCATGTCTCCCACGGTACTCCCAGTCCTAATTCCCATTTTCCTGATGAGGGAACTGAGGCATAGAAAAGTTAAGTGATTAGCCCAACATCACAAAGCAGACAAATTCATTCATTCAATAGTATTTATGGAGCACTTACTATGTGCAGAGCACTGTATTAAGCACTTGGAATGTACAAATAGGTAACAGATAGAGACAGTCCTGCCCTTTGACGGGTTTACAGTCTAATCGGGGGAGACGGACAGACAAGAACAATGGCAATAAATAGAATCAAGAGCATAGAATAGAACAAATGGCAGAGCTGGGATTAGAATGCAAGTCCTTCTGACTCAAAAGGCCCGTGCTTTTTTCCAGTAGGTCAAGCTGCTTCTCTCTCTCTCTCTCTCTCTCTCTCTCTCTCTCTCTCTCTCTCTCCCCTATTCTGACTTCATTTTTCCCTCTCCCTGCTTTTCCCCTTCTGACCCCTTCCCTCTGCGATCCCAGGGAGAGAATAAGGCAGGATCCCAAATCTCTCAGAGACTCCATCAGTTCTTTCTAACGAGCTGTTGGCTAGGATGTGTCAGGTAGCCCCAGTTTCCTTAGCAACCTCCAAGAGACTCTTCCCAGAAACCACATGGTATCCGTCTCTTCCACGTCTCGGTCCTCGGCCTTGGCAAATGAACATCAAATGATGTTCCTGCCATCCCAGTGCCAACTGGGCAGCTATTATGAGAAGTTTCCCCCTTGGCAATCTCAATGCAGTCAATCATCTGTTTCCTCGGGGAAACACAGCAGCCAAGACCGCACACACAGAATTCCACCGGAATTCCACGCTCATCTGTGGAAAAGGCTAGTTCAGATCTCACCCTGGAGTGGGTGTGATTGTGTAACCCAGAATGCTTTCAGGGTGACTCCAAGTGCTTAGTGCAGTGCTCTGCATATGGTAAGCGTTCAGTAAATATGATTGATTGATTGACTCAGCTCCACTCAGCACGTACACTGCCCCAGGGCATCCTCTATTCTTTTTTGTTTATTTATGGTATTTATTAAGCACTTACTTTGTGCCGGGCACTGTACTAAATGCTGAGGTAGATAAAAGCTAATCACATTGGACATAGTCCATGTCCCACATGAAGCTCACACTCTTAGCCCCCATTTTGCAGATGAGGTAACTGAGGCATACAGAAGTGATGTGATTTGCCCAAGGTCACGCAGCAGGCAAGAGGCGGAACTGGGATTAGAACCCAAGTCCCAACAGGCCAGACTGTTCCCATTCCTCACATCTCACAGCGTCCACTGCAGAAGGCGAAATCCCAGAGGGAAAATGACCCTAATCGCCCTCCAGTATGCCATAGTCAAATGTCAAGCCAAGAAGGGAGTCCCTAATTCCCAGAACTCTAACCGGTTCGAGCCCAAGTGAAATGGTTGATTTCCATTTGCTGTCACACACAGGGCCAGTACACGCTTGTCATCATCTCTGCACACAGTAAGGGCTCAATAAATACGATCAAATGCATTGAATGAAACATTGCCTCCGTCCCCATGGTCACCGTTATCGTCGTCATCACCTCCGCCGATGGATCGCTGACCAACGAGCCGAAACTTCAGTCCAGTTTGGGGATGAGACACACAGTTTCCCTCCCGCTCTTTATATCTCTCTGGATTTGCCGTTCCATTTCTTCTATCACAGGGAGGGGTTGTTTCCATCTGCATTGCAGCCAGAACCTTGAGAAGCTTTTATTTGTTTATCTTATGAAATCTTCCTTGAGGCCTTAAGTCCTTAGATATACCAATTAATTAAAACAGAACAAGAGAAGCTGCAATGACAGAACATATTAAAGTCAATCATTATGGTTCTATTTTTCCATTTCTGACTCCTCTTTAGACCTACCTGTGTCCTTCCTCACCTTAAAGCCTCCCAAAAGGAGATGCCCTAATCTCTCTCTGCCACCCACTCCAGGGCATAACAACTTTCCCTGACTGGAAGTTTCACCTTACCTCTTGTACCACCGTTTAAGCCCACTTCTGCTTCGTCTCTTTCATTGATGTCCATGACACTTTCATCTTTAGTCTTTCATTCTTGGTGCAGAATTGCATTTAGGTTTCTTTTTTAATACAGTGTTTTGTTTTCTATCTTCCTCTTTTCCTCTGAGCATAGTCTCACCTTGTTTGATTCCTCTCCTTCATTTTAGCACCCTTGTTCGTATTGAGGGAATTAACTTCTGGCGATTAAATAGATAAATTCTTTCAGGAATCCGGTAGAGGCTCGCTCTTTGGGACTTCTTCCTGATTTAACCCATCTGATCTGAGCGTTCCAATCACCCCAACTCCTTCATAAATTTTGTACCCCTGACTCAGTGGGACTGAAGATTGGGGCTGGGGGGTAGCTATTTCCAGCTGTGCCCAAACTAGCTCAAAATGAGGTGTTTCCAGGAGCATAAGGAGTAGTAATAGTATTATAAAGTGCTTAAGCTGTGCAGAGCACTGTACTAAGTGTTGGGAAAGAATACACCAGTGGGAATTAGATCCAGTTATTGCTTTATTCCTGTCTGTGATTTTTTTCCACAGGAAGTATTAGTGTTAATCCAGCATCTCCCATTAATTTAATCCATCATCTCCCATTAATGTGTGAGCTCTTAACAGACTAGGACTGTCACATTTTTTCTCCCGTATAATTCCTCTGGATCCCAGTACATTTCCCTTCCTAAGGAAGCAGTGTGGCTTAGTAAAAAGAGCAAGGGCCTAGGAGTCAGGCAGTCACCAGCCTCTGTCACTTGCCTTGGGGAAGTCACTTCACTTCTCTGTACCTCAGTTCCCTCATCTGTAAATTGGGATTAAGTCCTCCTCCCTGCGATTAAGACGTGAGCCGTTTGTGGGATAGAGACTGTGTCCAACCTGAATATGTGGTATCTACCCCGGTGCTTAGTACAGTGTCTGACACATAGTAAACACTTAACAAGAAGCAGCAGCATGGGGTCATGGATAGACCACAGGCCTAGGAGTCAGAAGGTCATGGGTTCTAATCCCTGCTCGGCCACTTGTCTGCTGCGTGACCTTGGGCACATCACTTCACTTCTCTGTACCTCAGTCCCCTCATCTATAAAATGGGGATTAAGATTGTGGATCCCACTTGAGACAGGGACTATGTCCAACCTGATTTGCTTGTATCCACCCCAGAACTCAGTACAGTGCCTGGCACTTAGTAAGCACTTAACAAAGATAGCAATCATTATTATTATTACAATTAACAAGAACCATTTAAAAAAATCAAAATAATTAAGTAATAAATGAAAAATGAATGGATGAATGGATGAGTAGAGAACACGAATTCCTTTCCAAGTTTGGTGAGCTGATTCGGCTCCCCTGCAGTGGTGGAGAGGGACTTCGTCAGGCTGTCTAGGGCTGCCTCTGAAGACTGGTGGTGGTTAGGTGGAGAATGAGGGGTGGGTGGAGAAAACACAATCTACGGCCTTGTCTGTTTCAAGAAGAAAATAGAAGGGGAGGGGAATCGATCAATCGAAATATGTTAACTGATAATCAATCAATAATATGCTGAGTGCTTCCTGTGTGCAGAACATGGCACAAAGGGCTTGGGAGAATTGGTAGATGATAATAATAATAATAATGATGATGGTATTTGTTAAGCACATACTATGTGTCAAACACTGTTCTAAGCACTGGAGTAGATACAAGCTAATCAGGTTGTCCCACATGGGGCTCACAGTCTTCATCCCCATTTTATGGATGAGGGAATTGAGACACAGAGAAGTGAAGTCTCTTGACCGGAGTAACACAGCTGACAAGTGATGGAGCCGGGTTTAGAACCCACGACCTCTGGCTCTTTCCACTAAGCTACACTGCTACACACGATGAGCAGCGTAGGCATGGGCCTGGGAGTCAGAAGGTCATGGGTGTCTCTTTGACTCATGTTGGGGTTGGGCCCGTGGGTGAGCATGCTGATCGAAAACCCCTTGATGGCCCCATGCGTGAGCATGCCGGTCGGAGGCTCACGATGGTCCCGTGGGCAAGTCACTTCACTTCTTTGGGCCTCAGTTACCTCATCTGTAAAATGGGGATTGAGATTGTGAATCCCACGTGGGATATGGCAGAAAACAACTTGAACAGCCCCGCACCAATAAAAGACTCTCTCAGAGCAGCTAGCGCAGAGATTCCTCCAGTGCTTAGAATAGTGCTCGGCACATAGTAAATGCTTAACAAATACCATAATTATTAATGAGTTCACAGTCTAGAGGGGGAGACAGACATTAATATAAATCAATAAATCACAGATATGGACATTATGTGCTGTGGGACTGAGGGAGGGGTGAATAAAGGGATCAAATCCAAGTGAAAGGGTGACACAGAAGGGAGTGGGAAAGAGGAAATGAGAGCCCAGCTGGGGAAGACCTCATGGAGGAGAGGTGACTTCATTCATTCAGTCATATTTATCGAGCGCTTACTGTGTGCAAAGTACTGTCCTAAACTCTTGGGAGAGTAAAATATAACAATGAATGATAATAATAATAATAATGTTGGTATTTGTTAAGCGCTTACTAGGTGCAGAGCACTGTTCTAAGCGCTGGGGGAGACAGAGGGCAATCAGGTTGTCCCACGTGGGGCTCACAGTCTTAATCCCCCATTTTACAGATAAGGTAACTGAGACACAGAGAAGTTAAGTGACTTGCCCACAGTCACACAGCTGACAAGTGGTAGAGCCTGGATTTGAACTCATGATCTCTGACTCCAAAGCCCGTGCTCTTTCCACTGAGCCAATTGCTGCCCACAGTGAGCTCACAGTCTAGAGGGGGAGACAGAAATTAATGTAAATGAATAACTAAATGGATAACTAACAGATATATACAGATAAACAAGTATGTGCTGTGGGAATGGGAGGGAGGATGAATGAATGAGCAAGTAAGAGCGGCACAGAAGGGAGTGGGAGAAGAGAAGAGGAGGCCTTAGTCAAGCCATGCTGCTTGAAGGAGATGTGCCTTCAATAAGGCTTTTAAGGGAGGGAGAGTAGTCGTCCATCGGATATGAGCAGGGAGGGCATTCATTTAATTCAATGAATTTAATTTAATGAATTTAATTCATTCATTCACTCGTGTTTATTGAGCGCTTACTGTGTGCAGAGCACTGTACTAAGCGCTAGGAAAGCAACAGAGACAATCCCTACCCAACAATGGGGCTCACAGTCTAGAAGGGAGAGATAGACAACGAAACAAAACAAGTAGACAGGCATCAGTAGCATAAAAACAGATAAATAGAATTACAGATATATACACATTTAATAAAATAGAAAAATATGTACAAATATACACAAGTGCTGTGGGGCAGGGAAGGGAGTAGAGCAGAGGGAAGGAGTAGGAGCGATAGGGAGGGGAGGAGGAGCAGAGGAAAGGGGGGCTCCATCTGGGAAGGCCTCCTGGAGGAGGTGAGCTCTCAGTAGGGCTTTGGAGGGGGGAAGAGAGCTAGTTTGGCAGATGTGAGGAGGGAGGGCATTCTAGGCCAGAGGTAGGAAGTAGGCCAGGGGTCGATGGTGGGACCGGTGCAAACGGGGGACGGTGAGGAGGTGAGCGACATAGGAGCGGAGCGTATGGGGTGGGCAGTAGAAAGAGAGAAGGGAGGTGAGGTAGGAGGGGGCAAGGTGACGGAGAGCTTTGATGCCAGTAGTGAGGACTTTTTACTTCATGCAAAGGTTGATAGGCAGCGACTGGAGATGTTTGAGGAGGGGGGTGACATGCCCAGAGCCTTTCGGTAAGAAAGATAATCCGGGCAGCAGACTGAAGTATAGACTGAAGTGGGGAGAGACAGGAGTTTGGGAGATCAGAAGGGTTGCCGATGCAGTAATCCAGTGGGGATATGATGAGATTGTACCAGCAAGGTAGCGGTTTGGATGGAGAGGAAAGGGTGGATCTTGGCGACGTCGTGACGGTGAGAACGGCAGGCATTCCAGGCCAGAGGTGGTACGTGGGCGAGAGGTCGGCGGAGAGATAGACGAGATGAAGATACAGTGAGTAGGTTGGCATTAGAGGAGCGAAGTGTGCGGGCTGAGTTGCAGTAAGAGAGCAGAGAGGTGAAGAAGGAGGTGGGTGGAATGTCGCCAAGTCTTTAGCAGAGTCCAAGTCAGGCTTCCTTAAGAGGAGTCCCCAAGTGCTTAGTACAGTGCTCTGCACACAATAAGTGATCAATAAATACAACTGAATGAACGAATCTCCCAGAAAACCTGAGAGTGAGCCTCTCTTTGACTCATGTTGGGGTTGGCCCCATGGGTAAGCACGCTGATCCAAATCCCCTTGATGGTCAGAGGCTCATGATGGCCCCATGGGTGAGCATGCTGGTCTGAGGCAGCCCCACGGTCAGGACTTGCCCGAGGTGCTTAAGCCTCCAGGGCAGCTTTGTCACCGGCCCGCCCCGCTGCGGACGCCCCAGGCTCTGGACGGCCTCATCCTGGGCTGGAGCTCCCAAAGTCCGGTCACACTGCACTTGTCCCTGGAAGGCAGATTCTGCAGCCAAAGGAAAGTCCTCTAGATGGAAAGCTCCTTGTGGGCAGGGAAAGCGTCTACCAACTCTGCTATATATATTGAAGCAGCATGGCTTAGTGGAAAGAGCCTGGGCTTCGGAGTCAGAGGTCATGGGTTTGACTCCCGGCTCTGCCACTTGTCAGCTGTGTGACTGTGGGCAAGTCACTTCACTTCTCTGGGCCTCAGTTACCTCATCTGTAAAATGGGGATTAACTGTGAGCCTCACGTGGGACGACCTGATTACCCTGTATCTACCCCAGCGCTTAGAACAGTGCTCTGCACATAGTAAGCGCTTAACAAATACCAACATTATTATTATTACTCTCCCTAGTGCTTAGTACAGTGCTCGGCCCACAGTAAGGACTCAATACCATCGATTGGTTGATCGATAAAACATCCCAGCACTTGATTGGTCTCCAGGACACTTTGTCCTTCAAAATGAGAGCCTGGCAAGCTGTCACTTTACAGCAAGCATTTCGAACAGGGTGTCAAGCCATTATGCATTGGTGGGGGTGGCATGGGGCACAACACGGTTAGAGGACATCAGAAGGATAGTCCTCCCTTACTCTGGGAAAAGCAACATCTGAAAATGAACTCATAGATTCCTCATACGCAGATCCATGTACAATCCAGGGATCCAGAAACATACGAATGTATAGCCAGCAGAAGGGAAGTGCAGCCAGAGTTGGAGTGGCATAGTGGAAATCTCTGGGGCTGTTCGACATGGAATGAAAATGATTTTTTCCCACATTTCCCCTCTCCCTGCCCCTCTTTTTGAGTTGCTGCGGCAACCGGGAGCAGGGCGGGAGGGAGAGAGCTAGGGGATGGGAAGACAGAGTGGGGAGGGAGAGGGGAAACCTGTGTCTGGCAGATTTTCCGAGCTCACCCTCACTGAGAAGCAAACATTGCACGAAGCACTGTACCATATTGTTATACTCTGCCATTTCCCCCCACTCTATAATTTATTTCAATGTCAGTCACCACCGTTAGGCTGTAACTCCTTGAGGGCAGGTATCTAGTCGATACTTCTATAGTATTGAGCTCTCCGAAGTGCTTAGTAGAGTGCTCTGCCCTCATCAAGTGCTCTATAAACAAGATTGATTGATTAAGCTCAGCCCCGCAGCAATGAAAGACTCTCTCAGAGCCGCTAACGCAGAGATTCCTTCAGGAACTGGAAGTCAAACCCCCACTTGTAATGCCTGGAAGCCACCGAGATTGAGAAGCAGTGTGGGCTAATGGAAAGAGCACAGGCCTGGGAGTCAGAGACCTGGCTCTGCCACTTGTCTGCTGTGTGATCTTGGGCAAGTCACTTAACTTCTCTATGCCTCAGTGAACTCATCTGCAAAATAGGGATAAAGATCGTGAGCCTCAAGTGGGACATGGATTGTGTCCAATCTGATTGACTCATGTCTACCCCAGTGCTTAGTACAGAGCCTGTAACATAGTAAGTGGCTAACAAATACCATAAAAGACAAATAAACAAAACCAAAAATCCTTTCTTGATTCCTAATGAAAAAAGCCAAAGCTCCTTGACTCTCTCAGAGGATAATAGTCAATAATAGCTATTATTATTATTATTACTGTTATGACATTCGTTAAGTGCTTACTAGGTGCCAGGCATTGTACTAAGCACCGGGGTGGATACAAGCAAATCAGATTGGACACATGAGACGCCTCAGGATGGGGGTCATAGCTGATGTTATTTGGAGCCTGATTATGATTATGATTATTACTATTATATTTGCTAAGTGCACACTATGGGCCTAACACTGTACTAAGCACTGGGGTAGATAAAAGATAATTATGTTGGACGCAATCCTTGTCCTACAAGGGGCTCAAAGTCTCGATATAGGGGGGAAAAGGATTTAATCTCCATTTTACAAATAAGGGAACTGAGGAACAGAGAAGTTAAGTGACTTGTTCAAGGTCAAATTCATTCATTCATTCATTCATTCAATAGTATTTATTGAGCGCTTACTATGTGCGGAACACTGTACTAAGCGCTTGGGATGAACAAGTCGGCAACAGATAGAGGTGGTCCCTGCCGTTTGACGGGCTTACGGTCTAATCGGGGGAGACGGACAGACAAGAACAATGGCAATAAATAGAGTCAAGGGGAAGAACATCTCGTAAAAACAATGGCAACTAAATAGAATCGAGGCGATGTACAATTCATTAACAAAATAAATAGGGTAACGAAAATATATACAGTTGAGCGGACGAGTACAGTGCTGTGGGGATGGGAAGGGAGAGGTGGAGGAGCAGAGGGAAAAGGGGAAAAAGAGGGTTAAGCTGCAGAGAGGTAAAGGGGGGATGGCAGAGGGAGTAGAGGGAGAAGAGGAGCTCAGTCTGGGAACGCCTCTTGGAGGAGGTGAGTTTTAAGTAGGGTTTTGAAGAGGGAAAGAGAATCAGTTTGGCGGAGGTGAGGAGGGAGGGCGTTCCGGGACTGCGGGAGGACGTGACCCGGGGGTCGACGGCGGGATGGGCGAGACCGAGGGACGGTGAGGAGGTGGGCGGTGGAGGAGCGGAGCGTGCGGGGTGGGCGGTGGAAAGAGAGAAGGGAGGAGAGGTAGGTAGGGGCAAGGTGATGGAGAGCCTCGAAGCCTAGAGTGAGGAGTTTTTGTTCGGAGTGGAGGTCGATAGGCAACCACTGGAGTTGTTTAAGAAGGGGAGTGACGTGCCCAGATCGTTTCTGCGGGAAGATGAGCCGGGCAGCAGAGTGAAGAATAGACCGGAGCGGGGCGAGAGAGGAGGAAGTGGGGTCAGAGAGAAGGCCGACACAGTAGTCTAGCCGGGATATAAAGAGAGCCCGTAACACTAAGGTAGCCGTCTGGGTGGAGAGGAAAGGGCGGATCTTGGCGATATTATAGAGGTGAAACCGGCAGGTCTCGGTAACGGATAGGATGTGTGGGGTGAACGAGAGGGACGAGTCAAGGATGACACCGAGATCGCGGGCCCGAGAGACGGGAAGGACGGTCGTGCCATCCACGGTGATAGAGAAGTCTGGGAGAGGACCGGGTTTGGGAGGGAAGATGAGGAGCTCAGTCTCGCTCATGTTGAGTTTTAGGTGGCAGGCCGACATCCAGGTGGAGACGTCCCGGAGGCGGGAGGAGATGCGAGCCCGAAGGGAGGGGGAGGGGACAGGGGCGGAGATGTAGATCTGCGTGTCATCTGCGTAGAGATGGTAGTCAAAGCCGTGAGAGCGGATGAGTTCACCGAGGGAGTGAGTGTAGATGGAGAACAGAAGAGGGCCGAGAACTGACCCTTGAGGAACTCCAACAGTTAAAGGATGGGAGGGGGAGGAGGCTCCCGCGAAGGAGACCGAGAATGACCGGCCAGAGAGGTAAGAGGAGAACCGGGAGAGGACAGAGTCCGTGAAACCGAGGTGAGATAAGGTATGGAGGAGGAGGGGATGGTCGACAGTGTCAAAGGCAGCAGAGAGGTCAAGGAGGATTAGAATGGAGTCAAATGGTATACAAGTAGCCAAGCTGGGGTGAGAACTCGGGTCCTCTGACTCCCAGACTGTGCTCATTTCACTAGGCCATGCTGTTTCCCTATATTTTGAGGAAATTTTGATATTTTGAGCAGCATAGACAAGCCCCAACCAAGGTCAAGCAGGTCATGGGTTGTTGGAAGACGACCAGGGCCCCGTACATATTTTCAGTCAGGAAATCTTAAATTTCCACTGAGTCTTTTCTTATCCTCTTGCTTGCAGAGTTGAGCCTGGGCACGGAGCCCCTCTGAGCCCGGCGGGGAGGGGGTCCTGTTCTGCTCTCTCGGTGCAGTTGCTGTATTCCTTCTCAGACTGAACTTCTGGGAGGGAAGATCAGGGTGGGAGAGGAAGATGGAATGGCAGAAGAGGAAGTGCCGGTGTGCTGTTTCTGTTTGAATAATTTAAAGCGGATGATTTTTTCTTCTTTCTTTCTGTACCACTCCGAGTTGCTTGACCCAAAGACCCCATGGCAGAATGGGGGCCGGCCTGCTCATCCCCAGCCTAGTTCTGGGAGTTGAGGGGCGGACTAGACTCTCCACATGGACAGTTCCCACCCAGGGCCTTGGAGGGGGACAGGCTGCCTGTCTCTGGTTTAGTTCTGGGGGTCGAGGGACGGCCGTCGTCTCCCGTCGTGGCCAGCTCATATCAAGGCTACGACGGGCTGACTGTTCAACCCCAGCCTAGTTCTGGGAGTCGAGGGATGGACTGGTCTACTTGTGGGATCACTTCTCACCTTAAGGCACGGCGGGGGCCAGGCTGCCCATCCCCGGCCTAGTTCTTGGGGCCGAGGGTCAGACCAGGCTCCCTTTTGGGGCCACTCCCAAGTGAGTCCACAGAGGGGGCAGGGCTGCTCATCCTTGACCTATTTCTGGGTTCAAGGGGTGGATCAAGGTCCCCAAGGGGCCTGCACCAAACCAGTGGGGACCGGGCTGCCCATCCTGGCCTAGTTCTGGGGGCCGGACAGACCAGTCTCCCCACGGGACCGACTCCTACCAAAGGCAGAAGTGGGGGGGCCGGACTGCCCCCCGTTGTTGCAGAGATATCGTTTCTACCTGTTGTCGAATTATACACTCCAAGCACTTAGTAAATGCTCCGCCCACAGTAAGCGCTCATTAAATACGATTGAATGAATGAATGCCCATCCTCGGCCTACTTCTCGGGGTCGAAGGAAAGACCAGTCTTCCCACAGGTCCAGCTCCCACCAAAGGCCGCGGCTGGGGCTGGGCTGCAACAGGCTAAGCAGACAGTGGTCCACCAGCCACACCATCTTCTCCCGCAGCGGGCCAACATGGCCTTGGGGGCCTGCGGGAGCTGCTCAACGCCGGGGTCTGGGAGAGCCGGCCGGCGCTCCTCCTTCTCTTTCTCCATGCGGGAGGTGGCCTCTGGTCTAGGCTGCGGGCTCCTTCATGCTCTCCAGGCCATGGGGTGAGTCAGGGCCATCATCTCCATCACCAACACTGCCATCACCACCATCACCTCTGTCTCTTTAAGGGTCTAGGCTCCTTTCCCCGCCTCTCCAATATAACTCCATTTATCTTTATCAAGAGGAGGTGCACGGCATAGTGGATAGAGCTGTCCAGCCCAGTGATAATAATAATAATAATAATGGTGGTATTTGTTAAGTGCTTACTATGTGCTAAGCACTGTTCTAAGCACTGGGGGAGATACAAGGTCATCAGGTTGTCCCACGTGGGCCTCACAGGCTTCATCCCCATTTTACAAATGAGCTAACTGAGGCACAGAGATAATAATGATGGCATATGTTAAGCGCTTACTATTTGAAAAGCATGTTCTAAACTGTCACGTGACTTGCCCAAAGTCACACAGCAGACAAGCGGCGGAGCCGGGATTAGAACCCATGACCTCTGACTCCCCAACTCTGTCACTAAGCCACACTGTATTTCTACAGTGATACTGTATCTATGCCAGCACTTAGTACAGTGCCTGTCACATAATAAGTACTTTATAAATACCATGATTATTGTTATCATCATCATTATATTGTCATTATTATCAAAAGACCTTTCCTGAGCCTAGTAAATTCAACTCTGGGCAGCCTTTGGGAGACAAGTTGGAAAATGATCTAGAGGTCTATCCACCAGACTGTTCAGGCCTGCCCCAACACCAGAACTAAGTTTTGCTTTTTCCGTTGCTTTTTTAAAAAAAACTTATTTATAGTATTTATTAAGCACTTACTATGTGCCAGGCACTGTTCTAAGTTCTGCAGCAGATACAAGCTAATCAGGTTGGACACAGGTCCTGTCCCACATGGTGCTCACAGTCTTAATCCCCATTTTCCAGATGAGGTAACTGAGGCACAGAAAGTGAAGTGACTTGCCCAAGGTCGCACAGCAGAGAAGAGGCAGAGTGGGGATTAGGACCCACGTCCTTCTGACTCCTAGGTCTGGTCTCTCTCCACTAGGCAGCAAAGCAGCATGGCTCAGTGGAAAGAGTCTGGGCTTAGGAGTCAGAGGTCATGGGTTGCGAAACCCGGCTCTGCCACTTGTCAGCTGTGTGACTGTGGGCAAGTCACTTCACTTCTCTGTGCCTCAGTTACCTCATCTGGAAAATGGGGATTAAGACTGTGAGCCTCACGTGGGACAACTGGATTACCCTGTATCTACCCCAGCGTTTAGAACAGTGCTCTGCAAATAGTAAGCACTTAACAAATACCAACATTATTATTATTATTAGGCCATGCTGTTTCTAAGCACATGGGAGAGAAGGGTTGAAAGATATGACTCCTGGCCTTTCAGTCTATTGACAAGTACATGACAATTAGTGGAAACAATAGGTATGAAGCTATGAACATAGATGCTTTGAGACTGGGGGGAGCGGGGGGTGATTATCAAAGTGCTTGCTTCTGTTGTACTTTCCCAAGCCTTTAGCGTGATGTCTTCGCACCTGGTGGGTGCTCAATAAATATCATCCCAGGACTATTACTACTGAACTTGCTTCTAGCGATGATGACACCACCCTCACGTAACCTCTACAGTGATTTCTCTCCAGTTCCCAATTGCTGTGGGTCAGAAACCCCAACCCTCTTATTATATTCCTCCCCTGAAATTTCTCCAAACCATCAAGATGAGGCAGTCAGCAGAATGGGCAAGTCTTCTCCAGAGGTGAAATTACTTAATTAATGATGGTATTTGTTAAGCGCTTCCTATGTGCCAGGCACTGTACTAAGCACTGGGGTGAATACAAGCAAATCGAGTTGCTAGATTTGCAGTTCCTGTCCCACATGGGGCTCAAAGTCTTAATCCCCATTTTAGAGATAAGGGAACAGAGACCCGGAGCAGTGAAATGACTCGCCCAAGGTCACACAGAGGAGAAGTGGCCGAGGTAGGATTAGAACCCAGGTCCTTCTGACTCCCAGGCCTTTGCTCTACCCACTAGGCCACGCTACTAGTTTGGATACTTCGACTGCACACAGTTCAGCGAAGGCAGATGCGTTGCCGGAGCCTCCGCCGCTTCCGCCTGTGATTCACAATAAGAAGAGATGTCTAATTTTTTTATTCCCTGCCCAAACGGCCAAACGCTTGGTGCTGATCCAGCAAATCAACTTGCCATGGGAATATCCCGACTACCCCAACGGTCAGTTTCCTTCCTCCCCCCAAACCCGGGCAGGGAGCCAAGGATGAAGTTTCCCCTCAGAATAACTCCCTAGTGGATTTGTCCACACTCACTGCCTGTCCAGGAGACCCTGTGGCTCCCTCGCCCTCCCCCGCCCACTTCCAGTCCCTGGCAGTGACCCCAACTGGACTCTGCAAGAGCAGCAGACAAGCCAGGAAGGCAGTCTCCCTCCTCCCAGGTCTTCTCTTGCTTTAATGCGTAAATCACTGGAGCCAGGGGGGCTCAACTCTCTGATCGCTTTTGCTGACACCCCACACTTGTTCAGCCCTGAACAACAGGTTTTAAACCCCTGGGCTTAAAAAAGGAACTTTTTATTTCCTCTCCATAAAAGGGTGAGGAGATGGTGCCTGCCACTTTGGGCCTCCCCCCTCCCCTTTTGTCTGGGCCCCAAACTCTGACATCATCCCGGACTTTGATTTGTAGGTTCTGTTCTTTGGCCAGCCCCTGTCGGTGATGGCAGACATTTCCTGAGAGAACCGTGACATGGGATGTTGAGTCAGGATGCCCGAGCCCAGGCCCAGCGGGGGTTAGAGAGGGGATGAGGGAGAGGTGAAGTGGAAAAACCAGCCCTACTTCGAGCGCTCCCTCGTCCCCAAAGACAAATGGGCTCTTCCTCTGGGAACACTCTGGCTTAGCCACAGGAAGGCTCCCTGGCTGCTCCCGTGCCCAGTGAGATGGATGAGCTTTTTCTCCTACTCCAGCCCAACCCAGCTCCTCTAATGCCAACCTACTCTCCAGAACTCTATCTCCCCGCCGATGCCTTGCCCACTTCTGGCCTCTGGCCTGGCATATCCTTTACCTTCACAATCGACGGTCCACCACTCTCCCCACCCTCCAAACTCTCCAAAAATCACATCTCCTCCAAGTGGCCTTCTCTAAGTCCTCCTTTCACCTACCCACATTCCACTCCACGTCTACTATGCACTTGGATCTGTACCCTTCAGCGCTTTGCTACTCACCCCACCCCCAGCCCCACAGCACGTTGTGTACAATGCCTGGTACAGAGCAAGCTCTTAACAAATGCCATTAGAAAAAAAAAAAAAGAGGGTGAAGGTTGGAGTTGAGGGAATGGAAGGTGGGAGCAGGGAGACTTTGCCCCTCTTTTCCCCACTTGGGAGGTGTGGGAGTAGGTGAGGGTTCCTCGGAAGACAGCAACGGGTTAGGCAGAATTATCTGGACTGAGCCAGGTTTTGGGGATGGTGAGGAAGATGAGTGTCTAGATAATGGGGAATTTACCCACAGTGGAAGAGGAATTCCACAGGCTGCAACCTGAGGGAGATCTGGGGTGGGAGGTGGGGAAGGAGGCGGCACGAGGTGTGGGGTAGGTGGGAGCGAGCTGACAGAGTGCGTTGTTGGGGCTGGGTGTCTTGGGGCAGCTCTGAGAGAGAACAGGGATGTGGTGGGAAGATGGAGGGCCCAGGGAGGTCCTGGCGAAGTCTCGGGACCACAGGTACCACGGCTTCCAGTCGCTGGTTGTGAGAGACCTCACTTTCCAATCCTCAGCCCTGAGAGACCGCAGCTTCCTCAGCTGGTCCTGAGAAAGGGCGTTCCCAACGTTCCGGGGCTGTGAAGGTATGTGCTGCGAGATTTCAGGGCCACCAGGCCGAGATTCGAAGGCCAGGATACAGACCGTAAGGTCCAGCCCGGAGGCTCGGAGGAGGTGCGGGGGAGGGAACTCCCTTCTGGGTTTCTGAGGCCAGCTGAGGCTCGCAGCCACGATCTGATGGCAGCTGTGAGGAGGCAGTGGGATTGAGCGGGGACTTCGTGCCCCGAGCCTTCAGGGCTGTGAACTGACGGATATTTGGTGGCAGACAAATATTTGAGTAAGCATGAATATTAACTGCGGTATTTGTTAAGCACTTATAATGTGCAAGCACTCTACTAAGCCCTGGGCTAGGTCCAAGGTAATAATAATAATAACAGTGATGGTATTTGTTAAGCACTTACTGTATCGAGCACTGTTTTAAGTGCTGTGGTAGATAGAAGTTAATCAGTTTGGACACAGTCCCTGTCTCACGTGGGGCTCACAGTCTCAATCCCCATTTTACAGAAGAGATAACAGAGGCCCAGAGAAGTGAAGTGACTTGCCCAAGGTCACACAGCAGACCAGATCAGGTTGGACACAACTCCTGTCCCCCATAGGGCTCAGAGCCTAAGGGATGCCTCCCATCTGCTCTGGCAGGCCCCCAGCAGACCATTTCTTCTACCCTCTCCCCTTCCCCTGGAGCTCTCCACAGCCGGGGACTCCTCCCTGAGGAAACACAGCAACAGAACCGAGCGTCACCAGCTCCATGTTTCCTAGGCTTGGCTCCGGCCAGGCCAGACCTGACGGGGCCTGACATTTTAGCCTCTATAGGACTCTGTTCTACAGAAGCAAGTCAACTGATCGATCATATTTATTAATAATTATAACAATAATAAAAATCTTGGTAGATGTTAAGCACTCGCTACGTGCAGAGCACTGGGGTAGATTCAAGTTGATCAGGTTGGACACAGTCCCTGTCCCACGTGGGGCTCACACTCTTAACCCCCATTTTACAGATGAGGGAACTTAGGCCCAGAGAAGTGAAGCGACTTGACCAAGGTCACTACAAGGAAAAACTGGTCCACAGGCAACACGGGTCCAGAAATAGAAGGGCTTTATATTATCATCCATGTTCATATCTATTTCATCATCCATCATCCATATAATTATATATTATAATTGCGGTATTTATGTGCTTACTATGTGCCAGACACTGTACTAAGTGCCTGGATAGATACAAGACAATCAGGGCCCACAAAGGGCTCACAGTTTCCATAGGAGGGAGAACAGGAATTGAATCCCCATTTTGCAGATGAGGTAACTGAGGCATAGAGCGGTGAATTCACTTGCCCAAGGTCACACAGAAGACAAATGGTGGAGCCGGCATGAGAACCCAGCTCCTCTGACTCCCAGTGCTGTGCTTTTTCCACTCGGTCACGGTGTTTCCTTACGTATCACCCTTCTGCTGGGACGTGCAAGGCAGTTTGTTAATATTAGCCTTATCCCTAAAGGAGGGTAGTTGCAAGGTGTGTTTATAATTGCTTTTATTAGTTACTCATTAATTCCAAGCCGCTGTCCTCCACCCCTCGTGCGGGAGGCAGGTATCATCATCCCCGTTTTACAGACGGACAAACGGGTCTGTTGCAGGTCTCGTGTCTAGTCAGCGATAGTGTAGCCTGTCATAGCGCTCCACCCTCTCTTTTCCTCTAGTGAGGGATAACTTAGAGTCCAAGAAGTTTGTCATCAGATGCCCACACCTACTCTTCTCCCCGGCAAACCCTTCCTACTTTGTCTCCGAGTCCAAGGTGCACTTACCCTTCCTTAAGAAAGCAGGGCCTTTGCCACACACCCCTTATGCTGCATAACTGAATCAGGATAGAGAGAAAGATAAAGCTTCCTGTTAATAAGGAGAGGAGAGAGAACAGAGGGAGTGAGAAGAATTGAGGCTTTAGCTCGTTGCAGGCGGGGAACGTGTCTCCCAACACTGTTATTTTGTACTCTCCCAACTCCTCAGTACAGTGTTCTGCACCCAGGAAGCGCTCAATAAATACCATTAACTGAATGACTGTTGAATCCCCTCTAGACTGTAAGCTTGTTGTGGGCAAGAAACGTGACTACCAACTCTGCTGTACTCAGAGAAGCAGTGTGGCATAGTGGGTAAAGCACGGGCCTGGAAGTCAGAAGGTCAAGGGTTCTAATCCTGATCTGCCACGTGTCTGCTGTGTGACCTAGGGCAAGTCACTTCACCTCTCTGGGCTTCAGTTACCTCATCTGTAAAATAGGGATTGAACCTGTGAGTCCCACATGGGACAGAGACTGTGTCCAACCCGATTTGCTTGTATCCACCCCAGTGCTTAGGATAGTAAGCACTTAACAAATACCACAATTATTATTATTGTTATAATTAAGAGGGGGGATCATGGAGGGTACAGTGACCTGTCACCCCCTTCCTTAGTGATATTTAACACTCTGTTCTGTGGGGTCTCTTGGGGGCAGAAAACTTTCTGCTTTTTCTGGAGACAAGTCGCTACCCATCTCTGGGAGATTGGCCTGCATTAGCCCACTCCAAGACCGCGGTTCCAGGGCCTCACCCGAAAGGCCCAGAGCAAAGGCCAAAGCAGATGACAAATCTTCGGGCTGAATTAATGTGACTCTCACCTCCATCTTATAAACCTGGATCTAGTTGCCACAGTCTGAGGGGGCGGTGGTGAGTCATGGTTTACGTGGCTCATCGATTGGAAAGATGCAGGCTTTTGGTGAGGCATATGAGGCAGATGGATCGGACTTCCACCTTAGGATAGGCACCTGAGGGGTGGGGGAGGCTTCTCTATTCCCATGGTAACCTGGTAATCACCATAGCTGCAGCTGCTACTTCAGGGAAAACCCCAAGGATAATAATGATTATAATAATAATGTGTCATATTTGTTAAGTGCTTACTATATGCCAGGCACTGTACTAAACCCTGGGGTGGATATAAGTAAATCAGGTTGGACACAGTCCCTGCCCCACGTGGGGCTCACAGTCTCAATCTCCATTCAGATGAGGTAACTGAGGCCCAGGTCACACAGCAGACAAGTGGGAAAGCCAGGATTAGAACCTATGCCCTTCTTACTCCCAGGCCCATGCTCTGTCCACTGTGCCATCCTGCTTCTCATAGAGGCAGTGGGGCAATAGTGCAGAACTGGAGCCACTCCAAGCAGTAGTCCTAGACCTCCCAGGGCCTGGGGACCACCCTAACGGGCAGCCAGGGAGCCCACCGTGACTCCCAGGCTGCCAATTTCTCCCCCGGCAGCTCTGGGGAGGGGAAAAAGAGGGGTGGGTCACAAGACTGGAGGGAGGGGCATTCGTCTTGGGCCCTCTTCTTGACTGCACAAGTAGGACAGTCATCTCCCCCACTTGACTTTGCCAGAGAGCTTGTCCCAGCTCCTATTGCTGCTGAAGTCAGACAGGTTGAAAAGGTCTTAAAGTGGCTGAAGATCTTCCTTCTGGGGTTTCCTGCCAAGAAGTAATGCCAGGTCTCCAATTAATCAACCAATCAAAGGCATTGATTGAGCGTTCACTGTATGCACTGTGTTGATTGAGCGCTTGGGAGAATGCAACAGAGAAGCAGTGTGTCCTAGTGGATAGAGCAAGGGCCTGGAAGTCAGAAGGATTTGGGTTCTAATCCTGCCTCCGTCATGGTCTGCTATGTGATCTTGGGCAAATCACTTCACTTTTCTTTGCCTCAGTTACCACAGCTGTAAAAAAAATGGAAACTGACTGTGAGCCCCGTGTGGGACAGGGACTGCGTCCAACCTGATTAGCTTGTTTGTGTCCCAGCAATAAGTACAGTGTGTGTCACTGAGTAAGTGCTTAACACATGCCATTAAAAAAGCCCCAAAACCCTGAGTTGATAGACAAGTTCCCTCCCCAAACCAACTTATAGGTTTGATGATTTTTCAGAGGAAATAGCTGGATCCTCTTCCCCACCCCCTTCTATGCTAGCTTCTGGTCATACCGCTGCTGCCAATCACCTTCATCCAAAAGAAGGGCGGGGTGGGGAGAGACGCAGGGAGAGAAATTAAAACTCAAACCAGTCAGCTCTTGGCTTGATTTGCAGCTCCAGTCAAAGGCTTGGTGAGGGAAAGTGTCGAAAATATTGCTTTTTGCATTATCGTAGGATTTCCATTATCAGGCTCTCCCTGTTCCCAGATTGTAATAGCTTTTTCAAAAGGTCAATTTTCTCTCAACACTGGTGTTCGAACACGTTCAGTCCTCCAGCAAACACTCCCAATCCAACAGGGTGGGAGGATTATTGGAAAATCAGGAGAGACAGTCATTCAAGAGTTGTTATTCCCTAAATCCTTGAAATGTTTGCTGTCTCCCCTGACGAGAATGAGTGTCCTCTACATGTACATATGCACTTAGAGATGATCCTGAACCACTCTGTGGAATCAACCCCTGAATATGCACTGAAAAAAATCCAGAAAGAAAAGGAAGGTGACATAATCCTGCCCCGGGGGGAAATGTTACACCTAGCCAAAAACCCTCACTGCAACACAGAACTGCTGTGGAATTCTGTTATTTGGGTGGGGCACTGCCCAGGGAAGCATTGATTGGCAAAGAAGTCAAAAATCAAATCAACTTGTCCCGAGATTCATCCGGAACATAACATCAGACTTCAGACCGTGGAACTGCAGTGCTGCTCAATCTCTAAGCACTTAAGAGAGTGCTCTGCACATGGTAAATGCTCAATAAATACTGTTGATGATGATGATTGTGAGATCTGGATTTATCCCCACACCTCTTCTGACTGCTTGAATGGTTCCATCAACGTTAGCTAAAGCATTCCATAGGTAACAGGGGTTCTAATCCCGGCTCTGCCACTTGTCTGCTGTGTGACCTTGGGAGAGTCATTTCACTTCTCTGCCTCAGTTCCCTCCTCTATAAAATGGGGATTAAAGCTGTGAGCTCCATGTGGCAAGGGACTATGTCCAACCTGATTAGCTTGGATCTACCTCAGTGCTTAGGGCAATTCCTGGCACATAGTAAGCTCTTAATAAATACCATGAAAAAATGTCATATTTCTTCCACAAAAGGAAAGACAGGATCACAGAGAGGATCTGGGATCATGCCGGTCTATCAGATTCAAAACTCTTCTCAACGCTATATGGCTTGTGACAAGCGAATGATAGTAATAATAATTGCGGTACTTGTTAAGCACTTACTATGTGCCAGGCACTGTTCTAAGCGCTGAGGTAGTAACACGATAATCATGTTGGAAACGGTTCCCATCCCACATAGGGCTCACAGTCTTAATCCCTATTCTGAAGATGAGGGAACTGAGGCACAGAGAAGTGAAATGACTCACCCAAGGTCACACAAAAGACAAGTGGTGGAGCCCGGATTAGAACCCAGGCCCTTCTGACTCCAAGGCCTACGCTCTATCCTCTAGGCCCCTCTGCTTCTCGGATGATGGTAGGATCCCCAGGCAGCTACTGTACGGTGAAGTGAAATGAGGTTCTCAGAGCAAGAGAGAGAAAACATTTCAAGGATTTAGGGAAACTCGGGCTCAGCCAGGCAGTGTGACAGCCGAGGGCTGGGATACAAATCAAGCAGAGAGATCGCCGGTGTGCCGCAATCAAAAGAGGAGTGGCTCATTTCAGGCAGGAGCTCGAAGCAGATCGTGAGGCTGAGGTAAAACTGAAAACACCAGCATGGGAAACAGCGAACGCGTCACCACCCCACAGGGACAGTTGTTGTGTGTGCGTGGTGCGGCGGAGGGGATCGTCGGTTATGCATCAACCTTTTCAGCCACACCCACACGAGTGGGAAAATTCACATTCAGAGGCACGATCGCCTAATGCCAAGGAAACTAGAGTGAATTTAATGGCTTGGCCGAGCGAGGGGTCGGGGCCGAGGGTGGCGGCTGAACGTGGGACTGCCATCTTCGGGCTTTCCGAGGGCCGCGCTTTTATTATTTCATCTGCTGGCCAAGTTCGGTAGCGGTCGAAGACTCGGCCTCCGGAGTAGGTTTCCTTATCGGTCAGCGGGACTGCCCTGCTCAGTGGGACCCCAGCGAACAGGGGTGGACTTCCTCGGCCTCCCCCAACCTTGGCTGCCCACAGCTCCGAATCTTCCTGCTTTGTGCTGTGTCACTGGTGGTGGAGGGAAGCCGGTTATTAAGCTGCGTGATTCAGCTCCGGTTTGCTTAGTTTTCCTTCTGCTATCTGCAATTTTTTTTTTCTCACAGCAGAGGAAGGAAGGCTTAAGGACGGGTCTGGCCTCTGCAGTTTGTCAAAAGCTGCCTGTGCTGAAGGTTGATAAGAACGTGGTCTTTCCCGAGACCTCATTCTAGGGAAAGTGCGGGGGCCTGAGCGGGGGCCGAGTTTACCCACTCTACACGGTGAATGTGCGGGCGCGAGGAAAGGGTGGTGGAGGACTGGGGGAGGGGAGCGTGCTTTGCAGAGGGAGTGGATTGCAGCAGCGAAGGCTGTTGCCGTGCAGACTGCAGAAGCACTTCCTTGGCTCGGCCGCTGCTGTGCCTCCTCTTTCCCATGAGTCACCCTCCCGGAAAAGCGAGGGTTTTCCAAGGCTCCTGGCCCCTGCTATTTCTCCCTCCGCCAAAACTTGGGGGGACTGGTGTCTATAGGGTCTTGCACAATCACCGGGGGAATCTCTGCATCTGAAGTTGGGAATCTTGAGAGGTCATCGGGTTCACCCCCCTGCCTTCAGGCCAGCTTATATTTAAAGCATCCCTGTCAGATGGAAACCTGACTGGAAATCCAACAGTCTCCCTCAGAAAGCTCCGTCAGGAATCTATGGAATCCCTTATTTTGAGGCTTCAGCGCTTTCCTGTCCACTGAAGAGGTGGGGGTAGCCCCAACTGATACTCAAAGGCCAACGTATGTTTTTTATTATTATTAGCCGTAATAATAATGATAGTAGTGATAGTGGTATTTGTTAAGCGCTTACCAGGGGCCAGGCACTGTACTAAGCGCTGGAATGGATACAAGCAAATCGGGTTGGACACGGTCCCTGTCCCACGCGGGGCTCACAGTCTCAATCCCCATTTTACAGATGAGGTATCTGAGGCCCAGAGAAGTGAATTGACTCGTCTAAGGTCACCCAGCAGACAAGTGGCAGAGCCAGGATTAGAACACATGATTTTCTGACCCCCCAGGCCTGTGCTCTAGGCACTACGCCATGCTGTGCCATGTTTGCAACCACCCGTCTCTCCTCCAGGCTGACTAACCCCGACTACTTTAACGTTTCCTCACAGGTCTTATTTTTCGTCTGGGTGGGCCTCCTCTGAATCCACTTCAGGTTCTCTACTTGAGATTGTGAAGTCCAGAGCCTGATAGGGTACGGTCTTACCAGTGAGGTGAGGATGATGGGAGGATGACCTCATTGCTCCCACATTCCAAGGTCCTGTTTCTGCAGGAAAGGCAGCCAAAATGGCCCCGAGGGAAACCCAGGCTTTGGCCTTACCCGCCCTCCCACCTAGGCAACCACCCACTGGCTGTTGCTCCAGCCAATCTCCCCCAGAAGCAGCAGGAGAAGCAGGACAAGCAGCGTAGCCTAGTGGAAAGAGTATGGGACTGGGAGTCAGAAGACCCGAGTTCTAATTCCTGCTCTGCCAGTTGCTTGCAGCGTGACCCCGGGCAAGTCACTTCACTTCTCTACACTTCAGTTTCTCTAACTGTAAAATGGGGATTCAATACCTGTTCTCCCTCCTACTTAGACCGCAGGACAGGGACTTTCTGACCTAATTAACTCCTATTTACCCCAGCGCTTAGAACAGCGTCTGACACATAGTAAGAGCTTAACCAATATCATAAAAGAAAGAAAATGGAAAGGAGCAAGATTCAGGCCTGAATCCTAGACTGGAGGAATTGCCTCAGGCCTTCCTGCTCCTAGTAATCCACCAATCCACAGAGTCTGGGATTTGGCCTTTCACAGAAGCAGACTTGGAAGTACAACTGCCCTAATTAACAAGAGCCATTGCCCATTTAGGGAGGAAGTGTCACTCTAAAGAAGCCTGGCAGGAACCCTTCTAATCCAGCTCTCTATTATGCGATCATCAATCAATAATATTTTTTAAGTGCCTACTATGTGCAAGGCACTGTACAAAGCAGTGGGAGGAGGATAATGGAGCTAGTAGATATCCTTGTCTTCAAGGAGTTTACAGTCTAGCAGAGAAGAAAGACCCAGAGATAATTTACAGGTAGGAAAGTGAAGACATACATCTATACATATATATACATATATATGAAGACATATACATATATACCTTTTTTACATATATATATAAGTACTTAAATAATGAGGCATCTTACATTTAGGTGATATGAGAGGTAGCGAGTGCACTAATCAGGGGCATCAGTGGCACAGAAGTTCTGAAGTGGTGGTGATGGAAGGGGATATAATCTAGGGAGGTTAGAATTAATCGGTGAAGGCCTCTTGTAGGAGATGTGATTTCAGCAGGGCTTTGAAGATGCAGAGAATGACAGTCCATTGGATTTGAAAGGAGAAGGACTTCCAGGTAGGAGAATGGACTTGAGCAAGAGTTTGGCTGAGGGAAAAGCTAGAATGTAATAGTTTTTATTAATAAAAAAATAATGGTGGCATTTGTTAAGCGCTTCCTATGTGTCAAGCGCTGTACTAAGCGCTGAGATAGATGCAAGATAATCGGGTCCCCCTTGGAGCTCACAGTCTAAGTAGGCATCGAGTCTCCATTTTGCAGTCGAGGGGACAGAGACGTGGAGTGATTTGCCGAAGGTCACACAGTAGACAAGTGGCAGAGTCAGGATTAGAAACCTGGTCCTCTGACTCCCAGGCTTTTACTCCTTGTACTGGGCCACCCTGCTTCTTCAGTTTAAGTTAGCTGGAGAAGAATGAAGATTGTGAGCTGTAGTGTAGTGGGAGAAGAGAGAAGATAGTAGGTCCAAAACAGAACTCATCTTCCCCCCCAAACCCTATCCTCCCCATGTGGACAATGCTATCATTCTCTTTGTCTCACAACCTCGGAAAATTGGCATTATTCTCAACTCATCTCTCTCATTCCAGAGTACATATTCAGTCTGTCACCAAATCTTGTCAGATCGCCCTTCACAACATCACTAAAATCTGTCCTCTCCTCTCCAACCAAACTACTACTACACTGATCCAACCACTTACCCTGCTGACCTCCCGGTCTCCTGTCTCTCCCCCCTCCAGTCAATACTTAACTCTGCTGTCCGGATCATTTTTCTAAAAAATGTTCAGTCCATGTCTCCCCACTCCTCAAGAACATCCAGTGGTCGCCTATACATCCCTGCATCAAATAGAAACTCCTTACCATCAGCTGAAAAGCACTCAGTCACCTTGCTCCCTCCTATTGCACTTTGCTGATTTCTTACTACAGTCCAGCCCACACACACTGCTCCTCTCATGCCAACCTATTCATTATACTTCTACCCTGCCTAAGTTACTGCTGACCCCTTGCCCATGTCCTTCCTTCTTCCTGGAATAAATACCCTCCCCTTTCATCTCCTGCAGACCGTCACTCTCCCCTCCTTCAAAATCTTACTAAAATCACATCTCCTCCAAAAGACCTTCACCTATCAAGCCCTCTTTTCCCCTACTCTCTCTCCCTTCCATATTGCCTATGCTCTTAGAGATGTACCCTTTAAGCACTTAAGCTCACTCCATCCTCAGCCCCACAGCACTTATGTACATATCCATAATTATTTATTTATATTAAAGTCTGTCTCCCCCTCTAGACTGCAAACTTCCTATGGGCAGTGAACATGTCTGTTAATTTTGTTGCAATGGACTCTCCCAAGCGCTTAGTACAGTGCTCTGCATAGAGTAAACACTCAGTAAATACCACTGATTGATCGACTGGATAATGTTTCCAGGAAAAAGGGTTGGTCGACAGTGTGGAAGGCAACTGAGAGGTCGAGGATTAGGATGGAGTTGACACTGTTGGACTTGGCATGAAAGAGGTCTTTGGTGACTTTGGAGGGCAGTTTCCATGGAGTGAAGGGTGTGGAAACCAGATTGGAGGGGGTCCAGGAAAGAGTTGGAGGAGAGGAAATGGAGGAAGCAGGTGTAGACAACTTGCTCAAAGAATTTGGAGAGGCACAGGCACAAACTAGAGGATAGGAGACAGGACACTAACTAGAGGGAGTTCTGGGGTCGAGAGAAGTTTTCTTTAGGATAGGGGAGACATGAGCACGTTTGAAAGCAGTGAGCAAGAAGCCTTGGAAAAGTGAACAATTGAAGATGGTGATCAAGGAGAGGAAGAAGGAGGGGGCAGTTGTTTTCATAAGATGTGAAGGTGGGTCAGAGAGCAGGTGGAGGGGATAGATTTGAAGAGGAGGCAGGAGATCTCTTGAAATACTACTTCTAGATAGGAGAGGGGACAGAAGGAAAGAGGGACTGGAGGGCAGGAGGGGGGATTTTAGGGAGATCTGACTTGATTATTTCAATTTTTTAAACAATGTAGTAATAATTATAGTATTTGTTGAGCTCTTACTATGTGCCAGGCACTGTACCAAGCGCCGGGGTAGATACGAGCAAATCGAGTTGGACACGGTCCCTATCCCACGTGGTGCTCACCGTCTCAATCCCCATTTTACAGATGAGGAAACTGAGGCACAGAGAAGGGAAATGACTTGCCCAAGGTCAAGTGGCAGAGCCAGTGGCAGACAAGTGGCAGAGCCAGTATTAGAACCCATGACCTTCTGACTCCCAGGCCCGTGCTCTAGCCACTAAGCCTTGCTGCTTCCATATACCATGCTGTTTCTATATATAGTCAGTTAATAATAATAATAATAATAATAATAATGATGGCATTTGTTCAGCACTTACTATGTGCAAAGTACTGTTCTAAGCGCTGGAGGGATACAAGGCGATCAGGTTGTCCCACGTGGGGCTCACATTCTTCATCCCCATTTTACAGATGAGGTAACTGAGGCTCAGAGAAGTTAAGTGACTTGCCCAAAGTCACACAGCTAACAAGTGGTGGAGCCGGGATTTGAACCCATGACCTCAGACTCCCAAACCCGGGCTCTTTCCACTGAGCCACGGGATTTCAGAGTAGGTGAGGGTGGAGATTGTACAGGGATTAGGGATGATGAGAAAGAATGTGTGCCCGGGTTGGTGAAGGGGCAAGAGATGGGGGTCGGGGGAACAGAGTTTTGAGGAGTGAGTTAAACGTCTGAAACAGTTGGCCCAGGCAATGGCCAAGGGAGTCAGTAAGGATGAAGAATTCCCATCATCCCCAGTCATACTTTCAGAGTACACTCCAAAGTCCCCATAAACACAGATAATACAAGCAGTATACCAGCAGCACACAAGGTATGCCCACACCTTACCTTATAAACACAGTCCACATCCCTCCCTCCATCCCTCCATCCCTCTTTCCCTCCATCCATCCATATATATGTACACATCCACATTTACAATAAAAAAACACTCACCTGCAGAAACACAAAGACTCAAGGTTACTTACTGACCCAGAGGTAGAGAGGCCACAAGTTGGGTTGTATGCCAAGGGAGATGAACACGTAGAGACACAGAAGCCTAGTGACCTAGATACACCCTCCCCCAACACATACACACCCAACAAGCCTACAAGGGCAAGAGTCATCAAAAAAAGCAACAAAGTTGCACAGAGCCAGAGGAGACCAGCGACAGAGAGAACCCAGACTGAGAGCCAGAAGAAGGGCAAGCAGAAGCAACATCCGGACAGGTTTGCTCTTTCTGCTAGTAGACAATAATGTCTGTAAAAGAGAGTTTATAATTACAATAATAATAATAGTGGTATTTGTTAAGCACTTACTATGTGCCAGGTACTGTTCTAAGCGCCGGGGTGGATACAAGCAGATCGGGTTGGACTCAGTCCCTGTCCCACGTGGGGCTCACACTCATAATCCCCATTTTACAGATGAGGTAACCGAGGCCCAGAGAAGTGAAGTGACTCGTCCAACACCACACAGCAGGCATGTGGAGGAGCCGGGATTAGAACGCAGATCCTTCTGAATCCAAGGCCCATTATCTGTCCACTAGACCACACTGCTTCTCTAAATTTACGGCGCCCACTACACAAGACGTAGCGCGCAGTTCCGTGTGGCAGGGGATCAATCCATCAATGATATTTATTCATCCATTCATTCATTCACTCATTCGATCGTATTTATTGAGTGCTTACCTTGTGCCAAGCACTGTACTATGCACTTGGGAAAATACAGTATAACCATTCGCAGACACATTCCCTGCCCACATTGAGCTTACAGTCTATTGAGCGCTTACTGTGTGCAAAGCACTGTATTAAGCACCTGGGAGAATACAACAGAGTCGGTAGACACATTCCTCGCCTACAACGAGGTTACAGTCTAGAGATGGTTTGACTCACCTTATCATCCTCTTTAGTCTGAGAAATCACCCATCAGCCCAGATCCGACTCAGAGGGAGAGCTCCCGATGTGATTTCGTAGGACTTGACAGAATAGGCCTTTGGGGTTTTTGCCCGTCAAGGGACCGGTGAAGTCAGAGAGCCGGAGCTGTCGAAACAAGATTCAGCAGCCAGAAGGGTGAGGGAAACGGAAGGCTTCATTTAACGTTAGGGTTCTCTCCCTCCTTGACAGTCGTGATGTTGTCCAGCGGGGCTACGACGGGCCGAGTTCCATTCCAGTGCGTTGAGTCAGGAGCCCCTGGCTCGGCCCTTCCATTTAGTGCGTTCCGTTCCTTTAACGCAGTCGAGAAGGTGGATCACAGGTCTCCTGTCTTAGACGAGCAATGACTCTCCTCTATTGGGAACCACGAAACGTCGACACCGATGCCGGTGTCGCGGTTGCCAGTTCAACACTGGAACGATCAACGGGAATGGTAGCGATAATAATAATAATTACAGTACTTGTTAAGCGCTTACTATGTGCCAAGCACTGTATAGTTGGAGAGAGTCCCTGTCCCACATTCGGCGCCCACTCTTAATCCCCATTTCACAGATGAGGGAAGTGAGGCCCAGAGTAGGGAAGGGGCTTGTCCAAGGTCACGCAACAGAAACGTGGAGGAGCCGGGATTAGAACCCAGATCCTTCTGGCTCCCAGGCCTGCGCTTTATCCACTTCAGGCTACTGAGCGTCTGTAATGTCTCTACCACAGAGGCCCAGGCTCCTCAGGAAAGAGTCTTTGACCCATGCCCAGCCAGAGAGGCACCTGCCAATCCATTGTGTCCTTCCCCTCACCGACTCACGCTCCAAGGACATCCTTATTCCCTGGCCCTGGAGACTGTATCCCTTTTCCCTCCCTCCCCTTCTCCGGCCCCCCCCCCGGCCTCCCTTCCCCTTGAGCAGTGACACACACACAGCCATGGATGCCACGGGTGCCCTTGTGTGCGTTTGCACTGCCCTCTCCTGGGAACCCTATCGAAGGGAGCCATGCTGACCGATCTTTGCCCCTTCCCTCCCTCACGGGGTTGTTGAGAAAAGCACAAATCACTGGCTGTGAGGGAGATGGAGTAGCTGGGAAGAAAGACTCAGGATTCCTGGGAGCATTCATTCCATCGATTGATGAATGATGGCAGGAAATACATCCCTGCCTCGGGAATAGTTGGGGGAGGGCAGAGGGAAGGAGAGAGCTGCGGAATTTATGTACTCCCTACATTATTGCGGGCTTTTTTTTCCTTGTCAGCCAGTAGACTGGCTACAGATGAATCAGCACATTCTAGCCTGTACCAACAAACCAGGAAATACAGGAATAAAAAACACATTTTCCTCCTTGTATGTTGGGGAGCTCTGCAGGCACAGGGAGGAAAGTTAAGTGTTTCCTAAGGAAAAAAAAAAAGTCTGGAATGTTTGGAGATAAAAGAGAGAATTACACAGCCTGGCTTCTAAGACGATGAGACAGATCTTTCTTTAAGATAACAAGGGAGACTTGGATCATTTTAAAAACTATTTTGATAAATCCTTGATGATACTGTGATAAGAAATGTATTGATTAGCACATTATAGGTTTGTGGGGGTTTTTTAATAAGGAACAAGACAAATCAAAATCTGACCTCGCACCATCTGCCGTAGACGATATTGTAACTGCACAAGAATCTCATTAAGCATCTTCTAGGAGAAAGACTTTTCCCAACAGTGAAATATCGCTGTGTAAAAGAACACATAAAAAAAGATCTTGATGTGGGAGTCATTTGATGAAAGATAAACCAGTCTTCTTTCTTCCATCCTTAGGGAGTTGGAAGCATTGTAATCCTGAGATAACATAGAAGCCCATGATCTTTTTAAATAGTCAGTGGTATTTACTGAGTACACAGCACACTGTTCTAAGTGCTTGGAGGAGTAAAATACAAAACACGTTTCCTGCCCACAAGGAGCTTACAGTCTAGAGGAATGAGAAAGAAACCCACATTCACTCAGAGTAAACAGAATAATAAGGAGTCAGCTGTGAAAACCCAAATACAGCCAATTATTTATATTGTCTGTCTCCCCCTCTAGACTGTAAGCTCATTGTGGGCAGGGAATGTGTCTGTTTATTGATATATTGTACTCTCCCAAGCACTTAGTACAGTGCTTTGCAAACAGTAAGCACTCACTAAATCGAAATGAATGAATGAATTAATTAATTAAAACCCATTTGGTTCTGGTCTCATCTACACTAGTCAAGTAGAGCGCTCGTATCCATACGGAGGGCTTCAGGAAGACGGTATGCCAGCACCATGATGTCACTGAATGGCTTTTGAAAAGCAATAAAGAAGTGACTTTGTCCCAGTGATGGTTGCACTCGGGGGGGGGGGGGGGGGCCTGACCCTGTTTCTCGGGGCGTGAAGATGTCACTCTGGAGAAACTGGGAAGAGGGGCCCGGCAGCATGGCGAGAAGGTCCTGTACTTGATGAGAATTTGTACTTTGAGTGTTATGGGGCAAGAGGGGCCGGGAGTAGTAATAATCATGATAATAACTGTGGTATTTGTGAAGTGTTTACTACGTGCCAGGCATTGTATTAAGTGCTGGGATGGATACAAGCAAATCGGGTTGGACGCAGACCCTGTCCCACATGGGGCTCACAATTTCAATCCCCTAAAGTTGAGATAACTGAGGCACAGAGAAGTGAAGTGACTTCCCTAAGATCACATAGCAGACAAGTGGCAGAGCCAGGATTAGAACCCAGGTCCTCTGACTCCAAGACCCGAGCTCTAGCCACTCCACCCTAACTTCACCACCAGTCCAATGGATCCTAATCAACAGAACTGTGGTATTTATTAAGTGCTTACTATATGCCAAGCCCTGTACTAAGTGCTGAGATAGATACGAGATCAGCAGATCCCATGTGGGGCTCACAGTCTAAGTAGGAGGGAGAAGAGGTAGTGAATCTCCATTTTGCAGATGAGGGAACCGGGGCCCTGAAAAGTTAAGTGACTTACCCAAGGACACACAGCGGACAAGTGGCGGACCCAGGAGTAGAACCCAGGTCCTTCTAACTCCCAGGCCTGGACTCTACCAACTAGGCCGCGGTGCTTCCCAGTGCCCAGTGACCCTGGGCATCGACCTGAGACAATGTCAGTCTGTCAGTCAGACGGATTTTTTGAACCCTTCTTGTGTGCAGAACACGCCGAAGAGTACAGTGTAACAATATAACATACATTCCAGACCCACAACGAGTTTACAGGCTAGACAAGGCTGGCTTGCTGCAGGATGGAGGCTCGGGGATAGGAAGGTGGCTAAGGCCCATGGAACTCCTCCGTCAGGCACTGTGGCAACGTCAGAGGGTGTGGGGTGGGCTCAAACGTGGGTCTGGTGGGAGTGTCTTGGCGAAACACGGCTCCCCTCCCTGCCCTGCCCACACGATGTGAGTCACAGAGGGAGGGAGCGTTAGCTCGCCCTCAGGAGCAATGTGGCCGATGCAACATTTCAGCAGAAAGGAAATTCTAGAAGTCTACATGCTCGACTTGTGTAGACATGCCGTGGATGCATTGTGTCGTTGGCAGACAGGGATCTGGGGAGGATGGGGTGGAGGGGTGACGTTATCCAGCCTACAACAAGCCGGTGCAGCTATTGAGGATATAATAGGATTGATCAATCAATTATTAGTCAGTGGTTATTACTGAGCACTTATTGCGTGTGGAACGTTGTATTAAATACTTGAGAGAATTCGGTAGTGTTGGTAATGATAATAAAAATGGTAAGTATGGAATTTGTTAAGTAGCTTACTATGTGCCAGGTACTGAACTAAACAATGGGGTGGATAAGAGCAAACCGAGTTGGACGCAGTCCCTGTCCCACATGGGGCTCGCAGTCTCAATCCCCATTTTGCAGATGAGGGAACTGAGGTCCAGAGAAGTGAAGTGACTTGTTCAAGGTCAGAAAAATGGCAGAGCTGGGATTAGAACTCATTAACAGTTCTAATTAGATTAGAACACATCAGATCTTCTGACTCCCAGGCTCCATCCACGAGGCCAATGACGATTCCTGCCATCAAGGAGCCTATGGATAGGGCAGGAAACGTGCCTACCAACTCTGTTGTATTATACTCTCCCAAGAATTTAGTACAGAGCTGCTTTAACCCAGTGGCGTATGCAGTGGATCTTTCTCGCCATTGCCCACATCTTCCCTCCAGCCGGGGACTCCGCTGTTTCATATCCAGCAGACCATCACTCTCCCCACCTTCAAAACGCCCCTTAAAATCACATCTCTCCCAAGAGACATTCCCTGACTAAACCTTCACCCGCCCTATTCGCCCTCCCTTCTGTGTCCCTATGCACTAAATACCATCGACGAAGATGATAATGATGATAAGGGAAGCCACAGAAAATAAGGAGATAATAATAATAATGGTGGTATTTATTAAGCGCTTACTATGTGCAGAGCACCGTTCTAAGCGCTGGGGTAGATATAAGATAATCAGGCTGTCCCACGTGAGGCTCACAGTCTTCGTCCCCATTTTACAGATGAGGTAACTGAGGCACAGAGAAGTCTGTAAAATGGGGATTAATTGTGAGCCTCACGTGGGACAACCTGATTACCCTGTATCTTCCCCAGCCTTAGAACAGTGCTCTGCACATAGTAAGCTCTTAACAAATACCAACATTATCATTATTATTATTATTAAGTGACTTGCCCACAGTGGCCCAGCTGACAAGTGGCAGAGCCGGGATTTGAACCCATGACCTCTGACTCCCAAGCCCGGGCTCTTTCCACTGAGCCACACTGCTTCCCTGTAGATGTACGTAAGCACCATGGGGCTGGGGGTGGGGTGAGTATCCAAGTGCCTAAGGGGTACAGAGGTGCTGCAGAAGGGAGGGAGAATAAGGGGTTGAAATGAGAGGTTAGCTGGGGAAGGCTTCCTGGAGGAGATACGATTTTAGGAGGGCTTTGAAGATGGGCAGGGTGATGGTCTGTTAGATATCAAGAAGGGGGGAATTCCAGACGGGAAGGAGGATGAGGGTGAGGGGTTGATGGTGAGAGAGATGAGAGCCAGGGATAGTGAGTACGTCGGTATTAGCGGAGTAAAGTTGGACTTGATGAGGCCTAATGAATTTGGCAACTATTTGCAAAGCTGGCTTAACTAGCAAATAATTATGGAGTAGGTGTAAAACAGAAAATGTTCTTTGGAACCCAAAGAAGCTGCTTTAACCCAGTAGCATATGCAGTGGCTCTTTCTCATTCATTCATTCAATTGTATTTATTGAGTGCTTACTATGTGCACAGCACTGTACTAGCGCTTGGGAAAGTACAACACAACAATGAACAGTGACATCTCCTGCCCACAACAAGCTTACAGTCTGGGTGCGGGGGTTGGGGGGTCAGACATCAATACAAATAAATAAAATGACAGTTATGCGCATAAGTTCTGTGGGGTTGGGAGTGGGGAAGAGCAAAGGGAGCAAGTCAGGGGGATGCAGAAGGGAGTGGAAGCTGAGGAAAAGTGGGGCTGAGTCGGGGAAGGCCTCTTGGAGGAGGTGGGCCTTCAATAAGGCTTTGAAAGTGGGGGAGAGTCATTGTTTTTCGGATTTGAGGAGGGAGGGAGTTCTAGACCAGAGGCAGGAGACGGCTTAGGTGGTTGGTGACAAGACCACCACTGACCCCTTGCTAACATCCTCCCTCCAGCCTGGAACTCCCTGCTGCTTCATATCTGACTGTCCACCACTCTTACCCACCTTCAAATAATAGTAATAATGTTGGTATTTGTTAAGCGCTTACTATGTGCAGAGCACTGTTCTAAGTGCTGGGGTAGACACGAGGGAATCCGGTTGTCCCACGTGGGGCTCACAGTCTTAGTCCCCATTTTACAGATGAGGTAACTGAGGCCCAGAGAAGTTAAGTGACTTGCCCACAGTCACACAGCTGCCAAGTGGCAGAGCCGGAATTCGAACCCATGATCTCTGACGCCAAAGCCCGTGCTCTTTCCACTGAGCCAGGCTGCTTCTCTTACTTCAAAACCCTCCAAACATCACATCTCCTCCAAGAGGCCTTCCCTGATTCACTAAGCCCTCACCTGCCCATTCACCCTCCTTTCTGCATCACTTCTCCTATTTGCCCTCCCATCCGTGTCACCTCTGCCCCGGGTCTGTAACCCTTAAACACTTCGATTTTTGCCCCATTCCCCACGGTTCTTATACACATATCCATCTGTAATGTATTTTAATGTCAATCTCCCTTTCTAGTCTGAAAGCTTGCAGGCAGGAATTGTGTCTACCTACTGTATCGAATTGTTCTCTTCCAAGCAGTTAGTTCAACTCTCTGCCCACAGTAAATGTGCAATAAATAACTTTGATTGATTGAATATCAGGCAGTAAAAACTGTATTATGCTATGCCACATACCTAGAAAATTATACGCTTTACAGGACCTAATAATAATTGTCAAGCACTTACTATGTGTCGAGTATTGTAATAGGCACAAGGGTAGACATAAGATCATCAGGTTGGACACAGTCCCTGTCCCACATGAGTCTCCGACTAAGTAGGAGGAAGAACAGGAGTTGAATCCCCATTTTACAGTTGAGGGAAGTGAGGCACAGAGAAGTGAAATGACTTGACCACGGTCACACAGCAGGGAAGTGGTGGTGCAGGGAATAACAGTAATAATAGTAATTATAATTATGGTATTTGTTAACTGCTTATTATGTGCCAGGCACTGTATTAAGGACTGGAGTGGATACAAGCAAATCGGGTTGGACACAGTCCCTGTCCCACATGGGGCTCCCAGACTCAATCCCCATTTTACAGATGAAGTAACTGAGGCCCAGAGAAGTGAAATGACTTGTCCACGATCACACAGCAGGGAAGGGGTGAAGCCAGGATTAGAATCCAGACCCAACTTGGTTCCATATGGCCGCACTGCTTCCTGTTAGTAAGGAACAACAGGACGCCAAAGCCACAAGCATCATCTTCAGTTTCTTTTCCATTCATTCATTCATTCAATAGTATTTATTGAGCGCTTACTACGTGCAGAGCACTGTACTAAGCGCTTGGAATGAACAAGTCGGCAACAGATAGAGACAGTCCCTGCCGTTTGACGGCCTTACGGTCTAATCGGGGGAGACGGACAGACGAGAACATTCTCATCTTCCCTGTTGTCCTTGCTCATCCCTCCAAAGCCCCCTCTCCCCTCCCTCCCTCCCCACCATCACCCTTCCTCCCTCACCACACAGCCCAAGTAGACCCAAAGCTGCAGGGCAGCAGGCATTCCCCACCCCCAGGCATCAATTCCATCCCCTCCCCCTCCCCTGTGACACTGTCCCACCCGCACAAATTCTGTTCATGCAGTAACCTATTTCAATGCTGCACTGGGAGCTGGATTTCTAGGGCTAAATCCTATGGCACGCAAGACAACTAGCTGGTGTTGCAAGCAGTGAAGCCTAATGGATAGAGCATGGGACTGGGAGTCACAAGGACCTGAGTTCTAATGCTGGCTCTACCACTCGTGCGCTGTGCGATCTTGGGCAGGTCACTTCACTTCTCTGGGCCTCAGTTACCTCATCTGTAAAATGGGGATTAAGACTGGGAGCCCCACATCGGACTTGGACTGCCTCCAAACTGCTTAACTTGTATCTACCCCAGCAGACAGAAGGATTCCTGGAACACAGTAAGCTGTTAACACAGTGGAGAAGCAGCATGGTGTAGCGGAGAGAGCACGGGCCTGGGAGGCAGAAAGTCATGGGTTCTAGTTCCGGCTCCGCCTCTTGTCTGCTGTGGGATCTTGGGCAAATCACTTCACTTCTCTGGTTCTCAGTTACCTCATCTGTAAAATGGGAATTGAGACCACGAGCCCCACGAGGGGCAGGGACTGCGTCCCACCCGATTTGCTTGTATCCACTCCAGTGCTTAGTACAGTGCCTGGCACAGAGTAAGTGCTTAACAAATACTGTGATTATTATTATTATTATTGACAAATACCAATTAAGAAAAGCAGCAGAAAACCATGCCAAGATCCCATAGCATGACAAGATATTCGAAGGTATAATAGAGAAGCAGCGTGGCTCAGTGGAAAGAGCCCGGGCTTTGGAGCCAGAGGTCATGGGTTCGAATCCCGGCTCCGCCACTTGTCAGCTGTGTGACTGTGGGCAAGTCACTTCACTTCTCTGGGCCTCATTTACCTCATCTGTCAAATGGGGATGAAGACTGTGAGCCCCACGTGGGATGACCTGATTCCCCTGTGTCTACCCCAGCGCTTAGAACAGTGCTCGGCACATAGTAAGCGCTTAACAAATACCAACATTATTACCTACCCAGCAAAAGCAAGTAGGCATAATGGTTGCATATTAGAATAAAACAAATGGACATTTTATGCATCATTTTATTGCCATATCTTTAGACTTCCGGTTGGGCAAACAATGCATGTCTTGCATTCTCTGACTAATGTCGTCTGCTCTACTCTTTCACAGGAGGTCGATTAAGAATTCAGACTTGGGTAGAGTATTAGAATCTGACCACTGAAAAGATTCACCGGCCCTGGAGAAGTCTCTTGCCTTTGGGGCCGAAAATGTCAATCCCTTGCTTTCACTGCTGCCTCTGTTTCCTTCCATTAGGGCCTCATCGGTGGTGTCTACTCAGAGCCTCACCGGCGGATGGCGGAGAGGCGGGGGCCAGGGAGAGACCTGCACACCCTCGCTTGGCCCGACCCGTGGGTACCTGCAACCAGGTCAGAAGTTCGGTTGGATAATTACATGAAGATGCCAGTTTGGGCTGGATTGGAGTTAGAAGGCCGTGGGAGTAGCAGAGTAGAGTAAACTCAGGCGAAGATGGTTGCTTATGAGGGCAATGTGGCAGCGTGGCTCAGTGGGAAGAGCACGGGCTTGGGAATCAGAGGTCATGGGTTCCCTCAGGCAAAGATGGTTGCTTATGAGGGCAATGTGGCAGCGTGGCTCAGTGGAAAGAGCCCGGGCTTGGGAGTCAGAGGTCATGGGTTCGAATCCCAGCTCCGCCACTTGTCAGCTGTGTGACTATGGCCAAGTCACTTAACCTCTCTGTGCCTCAGGTACCTCATCTGTAAAATGGGGGTTAAAACTGTGAGCCCCACGTGGGACAACCTGATCACCCTGTATCTATCCCAGTGCTTAGAACAGTGCTCGGCACATAGTAAGCACTTAACAAATACCAACATTATTATTATTATTAATAAGACTAAACCTCGCCCTCTGGGTGAATTTGGAAGGCACCAAGACCCAGCAATTGTCTGACTGTAAACCACCATTCTTCCCCAACTCTGCCCTTGCAACAACCAAAGGCAGCCCCCTCCCCACCAGCAACACACACAAACACACCCCTCACCACTCCGATGAGGTCAGACGTCTCTGAAATAAGGATACTCCAACTTGGAAAGTGAAGTAGACAAATAGAAAAAAACTATTTTGTACTCTTCAAAGCATTTAGTATCATGTTCTGCATATAGTAAACCAGCAAGCTCTTTGTGGGCAGGGCACATGCCAACTAATTCTGTTATATTTTACCCTCCTTAGCATTTAATACTGTGCTCTGTACACCGTAAGCACTCAATACATACCGTTAGTGGTGATGATGATGCGTGGCTTAGTGGAAAGAGCATGGGCTTTGGAGTCAGAGGTTGTGGGTTCTAATCCCTGCTCCGCCACTTTAACATTGCTGCTTTTCTTAAGTGGTATTTGTCAATAATAATAATTATAATAATAATCATAGTATTTGTTAAGCACTTACTCTGTGCCAGGCACTGTACTAAGCACTGGGGTGGATACAAGCAAATCAGGTGGAACACAGCTGGGTTACTTGGGGCAAGTCACTTAACCTCTCTGTGCCTCAGTTACCTCATCTGTAAAATGAGGATTAAGACTGTGAGCCCCACTTGGGTCAACCTGATGACCTCGCACCTACTTCAGTGCTTAGAACAGTGCTTGGCACATAGTAAGCACTTAACAGATACCATCACTGTCATTATTGATCAATCAATTGTATTTATTGAGTGCTTACTACATGCAGACCACTGTTCTAAGTGCTTGGGAGACTAAAATATAACAGAATTAGTGAACACGTTCCCTACTCATAGCGAGCTTACCGTCTAGAGGGGGAGATAGACATTAATACGAATAAATAAGTAATTCATACTATATAATTTAAAGGTATATGCATAAGTGCTGTGAAGCTTGGGGGTGGGGGAGTGGTGAATATCAGATGTCCAAAGGTCACAGATCAAAGTACATAAACAATGCAAAAGGGAGAGGGAGCCAGGGAAAAGCGGATTTAAATGGAGAAGGCCTCTTGGAATAGATATGATCTTTGTAATGCTTTGAAGGTGGAGAGAGTGGAGGTCCGGTATATAGGGTTGGGGAGGGAGTTTCAGGCCAAGGAGAGGACATGGAAAAGGTGTCGGCGGTGAGGTAGACGAGATCAGGGCACAGTGAGTAAGCTGGAGCTAGAGGAGTTGAGTATGAAGGCTGGGCTGTAAGCACTCAGTAAACACCACTGAAGATGAAAAGAGGATCAAACGACAAAGAGGATTAGATGGAATATTTCAACATCTATGTAACGTGGATAGAGAAATCAGTGACCAGGCAGAAACAGATGGCACCACTCCAGCAAGCTAAGACCTGAATTGGGTCCAAATCTAAAGGCCTTTTGGATGCCCCACACATAGTTGACAAAGATGATGTAAGAAGCTGTGTGGTCTAGTGTCACCCATCGCCTGTGACAGGTTCTTTCAGAATCGGCGCAGCGAGAGAGAGAGAGAGAGAGAAAGAGAGAGAGAGAGGCCGAGGATGGAAAACCTGAGTTTTGTATAGAATTTATTCCGTGGGGCGAATTGAATTATTTAGACGCGACAATCGGCATTCCCTTTTGGGGGGAAATATGGTGTTAAAGCTTCCCCTTTGGGAGGAATATGGTGTTAGAGCTTCCCTAACGGGAGGAATACACTGATACGATACTCGCGTGTGGGCGGACACCCGAGCCCACTTATGATTTACTCACAACGTGGTGAGGCGGCTGGCTCCCGCCATGTGCTCGCCCCATCCAGGAGAAATCCACCTTTGTGTTAAATACACTTATGCGTTAAACACTGAGTTACATACACATATGAGTTACATGCAGTTATACATTAAATCCAGTTATGCGTTATCCACTTACGGTTACTGGCACTTGGTGAGGCGGCTAGCTCTCACCCTGTTCACGTCCCCCTGGGGAGGCACCCACTTAGACATCAAATCCATTTTAAACGTTACATACCCATGGTGAAGCATCTGGCTTCCAACCCCACGAGCTCTCAGCGGGACAGGACACTCACCCATCCCACGGCTCCTCACCCGGTGCAGGCAGAGCGGCCTTCTCACACTCCGGACAGAGGTGACCCGCAGCCGGCTGCTGCGAGTCCCGTTCCGCTGCACAGAAGGTTAGAGGCGGCAGGTATTTATCACCTGTGCCCTTAGGCCGTTCCAGCTTCTGGCCTCAGTTTATCCAATCTCTGCCCTTCCCCCTCTTCCATTCCTAATTTGATTGGCACGGGGGGTGAGGGGCACCTTCTGTATTCCCAGCTTGGGCTGTCAATCTGGCAGTTTGGGTTGTGGGGGCCGTGTCCCACCCTCACTTCCGAGTTCCGCCTGCTGGCTCAGGAGGTCACGAGATAGCATTTGACCTTGAGATGGTCGGTACCCCAGAGTCACCTGGGACACCTAATGGAAAGAGCCCGGGCCTGGGAGTCATAAAGACCTGGGTGCTAATCCCAGCTCTGCCACTTGTCTGCTGTGTGACTTTAGGCAAGTCACTTCACTCCTCTGGGCCTCAGTTCCTTTGTCTGTAAAATGGGAATTAAGATTGTGAGCTCCATATGGACGGTGTCCAACCTGATCACCAGTGTTTAGAACACTGCCTGGCACACAGCACTTAACAAATACCATTTTTTAAAAAAAAAAGTGATTCTGGGGTCTCCAAGCCTCTTGCTTAGTCCTGAGATTCCTTGTTCCACGGGCCCTATCTCACAGATGGTCAACTAGATAAAACAAGTTAATCCTTTCTCTTGGCTATGTAAGCGAGGGACTGTTTGTAAGTGTACCTTAGTGCTCTGGGGGCCATTTGCAGCCACATTAATCAGGCTGGCAGGGCCCGGGCAAGGAGAGGGAGAGGCTAGGGATGTGCCCTTGGCTGGAACGATGAAAGCAGGAATCAACTTCCTCTTTCTTTACCACTAACGCCCCTGGAGAAGCATCATCTTCAGCACGTTTACTCAGTGCCGTCCTGGATGGTGCCTGAAACAAGGAGGGGGAACAAAGGAAGAAAGACTCAGCCAGTGGCCTGGACCAGTGATTCTATTCAGGGAAGTCTGTTGTGCCCATTCAGTTGGGTTTTTCTTGGAAAATACGAGTGAGGCACATGACTCTGTTCCTCAAGGAACTAGACTACATCTACCCCAGAGCTTAAAGCAGTGCTTGACACATAGTAAGTACTTACCAAATTCATTCATTCAATAGTATTTATTGAGTGTTTACTATGTGCAGAGCACTGTACTAAGCGCCTGGAATATTACTACTACTACTTCTACTATTAATAATAATAAAAAAGGCGCTTAGGATATAGTAGGGAAGATGTGCCCTGGGGAGAAAGAGAATTGACTATGGGGACCTTCCTGGAGAAGTGGGATTTCAGAAGGGTTTTGAGGCTGGGGAGAGGTGAGGTCTGAAAAATCTGAAGGGAGAATGTTTTTAAATTAGTCAAATTTGTAGAGTGAGATGTCACGATGGAGCTTATTTTGATTGAAATTTTGAATCCGTAGAAATGAAAGTCTCATTGATGATGTTATCATTTGGGAAGTCCCTTAAGGAATGAAACCATCATTAATCAGAATACATAGAGCACCTGAGGGTAATGCAGATAGAGCCATGGATCCACAAGCTGATAAGATCCAAGTGGAAAGCCCCTCTTTCCCTCTGCTCCTCCCCTTCTTCCTTTCCCTCCCCTCAGCACTGTGCTCATTTATATATATTTTTATTACCCTATTTATTTTGTTAATGAGGTGTACATCCCCTTGATTCTATTGCTATTAAATTGCCTTGTTTTTGTCTATCTGTCTCCCCTGATTAGACTGTAAACCCGTCTGTAAACAATGGGCAGGGATTGTTTCTATCTGTTGCCGAACTGTACATTCCAAGCACTTAGTACAGTGTTCTGCGCGTAGTAAGTGCTCAATAAATACTATTGAATTGAATTGAATTGAATTGAAAGAGCACCGAACTGGGAATCATCAGGCCTGGGTTCGCAAGCCGCCTCTTCCTCTGGCACTGTTATGTCACCTGGGACCTGCCACTTTACTTCTGTGGTCCTGAGTTTCCTCATATTGTTAAAAATGGGACAAGAGAGATTGTGAGCCCTGCGTGGGACAGAGACTGTGTTTAATTTGATAATCTTGTCTCTACCCAGTACTTAGTACATTATAAGCACTTAATGTTATTTTTATTATTATTGGATATAGAAAATAGGATGGAAGAAGTGAATTAAAATAAGCCTCCTGACGGTGGTGGAGATTAAAACTATTGACTTTGCCATCCTGTCTAGATTACTGTTAAACCATTTTGCTAAACAAAAAATTGGTATATGATGTATTACGGGCAGGAATAGGGAGTGTTTTTTATGGTATCTCTTGGCACTTTATTTTATGTCAGGCACTGAACTAAGCACCGGGGTAGATACAAGTTTATCAGTTGGAACACAGTCCCTGTTCCGCATAGTACTCAATCTTAACCTCCATTTTACAGATGAGGGAACTGAGGCACAGAGAAGTTAAATGATTCGCCCAAAGTCACAGAGCAGAAAAATGGCAGGACCGGGATTAGAACACAGGTCCTTCCGACTCCCAGACCCATGTTTTAACCACTAGACCTGAGAGAGTGTTCTCTCATGGTTCTCTTCTGCTCTTGGGTTTCTGGGTATATCCCTGCTCTGACGCTGGTTCATGGCCAGCAGACGCTCTTGAGGTGATTGTAGGCATCAGACCACTGAGGCCTTAGGCTTTCAGACATCATTTCCTATCTCTCCAGTGGCTCCAGACCACAGACTCACCACAGTTACGGAGCAATAACAGACGTGAAGACATCAGGGCATGAGAGGTGAGGATATCGAGCTTCAGAAGAACCTTTACCTTTGAACCTGGTAAAAAGACACCATTCTCTCTCAGTAGCACCGACCCAAAAGGCCAATTTAGTGTTTTAGCCAGGCTGCCGAGAGAGCAACTATTCTGACTAGCTCCGGCTGATATCCCGACTGGGTGAAACCTAAGAGATGAGCTGTATTCTGACCCTGTCCTGTAGAACCTCTAAGGCCAGTCTGCTACCAGACAAAACCTGTCTTTGAATTTGCATTTTTTCAAAGTGTGAAGGGGGACATGTGGAGGTGGTAGGGTTGGTCTGATGATAATATCCAATATCTGCTCGTTCAGAGCTGGTTCAGGAACTGAGTTAGGGGCCGGGGGCAGGAAAACGGATAAAGAATCCCTGGGGACAGGAAGTTGGGGCTTTTGACCTTGAAGAGGAAAGGGGAAGGATCTCAGCTCTGAAGGAGCTGAAAAAAGACACAAAAGCAAGCCTGGTCCCCAGCAGCCAGATAAGCAGTTTTTGGTATGACTAAATAATTTGTAATTATTCATTCATTCAGTAGTATTTATTGAGCGCTTACTGTGTGCAGAGCACTGTACTAAGCGCTTGGGATGAACAAGTCGGCAACAGATAGAGACAGTCCCTGCCATTTGACGGGCTTACTAATTATGTATGGTTACATACATAAGTGCTGTGGAACTGAGAGTGAAGTGAATATTCATTCATTCAATAGCATTTATTGAGCATTTACTGTGTGCAGAGCACTGTACTAAGCGCTTGGGAGAGTACACTGAAATAAGCAGCGTGGGGATTAAGACTGTGAGCCCCATGTGGGACAACCTGATTCCCCTGTGTCTACCCCAGCACTTAGAACAGTGCTCTGCACCTGATAAGCGCTTAACAAATACCAACATTATTATTATTATTATTGTTAAGCCCGTCAGTGGGAGGGGATTGTCTCTATCTGTTAGCGAATTGTACATTCCAAGGGCTTAGTACAGTGCTCTGCACATAGTAAGCGCTCAATAAATACTACTGAATGAACAATCAAGTGTGTAAATGGTACCAATCCAAGATCAAGATGCAGAAGGAGAGGGAGTAGTGGAAATGAGATCTTAGTCAGGGAAGGCCTGTTGGAGGAGATGTGATGTCAATAAGGCTTTGAATAATAATGATGGTATTTATTAAGCGCTTACTATTTGCCAAGCACTGTTCTAAATTCTGGGGTATATACAAGGTAATCAAGTTGTCTCACTTGGGGCTCATAATCTTAATCCCCATTTTAGAGACGAGGGAACGGAGACACAGAGAAGTGAAGTGACTTGCCCAAGGTCACACAGCAGACAAGTGGCGAAGCCGGGATGAGAACTTTCTGACTCCCAGGCCCATGCTCTATCTACTAGCCCATGCTGCTTCTACTTTTGAAGGGAGGGAGAGTAGTGGTCTGTCATATATGAAGGGAGAGGGCGATCCGGGTCAGAGGGAGCACGTGGGCAAGGGGTGGGTGGCGAGAGAGATGAGTTTGGGGTACAGTTAGGAGGTTGGCGTTGGGGGAGTGAAATGTGTGGGTTGGGTTGTAGTAGAATATCAGTGAGGAAAGGTAGAAGGGGGTGATTTAAAGCTGGTGGTAAGGACCTTTGATGGGGGGATAACAATAATAATAATAATAATAGTAATGCTGGTATTTGTTAAGCGCTTACTATGTGCAGAGCACTGTTCTAAGCGCTGGGGTAGATATAGGTTCATCAGGTTGTCCCACGTGAGGCTCACAGTCTTCATCCCCATTTTACAGCTGAGGGAACTGAGGCTCAGAGAAGTTAAGTGACTTGCCCATAGTCATATAGCTGACAAGTGGCAGAGCGGGATTCGAACCCATGACCTCTGACTCCCAAGCCCGGGCTCTTTCCACTGATCCACGCTCCTTCTCTGATGGATGGGCAACCTCTGGAGGTTCTGGAGGAGTGGGGTTAGGGGAAGTCCTGGTTGTTGCAGGGGGTAGCAAAGCCTGGCACAGGAGATGCTGTACCAGACTATCAGAGTCCATCGAGCAATCAATTAATGGTACTTACTGAATTCTTATTGGATGCAGAGCACTGGACTAAGCATTTAGTTCTCAAATGTTATGCATTTAAACTTTAATTCAATCATTTTCATTCAATCAACAGTGTTAATCAAGCAGTTGAGCACTGTACTAAGCAGTTGGTAGAATAGAAGCAGCTTGGCTTAGTGGAAAGCTCACTGGCTTGGGGGTCAGAGGACATGGGTCTAATCCCGCCTCCGCCACTTGTCTGCTGTGTGACCTTGGGCAAGTCATTTTACTTCTCTGTGCTTCAGTTCCCTCAGCTGTAAAATGGGGATTAATATTATGAGCCCCAAGTAGGACAACCTGATTATCTTGTATCAACCCCAGTGCTTAGAATAGAGCTTGGTACATAGTAAGCACTTAACAAATACTAAAATCATTAATTATTATTATTAAATTGGTACACATGATTCCTGCCTTTAAGGATCTTACAGTCTAATGGGGGAGACAGTAGACATGACAATAAATTACATTACATCAAAACACTTGTCCCACCAGGGAGCACTTTAATCCCTCCCCAATTTGTCTTGATTCTATTATTTTGTTAATGAGATAGACAGCACCTTGATTCTATTTATTTGCTATTGTTTTTGTCCGTCTCCCCCGATTAGACCGTAAGCCCGTCAAAGGGCAGGGACCGTCTCTATCTGTTACCGATTTGTCCACTCCAAGCGCTTCGTACAGTCCTCTGCACATAGTAAGCACTCAATAAATACTATTGAATGAATGAATAGAAAGCTCTCCCTCTTCTCATTTGGCAGACTATTGTTCTTCCCATCTTCTAGGGCCTACCAAAGTCACTTCTCCTCCAGGAAGCCTTCCCTGGTTAATCTCTCATCTCCCTCCACTACTGTATGACGTGTGCACTTGAACCCTTCACTTTCTGAGAACTTGGGCACTCCCCACCCGCCCCCCACGCCCATTCACTGCATTTATTCATTCATTCAATTGTATTTATTTAGCACTAAATGTGCCTACATTTAACTCTGTAGCTTTCCCTACCTACTGTAATTTATTCTGGTGTCTGTCTCCACTGATAGACTGTAAACTCCTCGAAGGCAGCGTGGATGTCAACTAATTATTGTACTCTCCCAAGTACTTAGCACTATACTCTGCACACAGTAAGCGCTCAATTAATATTGTTGATTGATTGATTGAAAACTCATTCGATTAAAGTTTGAACGAATAAAGTTTGAGAGACGACGTGGCCTAGTGGAAAGAGCCCGGGCCTGGGAGTCACAGGACCTGGGCTGTAATCCTGCCTCTGCCACTTGTTTCCTGTGTGACCTTGGGCAAGTCACTTCATGTGACTGTAAACTCCCTCTAGGCTGTAAATGTTCTGAAAACTGTAAGCTCATTGTGGGCAGGGAATGTGTCTGTTATATTGTTATATTGTACTCTCTTAAGTGATGGAGTACTGTGCTCTGCACACAATAAGTACTTAATAAATATGATTGACTGACTCATGGGTAAAACTGCCTCATTGGTAAAATGGGAATTAAGACTGTGAGCCCCATCTGGGACATGGACAGTGTTCAACCTGATTGGCTTGTATCTACCTCAGTGCTTAGTACCGTGACCGGCATATAGTAAGGACCTAACCAATTCGATTTAAAGAAATGGACTGAACTCTTCAAACAGTCTGATTTCCCATTAATAATAATAATAATAACAATGATGGTATTTGTTAACCACCTACTATGTACCAGACACTGTACTAAGCGCTGGGGTGGATATGAGCAAATCAAGTTGGACACAGTTCCTGTCCCACGTGGGGTTCACAGTCTCAACCCCCATTTTACAACTGAGGGAACTGAGACACAGAGAAGTGAAGTGACTTCCCCAAGGTCACACAGCAGACAAATGGCAGAGCCAGGATTAGGACCCGTGACCTCCTGATTCCCAGGCCTCCTGATGGATGCGGAACTGGTCACCAAGTCCTCGACTCTCCAAGCCTGTCAGGCCCACTCTCTTGAGCCGGGGAGCAAAAGGCCCATAGGTTCAAGCACTGTCATGCTTGATGGATGAGTACAAATCTTGACCCCATTTTAGTCTGCAAAAACCGAATCTGTCCTTCGGAATAAGGAAGAATGAAGCGCCGTGGTTTTCAGCAAGTGTACTTCATAAAACACTCTCCATCCCTTCAGGAGAAGACAATCTTGACACTCAACCAGTGGACGACCGGCGTCAGGCGGAAGACCTGCATTGTGTCCCTGCCCCCGCCTGCTGTCTCTCATCTGGCCTCTTCACCTCACTCGGGCTCTTTTTCTCATCTGGAGATGATCTTGACCTTGCGGAGGCAGTGGGAGAAGTGGGAAATAAGAAGGAGCTGAGAAAATGAAACGCCGTATGAACACTTAAGCGGCAGTAATCTCTTAGTTGCCTGAATTCCTGTTCTCCAGGGAAAAACAGGCTTGCACTTAGATCTTGCAGTAGCAGCTGCTAAGAAGCACCCACTCACCAAATAACTGCGTAGAGCACGTGACTCCGATCCAACTCTGACTCAGATTCCGCAGGGATGGAACGGTGGAAGACGGACAGGCCGAGATGGCCGACGCCTTGACGGCTCTTTTCAGGTGACTTGCCTTTGGAATCCAGAACAATAACACCTAAACATATTGTGACCCCTATACATATCATGTGCGCATGTACTTGTGTAAATATGTACATATTTACAATTCTTTTCATTTATATCTGGGTGCCCCCTGCCATGCCTGTTTTTTAGAGAAGCAGGGTGGCTCAGGGGGAAGAGCAAGGGCTTGGGAGTCAGAGGTCATGGGTTCTAATCCCTGCTCTGCCTCTTGTCAGCTGTGTGACTTTGGGCAAGTCACTTAACTTCTCTGTGCCTCAGTTTCCTCATCTGTAAAATAGGGATTAAGACTGTGAGCCCTGCGTGGGACAGGGACTGGGTCCAACCCAATTATCTTGTATCTACCTCAGTGCTTAATACAGTGCCTGACAAGTAGTAAGCACTTAACAAATGCCACAATTATTATTATCTGGGAGTCACTCCCCCACTCGTCAGCTCTTCCAACCCTTAAGGATCAGCACTCGATTGTATCCTTGCTCCAAAATTCCCTGACTCATGCCATCAGGAGATAAAAAAGGTTATTCGAGTGTAGGCTGGCCACTCCACCCCTGTCCCATCGCCTTCTTTCGGCCTATTAAATCACACTCGTTTGACACAAGGTCTGGACGGTCAGATGGCCCTCCTCCATCATGGGAACAAGTAGCAGCTGCTCCTGGACCGTACAGGAATTGGGGGGAGGGAAGGGGGCAGGCAGGGGAGCTTGGCGGGGATAAGGAGGAAGCTGGAAAGTTCACCGAGGACCCGCACATAAAGGACGATGTCATTAAGGGATGGAAAAGATCTATTAGGTCATCTCAGACCGGCTAATGAAATGAAAATCGCCCCGGGAAGGAGTACGCTCTACAGTTGGCATCATGAGTCGATCCCTTTCGGCCGCCTACATTTCTGGGGAGTGTGGCTGTCATGTGATTTACTTGTTACCTTGGCAACCCACACTGCTTCGTGAACAGAACGGAGTGAAAATCCGCGAAAGGGAGATCACAGTGCAAGACCTTGTGCTTTATAAAATAGCTGAATTTGTGGGCAAATGTGTGTGTGTGTGTGTGTGTTTGTTATTGAAGCAGTGATGGCTTGCTCCTTTATGAGGTAGAGACATATTTTTCTCCTCCTGCTGATTCTTCACTCCCCTATTTTGGAAGCAGCCTCCAAAGGAGAAAGACAAAAATAGCTCTCTCTCTCTCTCTCTCTGTGTCTCTGTCTCTCTCTTCTAATGCATTTTTTTTGTAGTTTTAAAAGCATGATGCGTTTTCTGGCCATATTTCTTCTGATTCTCAGCCCCTGGGATAAGTTTTCACCATAGTAGCTGCTGAACAAGTGGTAAAGCTAAAGGAGATTAATTTACTGATCTCTGTCACGAGCAACAGACAGAGAGGTGACTTGGACGATGAAAAAAAGACAAACATCAGATCCTGCATGTGGCTAACTCAATTTCAGAGATTTGTTTCTCCCTCTTCCTCCCAAGGATAGCTGTCACTAGGGCCAGGGTGTTACATGATACAAAGGTTTGGGGGTGAGCTATCCTTTATCTGAACTTCAAGGCATTTCAAATGTAGAGATCCAAAGCAACATCATCTTAACCCGTCAGAGCCATTGCAAGCAAACACACACTGGCTCCTCAAAGGTCGACATGTTAGTCAGTTTCTGCCTTTTCAACTAGATGGATGATAGCAGTGGTAATGTTCATTAGGTGCTGATTATGTGCCAGCCACCAGGGTAGATAAAAGATAATCAGGTTGGATGTAGTCCCTGGCCTCACCTACATAAGAGGGAGAACAGGTATTTAATCTCCATTTTACAGATGATAAAACTGAGGCATTGAGCAGTCAAGTGATTTAACCAGGGCCACACAGCAGACAGGTGGCAGAACCCGGATTAAAACCCAGGCCCTCTGATTCCCAGGCCGGTGATTTACTCACTAATAATAATAGTAATGGTATTTGCTGGGTGCTTACTACGTGACAGGCACTGTACTAAGCACCGGGGTGGATGCAAGGAAATAGGGTCGGACACAGTCCCTGTCCCCTGTGGGGCTCACAGTCTCAATCCCTATTTTACAGATGAGGGAAGTGAGGCACAGAGAAGTGAAGTGACTTGCCCAAGGTCACACAGCAGACATGTGGCAGAGCCAGAATTAGAACCTATGATCTTCTCATCCCAGGCCCATGTTCTAACCACTCCACAGCTTTCCTGGATGCCCCTGTAACCAGTGGATGCTATTAGAACATCAGTTCATCCCTAAAGAGGTCAGCAAGCTTCGCAGTTTTGGGAGGGGTGATGAGATAATAATAATAATAATAATAATGGAACTTTTTACGCGCTTACTATGTGCCAGGTACTCTACTAAGCACTGGGGTGGGTATAAGCAAATTGAGTTGGACACAGTCCCAGTCCCTATGCCACATGAGGCCCACAGTCTCAATTTTGGCTCACAGTCTCAATTTTACAGATGAGGTAACTGAGGCAAAGAGAAGTGAAGTGACTTGCCCAAGATTACACAGCAGACAAGCAGTAGAGCTAGGATTAGAACCCATGAACTTCTGATTCCCAGGCCTGTGCTCTATCCACTACAGCATGCTGGTCAATGGTCGCTGGAGTCTGATGGAATGTGACAAGACTAGCTGGCGATCTGTGTCCCTGCCCTGGGACTAATAGGGCCTAAAAGTTTATGCTGCTCGTGAAAATGAAGTTTCAAAAAGAATTTCCTGAAAGACAGGGGAGAGGGGCAAGTGGTATTCATTCATTCATTCATTCATTCAATCGTATTCATTTGCGCTTATTGTGTGCAGAGCACTGTACTAAGCACTTGGGAAAGTACAATTCTGTAATAGTGACAGTCCCTGCCCACAACGAGCTCACAGTCTGGGAGTGGGGGAGACAGACCTCAGGGCAACTAAACAGACATCAATATAAATAAAATAAAATTAGATATATGTGTAAGTGCTGCGGGGTGGGGAGAAAGGGAAAGAGCAAAAGGAGCAAGTCAGGGCAAAGCAGAGGGGATATGGTATATGTATGTGCTTGCGGGCACGTGCAAGTGTACATTCCTGCTACTGGGGAATGTGTCTGTTTATTGCTGTATTGTACTCGCCCAAGCTCTTAGTAAAGTGCTCTGCACACAGTAAACACTCAATGAATATGATTGAATGAATGAATGAAAAAGCCTAATGTAGGTCTCATTAAGGACCTTTTTTAAACCAAGGCGGTAGGAAGGTCCATATAGTAATGATGGTATTTGTTAAGCGCTTACTATGGGCCAAGCACTGTTCAAAGCCCGGAGTAGATATAAGGTCATCAGGTTGTCCCACATGGGGCTCACAGTCTTAATCCCTATTTTACAGATGAGGTAACTGAGGCACAGAGAAGTTTAGTGAATTGCCCAAAGTCACACAGCTGATAAGTGGTGAAGCTGGGATTAGAACCCATGACCTCTGACTCCCAAGCCTGGGCTCTTTCCACTAACCATATGATCCCAAATTGGCTGTGGCAGTGTCCATTAGTCATCTCCTCCTCTTTCTTCTCCTATTCCTCCTCCTCCTCCTCCTCCTCCTCCTTTTCCTTTTGCCCCTCTTCCTCCTCTTTCTTCTCCTCTTCCTCTTCCTCCTCCTCCTCCTCCTCCTCCTCCTCCTCCTCCTTTTCCTTTTGCCCCTCTTCCTCCTCCTCCTTCTCCTCTTCCTCCAGCTTTTCAGCACCTCCAGGACTGTGGTTTTTATTTTTGTATGGTATTCGTTTAAGGGCTTACTTTGTGCCAGACCCTCTTCTAAGCACTGGGATAGATACTGCTCCCTCTACCCCCCACCTTCACCTCTCTGCAGCTAAATCCTCTTCTCCACCCTTTTCCCTCTGCCCCTCCCCCTCTCCCATCCCACCCCCTCAGCACTGTACTCGTCCGCTCGACTGTATATATCTTCATTACCCTATTTATTTTGTTAATGAGATGTACATAACCTTGATTCTATTTGCCATTGTTTTAATGAGATGTTCTTCCCCTCGATTCTTTTTGTTGCCATTGTTCTTGTCCGTCCGTCTCCCCCGATTAGACCGTAAGCCCGTCAATGGGCAGGGACTGTCTCTATCTGTTACCGATTTGTACATTCCAAGCGCTTAGTACAGTGCTCTGCACATAGTAAGCGCTCAATAAATACTATTGAATGAATGAATGAATACCAGCTAATCAGGCTGGACACAGTTCATGTCCCACATAGGGCTCACAATCTTAATCCCCATTTTATTTATTCATCTCAGCTGTGTGACTGTGGGCAAGTCACTTCACTTCCTCCGTGCCTCAGTTCCCTCATCTGTAAAATGGGGATTAACTGTGAGCCTCACGTGGGACAACCTGATTATCCTGGATCTACCCCAGCGCTTAGAACAGTGCTCTGCACATAGTAAGCGCTTAACAAATACCAACATTATTATTATTCATTCAATTGCATTTATTGAGTGCCTACTGTGTGCAAAGCACTGTTCTAAGCTCTTGGGAAAGTACAATACAACAATAAATAGTGACAATCCCCAATCACTACGATCTTACAGTCTTGGTGGGGAGACAAACATGAATACAAATAAATAAAATGACAGATGTGTACATAAATGCTGTGAGGCTGGGATGGGGGATGAGCAAAGGGAGTAAGTCAGGATGACTCAGAAGGGAGTGGGAGATGAGGAAAAGTGGGGCTTAGTCTGGGAAGGTCTCTTGGAGAAGATGTGCCTTCAGTAAGGCTTTGAAGAGGGGGAGAGGAATTGTCTGTCAGATTAGAGAAGGGAGGACTTCCAGGCCAGAGGCATGATGTGGGCTAGGGGTCGGTGGAAACTGAGGCACTGAGAAGTGAAGTGACTCGCCCAAGTTTGCACGGCAGAGAAGTGGCGGAGCTGGGACTAGACTCCTAGACCTATGCTCTACCCACTAGGCCATACTGGCTGCTCTAGCCTCTCCTGGGCTGAGCGTGTTGGGAGTTTTCAGCAGTGCCAGAAATTTCCTTTCATAAATGACCCCAGAATCAGGCCAGTTAACTGAGGGCAGGGGGGACGGAGGTGTGGTGGCTGCTGGGACCATTGCTGTTTTTGCCCAAGTAGTGGTGGTGGTGATGGTAATAATAATAACTGAGGCATTTATTAAGCACTTACTTTGTGCCAAGCACTGTCCTTCGCTCTGGATATAAAATATAAGATAATCCAGTTGGACACAGTCCCTGACCCACATATGGCTCACAGTCTTAATCCTCATTTTATAAATGAGGTAACTGAGGCCCAGAGAAGTGAAGTGACTTGCCCAGGGTCCTACAGTAGACAAGCGGTGGAGCCAGGATTGGAATTCAGGATCTTCTGATTCCCAGACCCATTCTCTATCGACTAGACCATGTTGCTTCCCTAAGGCTATGATTCTTATGTCTGTGCACCCACAATGGACAGACCTTCACATTGTTGCTATGGGAAAATTAAAAAAAATTACCCAAGAAGTTTACACTATAGTGAGGGACATAGAATTAATATTATAATGGACTAAGCCCTCTTTTCCTTTTCTTCCACTCCCTTCTGCGTCATCCTGACTCGCTCCCTGTATTCATCCTCCCGCCCAGCCCCACAGCACTTATCTGAAATTATTTATATTAATCTCTGTCTTCCTCTCCAGAATGTAAGGTCTTTGTGGGCAGGGAATGTGTTTATATTGTCCTCTCCCAAGTGTTTAGTACAGTGCTCTGCACACAGTAAGCGCTCAATAAATACAACTGACTGACTATGAAATCCACAAGCATTTATACATTTTACAAGGGTAAATGATTGCCTAAAGGTCAGCATTTCATGGGGGTTCATGAAAGTCCCCATGGACTGGAGAAGGAATGGGGGTCTGATGAAGATGAGGTCAGGGAGAAACATTCTAGATGAGGAACAGCATGAGATTGGGTAGGAGAGACCAATCAATCAATCAATCATATGTATTGACTTGTCAGTTGTGTGACTGTGGGCAAGTCTCTTAACTTCTCTGTGCCTCAGTTACCTCATCTGCAAAATGGGGATTAACTGTGAGCCTCATGTGGGACAACCTGATTACCCTGTATCTACCCCAGCGCTTAGAACAGTGCTCTGCACAGAGTAAGCGCTTAACAAATACCAACATTATTATTATTATTGAGCTTTTACTGTGTGCAGAGCATCATACTTTGCACTTGGGAGACTCATAATAATAATAATAATAATGATAATAACGATGGTACTTGTTAAGGGCTTACTATGTGCCAAGTCCTGTTACAAGCCACTTAGGTTGGAAACAGTCCCTGTCCCACATGGGCTCACACTCTTAATCCCCATTTTGCAGATGAGGGAACTGAGGTTCAGGGAATAATAATAATAATGATGGTATTTGTAAAGCACTTACTATATACCAAGCACTGTTCTAAGCCATGGGGTAATCCTCATTTTACAGATGAAGTAGCTAAGGCACAGAGAAGTTAAATGACTTGCCCAAAGTCACACAGTTGATAAGTGGAGAAGCCGGGATTAGAACCCACTACCTCTGACTCCCGAGCCCGTGCTCCTTCCACTGAGCCACGCTGAAGTGAAGTGGCTTGCCCAAGGTCACAAAGCAGACAATTGGCGGAGCAGGGATTAGAACCCAGGTCTGTACTCTATCCACTAAACCACATAACAAGAATTGGTAGACACGTTCCTTTACCACAACGAGTCTATGTCTAGAGGGGGAGACAGCGTGGCTCAGTGGAAAGAGTCCGGGCTTGGGAGTCAGAAGTAATGGGTTTGAATCCCGGCTCTGCCACTTGTCAGCTGTGTGACCGTGGGCAAGTCACTTCACTTCTCTGGGCCTCAGTGACCTCATCTGTAAAATGGGGATTAAGACTGTGAGCCCCAAGTGGGACAACCTGATTACCCTGCATCTACCCCAGTGCTTAGAACAGTGCTCTGCACATAATAAGCGCTTGACAAATACCAACATTATTATGAATATAAATAAATTATGGGTATGTGTGTAGGGGGCGGTATGGGGTGTGGAGCATGTGGGCGGGGTGAGAAAAGGGCACATGTGTAGGTTTATACAGGGAGATGAGATAGACAGGTAAGGAAGAGGTAAATGATAGAGAATCTTGATGTACAGGGTTAGGAGTTTTGGTTGTATCTATTTGCTGTAGACTTCTAGGAAGCAGCATGGCCTAATGGAAAAAGCATGGGAAGTTTGAAGTCCTGGGTTCTAATTCCGACTCTGCCACTTACCTGCTGAGTGATCTTGGTCAGGTCACTTGACTTCTCTGAACCTCGGTTCCCTCATCTGCAAAATGGGGATTCAAAACCTGCTCTCTCCTATTTCTCTGTGAACCGCATGTGGGACCTGATGTATTTACCCCAGTGCCTAGTACAGTGCTTGGCCTGTAGTAAGCACTTAGCAAATATCACGAGTAGTATTATTATTAACATCATTATTATCATTATTATTATTATTATTAGGAAGGGAATGATAATGTCAAATTGACCCTGGAGAAGATGATTCTTGCTGCTTTGCAAAAGCAGCGTGGCCTAGTGGAAAGACCAGAGGCCTGATAGTCAGAGGACCTGAGTTCTAATCCTGACTCTACCACTTGTCTGTTGTGTGACCTTGGGTAAATCATTTAACTTCTCTGTGCCTCAGGTACTTCATCTGGAAAACGGATATTAAAGTTGTGAGCCCCATGAGGGACATGGACTGTGCCTGACCTGATCATCAACGCTCAGTGCTTAGTTCAGTGCCTGGTATGTTCGAATGCTGTGCAGTGAGCGATCAATCAATGAATGGTATTTATTGAGCACTTACTATGTGCAGAGCACTCTACTTAGAGCTTTGGAGAGTTCTACACGATGAAATTAGCGGTCAGTTCCCTGCCCATAACGAGCTGTCAGTCTAGAAGGGGAGCACTTAAAAATACCATTAAAAACAAAAAGGAGGCAGTAACAACGGTAGGTACTTGTTAAGCGCTTACTATGTACCAGTCACTATACTGAGCGCTGGAGTAGATACAAGGTAATTGGATTGGACACAGTCCCTGTCCCATAAGGGGCTCACAGTCTTAATTCACATTTTACAGATGAGGTAACTGAGGCACAGAGAGTGAAATAACTTGCGTAAAGCCACACAGCAGACAAGTGAAAGACCTGGGATTAGAACTCAGGTCCTTCTGACTACCGGGCCCGAGCTATACCCGTTAGGCAACACTGCTTCTCTAACGAGGAGGCTATGGTGGTAATAGCAAATAACAATATTTGCTATTGTTTTAATGAGATGTTCTTCCCCTTGATTCTATTTATTGCCATTGTTCTGTCTGTCTGTCTCCCCCGATTAGACCGGAAGCCCGTCAAAGGGCAGGGACCGTCTCTATCTGGTACTGATTTGTCCATTCCAAGCGCTTAGTACAGTGCTCTGCACATAGTAAGCGCTCAATAAATACTATTGAATGAATGAATGAATACTTCAAGGCCTAGGTTCGGACTGTGACTGGGAGAACTAAGAGAAATGGGCCAGGCGGGTAGTTACTGTAGGAACGAAGAAAAATGGGCCAGTCAGGCGGTTACTGTGGAAACTAAGAGAAGTGGGCCAGGCAGAGAGCTTCAGCTGAGAAAGAATCAGCAGCATATCGGGCTTAGTGGAATCCTGGATTATAAACAGGAGGTAAAGGAGAAATGTCTTATTGTTCGCGATGAGGAGGTTGGAAGGAGTGAGTTGGGGAGAGAAGACCACAGACTCAGGTCTTAATAATAATAGCAATGATAATGGTATTTGTTAAGCATCTATTATGTGCCAGGCACTGTACTGAATGCTGAGGTGCATAAGCAGCGTGGCTCAGTGGAAGGAGCCCGAGCTTAGGAGTCAGAGGTCATGGGTTCGAATCCCTGCTCTGCCACTTGGCAGCTGTGTGACTGTGGGCGAGTCACTTCACTTCTCTGTGCCTCAGTTCCCTCATCTGGAAAATGGGGATTAACTGTGAGCCTCCCGTGGGACAACCTGATGACCCCGTATCTACCCCAGTGCTTAGAACGGTGCTCTGCACATAGTAAGCGCTTAACAAATACCAACATTATTATTATTATACAAGCAAATTGGGTTGGACACAGTCCCTATCCCCATTTTCCGGATGAAGGAACTGAGGCACAGATGATTGAAGTGACTTGCCCAAGGTCATACAGCAGACAAGTGGCAGAGTCAGGATTAGAACTCATGACCTGTGCACTCTCCACTACACCATGCTGCTTCTTGACACCTGCCGAACCTCATGTGGCATTGGGCCATTCGAGGGGATACACTGCCGGTGGGAGGAAATTCAAGAACCGAGAGAAGATGAGATGTTCAGGTTGGACATACAGCTCAGAGAGACGTCTTCGTGGAGAGCATAAGGTCCAGACGGAGACCTGGATAGATGTTCGTAATTCAAGGGTGAGGAGAAGAGATGATGATGTTGAGACTTAAAAGGAATCAGGGGAAGGGTCAAAAGAATATGAAAAGCCAAGACAATACAGTGCCCTTAAAGCCAAGGCCAATAATAATAATTGTGGTATTTGTTAAGCACTTATTATTATATACTTAACTATATTAAGCGCCGGGGTGGATACAAGCAAGCAGGGTTGGACAGAGTCAGCATCCCACATGGGGCTTACGGTCTCCATCCCCATTTTACAGATGAGGTAACTGAGGCCCAGAGAAGTGAAGTGACTCGCCCGAGGTCACACAGCAGACAAGACCAAGAGTCCGGCCGTGAGTTTGAAGGCCAAAGGAGAGCTGTGGTTAGGGAAGGGGAAATCCGGGAATAAGCAAGAAGGGCTTTGGAGGTAAATAGAGATGGTTTATAGATCAATCAGGAGTTTTCATCGAGTGCCTGTGTGCGGGGCACAGTACTAAGGACTTGAGAACTTGGAAAAGGACAATATTAGTCTTGCCCTCCTGGGAAGCCGCATGGCCTAGTGGAAAGAGCGCGGGCCTGGGAGTCACGGGACCTGGGTTCCAATATTGCCTCTGCCACTTGTCTGCAGTGTGACCTTAGGCAAGTCACAACTTCTCTGTGCTTCAGGTTCCTCAACTGTAAAATGGGGTTTACATACCTGATCTCCCTTCTACTTAGACTGTGAGACCCAGGAGGGACAGGGACTGGGTCCAACCTGATTAACTTGTATCTACCGCTTAGAATAGTGCTTGGCACATAGTAACAGCTTAACAAACACCATAAAAAAATGAGGGTACAGAAATAGAGTCAGATTTTGCCAGGAATACTGGTTTCATTTGCAAGAGCAGTTTCAAAAGGGGATGGAAACCAGATTAAAGGCCCTCAAGGAGAGGGCGGGTGGAGAGGAACACCTCACTTTGCAGAATGATAACCTAACAGGTCTGTTTTATTCCACCATTTGTCTGCTATGTGACCTTGGGCAAGTCACTTCACTTCCCCGGGCCTCAGTTTCCTCATCTGTAAAATGAGGATTGAGACTGTGAGTCCCATGTGGGACAGGGACTGCATCCCACCCGATTCGCTTAGAGCTTAGTAGGGTGCCTGACACAAAGTAAGCACTTAACAAATGCCACCACTTTAATTATTATCATTATTTTGAACTTCTGATTTGAGTAGTAATTCTATGAGAACTTGACTTTATTGTCTAATTTTCAACATTGTTTAAATGCCGATGTTTGGGGGTCTTGAGGAGAGAGAGAGGTGCTCCACCCCAGTGTTTCCTAACTTCCTTTGTCCTGGGACCCAATGGCGGCTTGAGGAGATTCCCTGGGCACGACCTCGATCCCCTGACAGGAGCCTGTGCTTCTCCTGCCTTCAGAGGCCCAAGAATCAGAAACTACTCGAGCTCTTTTGCAGCCTCAAGCACGTTCCAGAAATCAGACTCTCTGAGAGTCAATGTGCTTGGCTTAGTGGAGAGAGCCCGGGCCTGGGAGTCAGAAGGACCTGAGTTTTAATCCCGGCTCTGCCACATGTCTGCTCTGTGACCCTGGGCAAGTCACTTCACTTCTCTGGGCCTCAGTTACCTCATCTGGAAAATGGGGGTTACGAATGTGAGCCCTGTGTGGGACAGGGACCGTGCCCAACCTGATTCACCTGGATCTACCCCAGTGCTTAGAACAGTGCTTGGCTCATAGTAAGTGCTGAAGAAGTACCATAAAAACTATTATTAGCTCTCTCATTCACCCCACACATCCAATTCGTCACCAAGACCTGCCGGTCTCACCTTTATAATATCGCCAAGATCCGCCCTTTCCTCTCCACCCAAACGGCTATCTTACTGCTAGGGGCTCTCGTAATACCCCGATTGGATTATTGTGTCAGCCTTCTTTCTGATCTCCCTTCCTGCTGTCTCTCCCCGCTCCAGTCTATTCTTCATTCCGCTGCCCGGCTCATCTTCCTGCAGAAACGCTGTGGGCATGTCACTCCCCTTCTTAAAAACCTCCAGTGGTTGCCTATCGACCTCCGCACGAAACAGAAACTTCTCACTCTAGGCTTCAAGGCTGTCCATCACCTTGCCCACTCCTACCTCTCCTCCCTTCTTCCTTTCTACTGCCTACCCTGTAGGCTCCGCTCCTCTGCCACCCACCTCCTCACCGTCTCCCGTTTCTCGCCTATCCCGCCATCAACCCCTGGCCCACGTCCTCCCGCTGTCCTGGAACGCCCTCCCTCCTCACCTCCGCCAAACTAACTCTCTTCCCCTCTTCAAAACCCTACTGAGAGGTCACCTTCTCCAAGAGGCCTTCCCAGACTGAGCCTCCCCCTTTCCCTCTGCTCCCTCTGCTCCCCCTCTACGCCCCCCTTCACCTCCCCTCAGCTAAGCCGCCTTTCCCCCCCTTTCCCTCTGCTTCTCCCCTACTCCCTTCCCCTCCCCTCAGCACTGTGCTCATCTGTTCATTTGTATATATTCCTATTACCCTATTTATTTTGTTAATGAGATGTATATCCCCTTGATTCTATTTATTGTTATTGTTTTTGTTTGTCTGTCTCCCCAGATTAGACTGCAAACCTGTCAATGGGCAGGGATTGTCTCTCTCTGTTGCCGAATTGTACATTCCAAGCGCTTAGTACAGTGCTCTGCACATAGTAAGCGCTCAATAAATACTATTGAATGAATGAATGAATGAATAATAATAATAATAATAATGTTGGTATTTGTTAAGCGCTTACTATGTGCCGAGCACTGTTCTAAGCGCTGGGGTAGACACAGGGGAATCAGGTTGTCCCACGTAGGGCTCACAGTCTTAATCCCCATTTTACAGATGAGGGAACTGAGGCACAGAGAAGTTAAGTGACTTGCCCACAGTCACACAGCTGACAAGTGGCAGAGCTGGGATTCGAACTCATGAGCCCTGACTCCAAAGCCCGTGCGCTTTCCACTGCGCCACGCTGCTTCTCAATGAATGAATGAATGAATACCTTACCAACTGGCACATCACAACCAGGGCCCGGCTTCAGGATCTGGAACTCAGAATCAATTAATCGATCAATGGAATTATCAAATAATAGCCAATCAATGGGATTGTATATAGAGCTCTTTACTAAGCGCTAGGGAGAGGACAATACAATAGAGTTGGTAGCACAATTCCTGGCCAGAGGAGCTTACAGACTGGATGGGGAGAAGGGCATTAAAATAAATTCCAGACAGGGTAAATGGCAGAATGTAAGGATATGCATATAAATGTGGTGGGGCAGAGAGTGGAGTGAATATCAAGTCGTTAGCTGGTACCTCTAGACTGTGAGTTCATTGTGGGCAGGGAATGTCTCTCTTTATTGCTGTATTGTACTTTCCCAAGCACTTAGTACAGTTCTCTGCACACAGAAAGCGCTCAATAAATATGACTGACTGACTGACTGAATGAATGAATGAGAGTAAGGAAATTGACCACTCCCTTCTCCCCATAGCATTTATGTACATAGCCAGAATTTATTTATATTAATGACTGTCTCCCCCTCTAGACAGTAAGCTTGTTGTGGACAGAAAACGTGTCCAGCGACTCTGTTGTATTGTACTCTCCGAAGTGTTTAGTACAGTGCTCTGAACACAGTAAGTGCTCCGTAAGTACAAATGATTGATAGATAGATTGGAGGAGATGTGATTTTAGGAGAATTTGCATGGTGGGGAGAGTGGCAGACTATCTGATGTGGAGGGGGGAGGAGTTCCAGACCAGAGGGAGGATGTGGCTCAGGTGTCAACGGCGAGATAGAGGAGATAGATTGGCATTACAGGAGCGAAATGTCCAGGCTGGGTTAATTATCCTTACATGACAACAGTTATTTTTCTGAGCAGCAGCATATTAATGATAGCATCTTCAATCAGTCAATCAATCAATTGTATTTCTTGAGTGCTTACTGTGTCAGAGCTCTGTATTAATCTCCTGGGAGAGGAAAGTTTAAAAATATAACAGAGTGGGTAGACATACTCCCTGCCCACCATGGGCTTAGGGTCTATAGTGGGAGACAGGCATTAATATAAATAAATTAATTGTGGATATGTACCTAGTACTGTGGGGCTGAGGGTGCGTGGGGGGTGAATAAAGGGAGAAATTCAGGGTGACGCAGAGAGGAGTGGGAGAAGAGGAAAGGAGGGCTTAGTCAGAGAAGGCCTCTTGGAGGAGATGTTAAAGGAGGGGAGAGTCATTGTTTGTCTGATATGAAGAGGGAGGGCTCTCGGGGCCACAGGCGGGCAACAGATTGCAGTAAGATAGACATGATCAAGGTACAGCGAGTAGATTGACATTAAAGAAGCAAAGTGTGCCGAGTGGGTTGTAGTAGAAGAGCAGCAAGGTGAAGTAGGAGGGGGCAAGCTCCTTTAAAGCTGATGGTAAGGAGTTTCTGTTTGAGCAGGACGTGACTTGGGCAACCACTGGAGATTGTCAAGGAGTGGGGTAACACGGACTGGACATTTTAGTAGAAGTCACCCCACACATCCGATCCGTCACCAAAACCTGCCGATCTCACCTTCGCAACATCGCCAAGATACGCCCTCTCCTCTCCATCCAAACTGCTACCTTGCTGGTACGGTCTCTCATAATATCCTGACTGGATTATTGCAACAGCCTCCTCTCATCTCCCATCCTCCTGTCTCTCCCCACTCTAGTCTATGCTTCACTCCGCTGCTCGGATTATCTTTCTACAGAAACGCTCTGGGCATGTCACTCCCCTCCTCAAAAACCTCCAGTGGTTGCCTATCAACCGTTGCACGAAGCAAAAACTCCTCACTCTTGGCTTCGAAGCTCTCCATCACTGGGCCCCCTCCTACCACACCTCCCTTCTCTCTTTCTACAGCCCACCCTGAACACTCCGCTCCTCTGCCGCTAACCTCCTCACGGTGCCTCGTTCTCGCCTGTCCGGCCATCGACCCCTGGCCCACGTCTTACCACTGACCTGGAATGCCCTACCTCCTCACATCTGCCAAACCTACTCTCTTCCCCTCTTCAAAGCCCTACTGAGAGCTCACCTCCTCCAGGAGGCCTTCCCAGACTCAGCCCTTCCTTTCTATCTGTCCCCTCCCCTCCCCATTCCCCCACTCCCTCTCTCTGCTCTATCCCCTTCCCCCACGCAGCACTTGTATATATTATTTATTACTTTATTTATTCTATTAATGATGTGTATATATCTATGATTCTATTTATCTATTTTGATGGTAATGATGCCTGACTTCTTGTTTTGTTTTGCTGCCTGTCTCCCCCTTTTGAACTGTGAGCCTGTTGTTGGGCAGGGATTGTCTCTGTCTGTTGCTGAATTGTACATTCCAAGCGTTTAGTACAGTGCTCTGCCCACAGTAAGTGCTCAATAAATACGATTAAATGAATGAAGTACGACTGGAGCAGAGAGAGACAGGAGGCAGGGAGCTCAGCAAGGAGACTGATGCAGTAATCGAGGTGAGATAGGATAAATGCTTTCGATTAACATGGTAGCGGTTTGGATGGGGAGAAGACAGATTTTAGTGATGTTGTGTAGATTGAACTGACAGGATTTAGTGATAGATTGAATATGTGGGTTGAATGAGAGAGATGAGTTTAGGATAATATCAAGGTTATGGGCTTGTGAGACAGAAAGGGTAGTGGTGGTGTCTTCAGTGAAAGGAAAGTCACGGGGAGGACAGGGTTTGCGTGGAAAGATAAGGTGTTCTATTTTGGGCATGTTAAGTTTGAGGTTGTGGCAGGACATCCAAATAGAGATAATAATAATAATAATAATAATGTTGGTATTTGTTAGCGCTTACTATGTGCCGAGCACTGTTCTAAGCGCTGGGGTAGACATAGGGGAATCAGGTTGTCCCACGTGGGGCTCACAGTCTTAATCCCCATTTTACAGATGAGGGAACTGAGGCCCAGAGAAGTGAAGTGACTCGCCCACAGTCACACAGCCGACAAGTGGCAGAGCTGGAATTCGAACTCATGAGCCCTGACTCCAAAGCCCGTGCTCTTTCCACTGAGCCACGCTGCTTCTCCAAGACAGCAAGAGATGTCTTGAAGGCAATCAGTGGTATTTATTGAGCAGAGTCTGTGCTCTGTACTAGCTTGGGAGAGCACACTACAGTAAGTAGATGTGATATGATGAGATGTTTAAATAAAATATGTTATAGAATCTTACTAGGTCATTACCTCTGGGGATGTTTTCAAAGGAAGACCCTAGTTTAAAGGCAGTGGAGATGCTTAAACCAGTTTTTTTTAAATGGTATTTGTTAAGCGCTTACTATGTGTCAGGGACTGTCCTGAGCACAGGAGTAGATATGAGAAAAGCAGATTTGACCTACACCGTGTCCCACAAGGGGCTCACAGTCTTAATCCCCATTTTACAGATGAGGGAACTGAGGCACAGAGAAGTGAAGTGACTTGTTCAAGCTCTCACAGCAGGCAAGTGGCAGAGCTGAGAGCCCTATCTTCCGGGCATGCCCAGCTCTCTTCAGGAGCAAAGAGATAAAGGACGTATAGAAAGGGCAGGCCAGTCACAGAGATTGTCCCTGAAATGGTTTATACAGAGAGAGGAGGGAACTAAGTGAGGGAAAAGTCTTAGGGAAACGTTCCTTCTGGGTTCCATCTGCGTGCTAACCCAGATACTGTTCATCCTCCCTTCCTCCCACTCCTTTACCTCTGGCTTTAGAGGCTGATCACGCCATGGCAGACTTGCAAGCCGACCAGCCAGGCACTCAGGCTGATGGATCTAGACTGAATCAATGGCACTACTGAGCGGAAACTAAAATGGGGTTTCTTCTGTTCCTCTGGTTTCTTTCATGCGTGGAAATGGGAAGCTGAGAACAGAGGAATTTTATATTTTTCTCAGGAACTTGCTATGATTCCCCATGTATACTTGGCCCGAAACCGGCAGGAGACCTCTTGATCGACTTGGTAAGTGGGGCGAGGAGGGGATTTGGTTCTTGGTTTCCATGGTGATCATTTTGGGTCCCCAGTAGAAAAGGTGATTACTCTGGCCTTCATTTAGTTGTGAACTGCAGCTCCAGAGGTTTTTATTCCAACAATGATGCTGTTCTATAAAATCTATATAAGGTAGCCTAGAGTGAAGGACAACTGCTATAAGATCATTTGGTGGGCAAAGGACGAAGCTAAAATAATAATAATAATAATAATGGTGTTTGTTAAGCCCTTACTATGTGCCAGGCATTGTACTAAGCACTGGGATGAATACAAGCAAATCCAATTGGACACATGGGGCTCACAATCTCAATCCCCATTTTACAGATGAGGTAACTGAGGGCCAGGGAAGGGAAGTGACTTGCCCAAAGTCACACAGCAGACAAATGGTAGAGCCGGGATTAGAACCCATGACCTACTGACTCCTAGGCCTGTGCTCTAGCCACTATACCATGAGAAGTCTGGTACAGGATATAACTACAATAATTATGGTATTTGTCAAGTGCTTACTATGTGCCAGGCACTGTACTAAGCACTGGGGTGGATACAAGCAAATCGGTTTTTTTTCCTCCCCATCAAGATTGTAGCATTGTGGACAGGTGATTCTTTTGTATCGTACTCTCCTAAGTGCTTAGTGCAGGGCTCTGCACAGAGTAAGCACTCAGTGCATAGCACTGATTGATTGATTGATTGATCGATTGATTGATTGGAACCATGAAGACGTTTGGCCATTTCCTGTCAACCCCTCACCAGTGCACAGTTACTCTGGAAGCATTCATCACCTACTCCAGAGGGGACAGACCTGGACTGGATCTTTTCGTTGCTATTCCAATGTGTATTGAGCAGGCAACCCATCCTCAGCCCCACTGCATTTAGGTACATAGCCTTAATTAATTAATTTATATTTATGTCCATCCCCCCCTCTAGACTGTAAGCTCGTTGAGGGCAGGAGACGTGTCTACCTACTGCTGTACTGTACGCTCCCAAGCATTTAGTCCAGTACCCTGCAAACAGTAAGCATTCAGTAAATATCAGTGATTGACTTTTTTATGGTATTTGTTAAGTACTGTGTGCCAAGCACTGTTCTAAGTTTGGGTAGGTACAAGGTTGTCAGGATGGAAGCAATCCCTGTCCTTCATGGAGCATACAGTCTAGGTAGGAGAAAATAGGTTTAATCCCCATTAAGCAGCGTGGCTCAGTGGAATGAGCCTGGGCTTTGGAGTCAGAGGTCATGGGTTCGACTCCCGGCTCTGCCACTTGTCAGCTGTGTGACTGTGGGCAAGTCACTTCACTTCTCTGTGCCTCAGTTCCCTCATCTGTAAAATGGGGATTAACTGTGAGCCTCACGTGGGACAACCTGATTACCCTGTATCTACCCCAGTGCTTAGAACAGTGCTCTGCACATAGTAAGCGCTTAACAAATACCAACATTATTATTATTATTACAGTGTTCTGCACACAGTAAGCGCTCAATAAAAATATGAATGAATGAATGAATGAACGAACGAACACAGGTCCATTGGCTCCCAGGCCCATGTTCTATCCACAGACCATGCTGCGTCTCCATCTCTGAAAGGGCTTCCAAGGTAATCCCAGCAACCTGCTCTGCGGGAAGCTTCCAGTCTATGATCCTCTCCCAACACTGATTCATTCAATAGTATTTATTGAGCGCTTACTATGTGCAGAGCACTGTACTAAGCGCTTGGAATGAACAAGTCGGCAACAGATAGAGACAGTCCCTGCCGTTTGACGGGCTTACGTTCTAATCGGGGGAGACGGACAGACAAGAACACGACAGCTCTGCATTCACGCACAAAACTGGAGCGGGAGAAGAGAGATAGGCAAGGGACGGGTGAACTTCCCTTCCCTGGAGTCTCTCTGGGGACCGACGCCTATCCCTCTCTGCTCGTCCGGGGGCTTCTCCTGGGAAACGGTATAGGAGCATGGGAAGTGGGGGGTGTTGTCAGCACTGCTTGTGCTATGCCACAGAGCTGGCCCCAGACATCACAGCATAAAAGCTAGGCTAGGACTGAGAATACTGGAAGGATGAAAGGAGCGAGGTGGGGAGACGGGAGGGAATCAGTGCCTCTTCCCTTGGTAACTTGTGAGGGGGTTGGGTTGGGTTGTCTGGAATCGGAAGAGAGAGCAGCATAGAAAGATTTCTGGGTCGTCTTGGCTGAGCACAGAAATGTCTGCCCTCACTCCAGTCAATCAGTCAGTTAAAATGCAGAGCACTGTACTAAGTGTTTGGGAGACTACAATACAACAATAAACAGACACATTCCCTGCCCACAATGCGCTTAAGGATCTCAACGCTTCTAACTGAAGGGAAAGACTGTAAGCCCGTCAGAGGGCAGGGACTGTCTCTACCTGTTACCGATTTGTCCATTCCAAGCGCTTAGTACAGTGCTCTGCACATAGTAAGCGCTCAATAAATACTATCGAATGAATGGACAATGGAGAATCCTTCTTCCGCTGTGAAAGAAGGTGTTAATTAGTCCACCCCTGGAAGACTGAGCGATTCTTCATCCGCTCAACTTTGTTGTAACAGCCTGATAAAATCCCAGACCCTGGCGGAATTTGACATTTAAGACTTGGATGGGCAGTGTGGATTCTTGGGGAAAGTGTAGAGTTGGCACCCTACATATCAATCAATCAATCAATCGGTGGTGCTTATTGAGTGCTTATTATGTGCAGGGCACTATACTAAGCCCACTCTCAAGGTCACACCTGGAGAGTTTCCAGTACTCTACCAGTCTCGGCTATGGGAGGGAGAGTCAAGCAAAGGCCTATCCATTCCATTCCTAGCTTGGGCAGTGGCTAGCCAGTGGAAGGCCATCTGCTACAAGTCAAAATTCACCCGTGTCGGGCAGCAGCGGTGTGGGAGAGAGTCGAGGGTGGAGACTCAAGTTTACTGCGTGGAAAGAGGCAATGGTAAACCACTTCCATATTTTTACCAAGAAAACTGTATGGATACACTACCAGAGCGATTGCAGATGGAGAGCGGGGCGTTCTGGGAGAGATAAAATATTAATAATAATAATGATGATGGCATTTAAGGGCTTACTATGTGCAAAGCACTGTTCTAAATGCTGGGGGGGATACAAGGTGATCAGGTTGTAAAATTAATCCCCATTTTACAGATGAGGGTACTGAAACACAGAGAAGTTAAGTGACTTGCCCAAAGTCACACAGCTGACAAACGGCAGAGCCGGGATTAGAACCCATGACCTCTGACTCCCAGGCCCGTGTGTTTTCCACTGAGCCACGCTGCTTCCCATGTCTGTGGTGTCGCTCTGGGTCGGAAATGACCGGACGGCAAAAGGCAAGACAAGGCTGTACTAAGCATTTGGGAAAGCACGATACAACAGAGTTGGTAGATGAGATCCCTGCCCACAAGAAGCTTATGTTCTAGAGGGGAAGATAGACATGAAAATAAATTATGGATATGGACATAAGTGCTGCGAGGCTGAGGGTGGGTGAATAAAGCGTACAAATCCAAATACAAAGGGGATGCAGGAGGGAGAGGGAAGAGGAGAAGTGAGGGCTTGGTCAGGGAAGGTCTCTTGAAGGAGATGCACTTTTAATAAGGTTTTGAAAGTCGGGAGGGTGATCAATTGTAGGATGTATGGAGAAGCAGCATGGCTCAGTGGAAAGAGCACGGGCTTTGGAGTCAGAGGTCATGGGTTCGAATCCCAGCTCTGCCACTTGTCAGCTGTGTGACTGTGGGCAAGTCACTTCACTTCTCTGCGCCTCAGTTACCTCATCTGTAAAATGGGGATTAAGACTGTGAGTCCCACGTGGGACAAACCTGATTCTCCTGTGTCTACCCCAGCGCTTAGAACAGTGCTCTGCACATAATAAGCACTTAACAAATACCAACATTATTATTATTATATGAGGGAAGGTACTACAGGACAGAGGCAGGACATGGGCGAGAGGTTGGCGGCGAGTTAGATGAGATCGAGGTACAGTGAATAGGTGGGCATGGTGGATAGAGCATGGGCCCGTGAGTCAGGCGGACCTGGGTTCTAATTCTGGCTCCACCACAGGTCTGCTGTGTGACCTTGACAAGTCACTTAACTTCTCTGTGCCTCGGTTACCTCACCTGTAAAATGGAGATTAAAACTGTGAGCCCTCCGTGGGACAGGGACTGTCCAACCCAATTTGCTTGCATCTACCCCAGCAGTTATTACGATGTCTGGTATATAGTAAGCACTTAACAAATACCACTATTATTATTATTATTGTCATTAGATCAGTGAGGTAAGGTAGGAGGGGGCGAGCTGATTGAGTGCTTTGGATCTGTGACCTTTGAACATTTGATGTTCGCCCCCTCCCCCAGACTCACAACACTTATGTACATATCTTTAAATTATGTATTATAAATCATTTATTTATATTAATGTCTGTCTTCCCCTCTAGACTGTAAGCGCCTTACGGGCAGGGAATGTGTCCACTAATTCTGTTGCACTGTGCTCTCCCAAGCACTTAATACAGTGCTCTGCACATAGTATGCACTCAATAAATGCCCTTGATGGATCGATCGATTGATCGATTGATAGTCCCTCCAAAGACCCGGGTTGATTGTTCATTAAAGGGAGTCACCCTCACCCTATTCAGCAGAGGGCAGAGTCTTTCCCAAAACTTCCCAGGCAACTGAAGCTCTGTAGACCAGGAATTCTGGTCCCATTCCCCCACCCCTCCGCCTCTTAAATAGTAATAATAATAACAATAATGATATTTGTTAAGCTCTTATTATGCCCCAACACTTTTCTAAGCACTGTGGTAGATACAAGCTAATCAGGTTGGACTTAGTCCCTGTCCCACATTAGGCTCACACTCTTAGTCCCCATTGGGAAGCAGCATGGCTCAATGGAAAGAGCATGGGCTTTGGAGTCAGAGGTCATAGGTTCAAGTCCCAGGTCTGCCACTTGTCAGCTGTGCGACTGTGGGCAAGTCACTTCACTTCTCTGTGCTTCAGTTACCTCATCTGTAAAATGGGGATTAAGACTGAGAGCCCCACATGGGACAACCTGATTCCCCTGTGTCTACCCCAGCGCTTAGAACAGTGCTCTGCACATAGTAAGCGCTTAACGAATACCAACATTATTATTATTTTACAGATGAGGGGTAACTGAGGCCCAGAGAAGTCAAGTGACTTGCTCAAGGACACACAGACCTGTGACGGAGCTGGGATAAGAACCTAGGTTCCTTCTGACTTCTCTGCCTGTGGTTGTTTTTTATTATTTTGGAACTGGATCTATCATTTTTTTTGACAAGTCTCTACATGGCTGTTAAACCCTACTAGCTTTAAGCCATTTGCAGTGGGATATGCCTGGTGGCCACTGCAGCAGGCTGGGAGGGCAAATACTGAGGTCGAAATGAAATCGAATACCGCTCATAGGCAGAGACCCATAGAAGGAACGGCAGTGACCATCCGTGGGCATAATTTTTATTGTCATGTGAAAAATCTGCTATTTTAACCCATGTAAATCCAAATAACAGTCCCATTTTCCTAACCAACAGATCAAATGTCCCTAGAAAATAGAGAGAAGAGTGGAGGATGAGGAATAAATGATTCCAGCATTTTTAAACCGAATATCCCATTTTCTGAAATAGAAAGCAATTTAAACAGCTAAATGGAGATCAGGCACAGCAGTCGAAAAATACCTATGCATGAGCAAAATGGCTTTTCCTTCTCAGTGCAGGCACATTACTATTGGAAGCATTATTTAACATTTATTGGTGCTAATGGGTGTTGAGTAGGCCTTCTGCCTTAAAGGCACTGAGTCAGTGAACACCAAATCTTGTGACTTAGAGCAAATTTGGCAGAGTTTAGAGGGCAAGGCAACAGAGCAAATGTGCATAGAACTCTAAAATCAGGCTTGATCATCAACCATAGCATCTATTGAGCGCATACCGTAGGCAGAGCACTGTTGTTGTTTTTTCAGGTCTTTTTTAAAGTGGCATTTGTTAAGTACTTACTATGTGCCGGGTACTGTATTATGTGCCAAGCTCTAAGGTAGATGCCAGCTTATCGGGTTGGACACAGTCCATGTCCCACATGGGGCTCACAGATGGGGTAACGGAAAGTTTGAAGACACGATCCTTATCCTTAAGGGGCTTACGGTCTAGTGGAGAGACCAGACGCTAAAATAAATTACAGACAGGAGAAATGGAGCATCTAAGGTGTGTGTCTCAGTGCTAATAATAATGGTGGCATTTGTTAAGCGCTTACTATGTGCAAAGCACTGTTCTAAGCACTGGGGGGATACAAGGTGATCAGGTTGTCCCACATGGGGCTCACAGTTTTCATCCCCATTTTACAGATGAGATAACTGAGGCACAGAGAAGTTAAGTGACTTGCCCGAAGTCACACAGCTGACAAGCGGCTAAGGGGATTGTGGTAAGACAGTAATAATAATTGTGGTATTTGCGATGACTATGTGCCAGGCACTGTCCTAAGCACTGCGGTAGGTACAAGATAACTGGGTTGGAAATAGTTCCTTCCCCACACAGGCCTTATAATCCCTATTTTACAGATGAGGGAACTGAGGCCTAGAAAAATGAAGTGACTTGCCCAAGGTCACACAGCAGGCAAGTGGTGGAGCTGGGATTAGAACCCAGGTCCTTCTGACTCCCAGGTCCATGCTCTATCCACAAAGTTTAGATGGTGCTGAGGGTAGGAAATGGTAGCCAGGGGATAATAAATAGGGAGATAGAGATTCCTTGGAGAAAGCCTCCTGGAGAAGATGTAATCTCAAAAACAGTGAAGCCTAGTGGAAAGAGCACAGGCCTGGGAGTCAGAGGACTTGGATTCTAAACCCAGCTCTGCCCAATGCCTGATGGGTAACCATGGGCAAGTCACTTAACTTCTATGTGCCTCAGTTTCCTCATCTGTAAAATAGGAACTAAATACCTGTTCACCCACCTACTTAGACTGTAAATCCATTGTACTTTCCAAGTACTTAATACAGTGCTCTGCACACAGTAAGAGCTCAATGAATGAATGAATGAATGAATGAATGAATGAACAGGGACTCTGTCCAACTTAGAACAGCGCTTGACACATAGTAAGTGTTTAAGAAATACCATATATATATGGTATTGTAAACACTTTACATATATATACATATATATATATATATATATATATACAAAGGGCTTTGAAGAGGGGAAAGTTGTGGTCTGTTGGAGATGAGAAGGCAAGGATTTCAGGAATGAGCAAAGGCAGATGTAAATTTTGAGACTGCAGAGGAGAGGTCAGCGATGCAGAAGTAGATTTGGGAATCATCCACATCGAGGTGGTAGTTAAAGCCGTGGGAGCGGATGAGGTCTCCAAGGGTGTGGGTGTAGATTGAGAATAGAAGGAGACCCAGAACTGGGACTTGAGGGCCACCCACAGATAGGAGGTGGGAGGCAGAGAAGGAACCGGTGAGAGAGACTAAGAAGGAGCAGCCAGAGACGTAAGCGGAGAACCGGGAAAGAACTGTGTCAGAAAAAACAAGGTTACATAGCGCTCCCAGAAGAGAGAAGCGGTCCAAGGTGTTGAAGGAAGGCAACTGAGAGGGCAAAGGAAAGGAGGACAGGTTGGACGCCATCAGATATTTTTTTTAAATGGTATTTGTTAAGCGCTTACTATGTGTCAAGCACCGTTCTAACCGCCGGGGTAGATACAAGGTAACCATGTTGGACGCAGTCCCTGTTCCACAAGGGGCTCATGGTCTAAGTACTGAATCCCATTTCACAGTGGAAGAGACTGGGTCACGGAGAAGTGGCTTCCCCAAGGTCACACAGCAGGCAAGTGGCAGAGTCAGAATTAGAACCCGGGTTCTCCTACCCTCAGGCCCATGCTTTGCCCACTAGGCAACACTGCTTCCCTTTGATTGATGACCTTGGAGAGGGTGATCTCAGAGGAATGAAGGGGGCAGAAACCAGGGTTGAGAAGGGATTTGGAGAGGAAATAGAGACAATGGGTGTATATAACTTATCTGAGGAGTTTGGACAGGAAGCTTGCTGACAGAAAGCACTAGGCTGTGAGCACTCTATTATATTGTACTCTCCCAAGCGCTTAATACAGTGTTCTGCACACAAAAAGTGCTCGATAAATATGACTGATTGATTGAATGGGAGCATTGGAGGGTTAGCTGGGTGATGCTGTGGGTACCAGAGAAGGTTTGTTTAAGGGAAGGGAGATATGGGGGTATTAGAAGGGAAGGAGTAGTCAGAGAGTGAGTGGTTGAAGATGGGGGTCGGGGAGGAAAGCGTTGTGGGTGCCACTGTTTTTAGGAAGGCAGGCAGGGATGATGTTGCTTATGGATTTTGATTAGCCCTTCCATGTGCCAAGCTCTCAACTAAGCACTGAAATAGAACAGGACAGTCGAGTCAGACACAGACCCCCTACCACATCACACTCACAGCCTAAAGAGGGAGGACAAGTATCGAATCCCCCACGGTAACAGCCCTCTCTTAGGAAACCAGAGACCTTCTTCTTACCAAATCTGATGGTTTCTACTCCATCCTAATCCTCCTCGGCCTCTCAGATGCCTTTGACACTACCCACCACCCCTTTTTCCTTCAATCTTTATCCTTCTATTTCTCTGACCGCTCCTTCTCAATCTCTTTCGCAGGCTCCTCCTCTGCCTCCCACCTTCTGTCAGTGGGGGTCCCCTCAAGGCTCACTTCTGGATCCCTTTCTATTTTCAATATACACCCACACCCTTGGAGAATTCATTCGCTCCCAAGACTTCAGCTACCATCTCAATGCGGAAGATCCCCAAATCTCCATCTTCAGCCCTGACCTCTCTCCTTCTCTGCGGTCTCTCACTTCCTCCTAAGACATCTCTACCTGGATGTCCCGCCGACCCCTCAAACTAAACATGTCCAAAACAGAACTCTTCATCTTCCCACCCGAACCCTGTCCTCCCCTTGTCTTTCCCATCATTCATTCAATAGTATTTATTTAATAGTATTTATTGAGCGCTTACTATGTGCAGAGCACTGTACTAAGCGCTTGGGATGAACAAGTCGGCAACAGATAGAGACAGTCCCTGCCGTTTGACGGGCTTACGGTCTAATCGGGGGAGACGGACAGATGAGAACAATGGCGATAAACAGAGTCGAGGGGAAGAACATCTCGTAAAAACAATGGCAACTAAATAGAATCGAGGCGTTGTACAATTCATTAACAAAATAAATAGGGTAACGAAAATATATACAGTTGAGCAAACGAGTACAGTGCTGTGGAGATGGGAAGGGAGAGGTGGAGGAGCAGAGGGAAAAGGGGAAAATGAGGGTTTAGCTGCGGAGAGGTAAAGGGGGGATGGCAGAGGGAGTAGAGGGAGAAGAGGAGCTCAGTCTGGGAACGCCTCTTGGAGGAGGTGAGTTTTAAGTAGGGTTTTGAAGAGGGAAAGAGAATCAGTTTGGCGGAGGTGAGGAGGGAAGGCGTTCCGGGACCGCGGGAGGACGTGGCCCGGGGGTCGACGGCGGGATAGGTGAGACCGAGGGACGGCGAGGAGGTGGGCGGCGGAGGAGCGGAGCGTGCAGGGTGGGCGGTAAAAAGAGAGAAGGGAGGAGAGGTAGGAAGGGGCGAGGTGATGGAGAGCCTCGAAGCCTAGAGTGAGGAGTTTTTGTTCGGAGCGGAGGTCGATAGGCAACCACTGGAGTTGTTTAAGAAGGGGAGTGACATGCCCAGATCGTTTCTGCAGGAAGATGAGCCGGGCAGCGGAGTGAAGAATAGACCGGAGCGGGGCGAGAGAGGAGGAAGGGAGGTCAGAGAGAAGGCTGACACAGTAGTCTAGCCGGGATATAACGAGAGCCCGTAACAGTAAGGTAGCTGTCTGGGTGGAGAGGAAAGGGCGGATCTTGGCGATATTGTAGAGGTGAAACCGGCAGGTCTCGGTAACGGATAGGATGTGTGGGGTGAACGAGAGAGACGAGTCAAGGATGACACCGAGATCGCGGGCCCGAGAGATGGGAAGGATGGTCGTGCCATCCACGGTGATAGAGAAGTCTGGGAGAGGACCGGGTTTGGGAGGGAAGATGAGGAGCTCAGTCTCGCTCATGTTGAGTTTTAGGTGGCGGGCCGACATCCAGGTGGAGACGTCCCGGAGGCAGGAGGAGATGCGAGCCCGAAGGGAGGGGGAGAGGACAGGGGCGGAGATGTAGATCTGCGTGTCATCTGCGTAGAGATGGTAGTCAAAGCCGTGAGAGCGGATGAGTTCACCGAGGGAGTGAGTGTAGATGGAGAACAGAAGAGGGCCGAGAACTGACCCTTGAGGAACTCCAACAGTTAAAGGATGGGAGGGGGAGGAGGCTCCAGCGAAGGAGACCGAGAATGACCGGCCAGAGAGGTAAGAGGAGAACCGGGAGAGGACAGAGTCCGTGAAGCCAAGGTGAGATAAGGTATGGAGGAGGAGGGGATGGTCGACAGTGTCAAAGGCAGCAGAGAGGTCAAGGAGGATCAGAATGGAGTAGGAGCCATTGGATTTGGCAAGAAGGAGGTCATGGGTGACCTTAGAGAGAGCAGTCTCGGTAGAGTGCCATCACTGTAGACAATACTGCTATCCTCCTTGTCTCACAAGCCTTGGTGTTGCCTTTGACTCATCCTTATTCAACCCACATATTCAATCTGTCACCAAATCCTGTCAGTTCTATCTTCACGATATCGCTAAAATCTGTCCTTTCCTTTCCATCCAAACTGCTACTATGCTGATTTAAGCACTTAGCAGATCCCACCTGCTGCATCTGGCTCCTCGCTGACCTCCCTACCTCCTGTCTCTCCCCACTTCACTCTGCTGACCGGATCGTTAACCTCTCTGTTCTCCAATTTTCCTAGCTGCAAGATCAATCAATCAATCAGTGCTATCTATTGAGCACTTACTATGTGCAGAGCAGTGTACTAAGGACTTAGGAGAATACAATTCAAAAAATGTTCCATCCATGTCTCCCCACTCCACAAGAACCTCCAGTCATTGCCCATCCACCTCCGCAACAAACAGAAACTCCTCACCACTGGTTTAAATCACTCAATCGCCTTGCCCCCTCCTACCTCACCTCGCTACTCTCCTACTACACTCCAGCCTGCACACTTCGCTTCTCTAGTGCTACACCTTCTCACCTTCTCAGTCTCGTCTATCTCACCTCCAACTTCTTGCCCACATCCTGCCTCTGGCCTGGAATGTCCTCCCTCCTCATAATCAAGAGACAATTACTCTCGCCCTTCCTTCAAAGCCTTTTGGAAGTCACAGCTCCTCCAAAAAGCCTTCCCTGCCTAAGCTCCCCCTTTCCTCTTCTCCCACTCCCTTCTGCGTCACCTTGTCTTGCTCCCTCTATTCACCGCCCCCCGGCCTCACAGCGGTTAACGTCTATATCTGTAATTTATTTGTATTAATGTCTGTCTCCCCCTCCAGACTGTAAGCTCGTTGTGGGCAGGGAATGTGTGCAGAGCAGCTAGTAAGCACTCAGTTAATAAGATTGACTGATTGACCTTACCTCACTGATCTCCCACTACAGCCCAGCCCGCACACTTTGTTACTCCAAGGCTAACTTGCTCACTGTGATCTGATTTCATCTACGTTGCCCATGACCTCCCTCTGGCCTGGAACTCCCTCTCCCTCCATATACACCAGACCACCACTCTCTCCATCTTCAAAACTTTATTAACATTACATCTCTTCCAAGAGTCCTTCCTCATTTAAACCCTCCTTTCCCCAGTTCCCTCTCCCTTCTGGATTGTCTTTGCACTCGGATCTGTGACCTTTGGACATTTGGTACTTGCCTCACCCTCAGCCTCACAGCACTTATTATGTACATATCTATATACACTATAAATTATTCATTTATTTAATGTCTATCTCTCCTTAGGAGAGTCAGCATGGCATAGTGGATAGAGCACAGACCTGGGAGTCAGAAGGTCATAGGTTCTCATCCTGGCTCTACCACTTGCCTGCTGTGTGACCTTGGGCAAGTCACTTCACTTCTCTGGGCCTCAGTGACCTCATCGGTAAAATGGGGCTTGACACTGTGAGACACACGTGGGACAGGGACTGTGTCCAACCCGATCTGCTGTATCCACCCCGGTGCTTTGTACAGTGCCTGGCACGTGGTAAAGCGCTTAACAAATAACATAATTATTATTATTATTATGGGCAGGGAAACTGTCTACCAGGACTTTTGCACTGTATCCTTCCAAAGGTTTATTACAGTGCTCTGCCTTGGGCCAGTCACTTCACTTCTCTGGGCCTCAGTTCCCTCATCTGCACAGTGGGGATTCAATACCTGTTCTCCTTCCTACTTAGACTGTGAGCCCCAGGTGGGGCTCGATTATCTTGTATCTACCCCAGCGCTTAATACAGTGGTTGCCATATAGTAAGCCCTTAGAAAATACCACAATCTTATTAATAATATGAAGAATAACAAATACCACTTATTAGAGAAGCAGCGTGGCTCAGTGGAAAGAGCATGGGCTTTGGAGTCAGGGCTCATGAGTTCGAATCCCAGCTCTGCCACTTGTCGGCTGTGTGACTGTGGGCAAGTCACTTAACTTCTCTGTGCCTCAGATCCCTCATCTGTAAAATGGGGATTAAGACTGTGAGCCCCACATGGGACAACCTGATTCCCCTATGTCTACCCCAGCGCTTAGAACAGTGCTCGGCACATAGTAAGCGCTTAACAAATACCAACAAATACCAACATTAATTGACTGGTAAAGCTGGAAGTCCAGTCCATTCTCCTGCCTTCATACAAGGTCACAGCCAAACCACCTCTCTCAGATGGAACGCCTTCCCGTCTTTGAAGACCTCCAGAGAAGGAAAGGAAGAATCCAACATTTTGCTCTGACTAAGAAGGCAGTAGCTCCCATTTAGGCCTTGGGGGAAATGAGTACCTCTAATATTATTTTAATTTTTATTAGACTGATTAAGCAGTATTATATACCAAGTAACTTGCTAAATTCTGGAGCCGATCCGTGGTAATCAGACCGGATAACAGGTCCTCAGACTCTTTTTCACATAGGGCTCAAAATCTAAGATGTGGGGAAAGAATTGAGGCACAGAGAGCTAAGTAAATTGGCCAAGGTCACGCAGCGGGCTAATCACATCATCTGCTGACTCCAAAAACAATTCATTCATTCAATAGTATTTACTGAGTGCTTACTATGTGCAGAGCACTGTACTAAGATCTTGATTATTTTTCCACTAGACCACTCTGCCTACTATTCCAATTTTCCTCTAGATTGCAAGCTCATTGTGGGTGAGGAATGTGTCTTCCAACTCTTGAATTGTATTCTCCTAAGTCCTTAGTACAGTGCTCTGCACATAGTAAGTGCTCAATAGATAGCATTGATTGATTGATTGATTGATCTCGCAGCTAGGAAAATTTGCGAACAGAGAGGTTTAAGGAACCTCTCATGACCAAAGAGAAGATCAATCAATTAATCAATCAATCATATTTATTGAGTGTTTACTGTGTGCAGAGCACTGGACTAAGCACCTGGGAGAGTACAATATAAGAGAGATGGTAGACGTGTTCCCTGCCCACAACGAGTTTAATAACAATAATAATAATAATAATGTTGGTATTTGTTAGGCGCTTACTATGTGCTAAGCACCGGGGTAGATACAGGGTAATCAGGTTGTCCCATGTGAGGCTCACAGTCTTCATCCCCATTTTATAGATGAGGTAACTGAGGCACAGAGAAGTCAAGTGACTTGCCCACAGTCACACAGCTGACAAGTGGCAGAGCCGGGAGTCGAACCCATGACCTCTGACTCCGAAGCCCATGCTCTTTCCATTGAGCCACGCTGCTTCTCTAGAGTTTACAGTCTAGACAGACATGAATGAATAAATAAATTAAATTACAGATATGGTCATAAGTTCTATGGGGCTGAGGAAGGGATGAATGAAGGGTGCAAATCCTAATACAAGGGTGACGTAGAAAGGAGAGGGAGAACAGCAAATGAGGGTTTAGTTGGGGAAGGCCTCTTGGCTGAGTTTTTAATAACACTTTGAAGGGGGGGAGAGTGATCACCTGGTAGATATGAAGAAGGAGGGCATTCCAGGCCTAAGGCAGGATGTGGGCAAGGGGAAGGTGGTGAGATAGATGAGATTGCGGTACGGCGAGTAGGTTGGCATTAGCGGTGTGAAGTGAGCGTGCTGGGTTGTAGTAGGAAATCAGGGAGGTAAGATAGGAGATCTGTGACAGAGCTGGTTTAGCACCCAGGTCTCCCCTTTTCATGTTCATGATCTAGTAAGCCTTTTTTTCTTTAAGGTTATGATACTTATTTGAACTTACACTGTGCCCAGGCTCTAGGCTAAACGCTGGGATGAGTACAAATCAGACACAGTCCCTGCCCCACAATGTAAGATTATGGTATTTGTTAAGCGCTTACTATGTGCCAGGCACTGTACTCAATGCTGGGGTGGATACTAGCAAATTGGGTTGGACACAGTCCCTGCCCCACGTGGGGCTCACGCTCTCCATTTCCATTTTACAGATGAGGTAACTGAGGCCCAGAGAACTGAAGTGACTTGCCCAAGGCCGTATAGCAGCCAAGCGGTGGAGCTGGGGTTAAAACCCAGGAACTTCTGACTCCCAGGCCCGTGCTCTATCCACTATGCCACACTTCTTCTCTGATATCACTCCTCTAAAAGAGGAATGACAGATAAAGAGAACAATTACGGTGAGTTAAGAACAAAAAAGAATTGCCAAATAAACTCAAATTTGTATTTATTGTATCTATTTGTTTTCTTGCTCTTTTACCTGTTTTATCCATTAATAATAATGTTGATATTTGTTAAGTGCTTACTATGTGCCGAGCACTGTTCTAAGCGCTGGGGTAGACACAGGAGAATCAGGATGTCCCACGTGGGGCTCACAATCTTAATCCCCATTTTCCAGATGAGGTAACTGAGGCACAGCGAAGTGAAGTGACTTGCCCACAGTCACACAGCTAACAAGTGGCAGAGCTGGGATTCGAACTCATGACCTCTGACTCCAAAGCCCGGGCTCTTTCCACTGAGCCACGCTGCTTCCCAGTGTGTCCCAAGGAGATTGCAACTTCTTTTACTTCTACTGTTTGTTCACCTAGTTTGGTGCTCTGCGTTCAGTAGGGGCTCGATCAATCCATCAATCGGTGGTACTTATCGAATGCTTACTGTGTGCAGAGTGGTGTAAATGCTATTGATGATGAGGTCCTGAAGCACATGATAAAGTGAAAAGGGACTATCTATCAGGTTTTCAGTCCTTCTAGAATCCAGTCTTGCTGGATAGCCCCTTCCTTTGGGGTTAATATGATAATAATGTTCATATTTGTTAAGCGCTTACTATGTGCAGAGCACTGTTCTAAGCGCTGTGGGAGATACAGGGCAATCAGGTTGTCCCACATGAGGCTCACAGTCTTAATCCCCATTTTGCAGATGAGGGAACTGAGGCACAGAGAAGTGAAGTGACTTGCCCACGGTCACTCAGCTGACAAGTGGCAGAGCCAGAATTCGAACCTATGACCGCTGACTCCCAAGCCCGGGCTCTTTCCACTGAGCCATGCTGCTTCTCTATGATTAATAATATATGGTTTTCTCCCACTCCCCTTCCATGTGTGCAAAGACCTTTCTCCTGTTTCTGTCCTTAAAAAGTGGGGGAGAGTTTTGGGGAAAGGCCTTACAAATGGAAACTTCTTTTTTGGCCCTCATTTACAAGCACGACGGCAAAATCAGCAGGGATTAATAATAATGTTGGTATTTGTTAAGCGCTTACTATGTGCAGAGCACTGTTCTAAGCACTGGGCTAGATACAGGGTAATCAGGTTGCCCCACGGGAGGCTCCCAGTCTTCATCCCCATTTTACAGATGAGGGAACTGAGGCACAGAGAAGTTAAGCGACTCGCCCACAGTCACACAGCTGATGGGTGGCGGAGCCGGGATTCGAACCCATCACCTCTGACTCCCAAGCCCATGCTCTTTCCACTGAGCCACGCTGATCGTTCCTCCCGAGATTTCAACGTGCGAAGCCCAGCTCTGAGGCCACCCTGGTGACCTTGTGTTGGGCTTTTATGGCCATTTATCCAATCCCCGGATGCTGTGGCTGCTGCTGCTGCTGCTGCTATACTGCAGCGTGGCTTAGTGGAAAGAGCCCGGACCTGGGAGTCAGAGGACGTGGGTTCTAATCCTGGCTCCGCCACTTGTCTGCTGTGTCACGTTGGTCAAGCCGCTTCACTTCTCCGCGCCTCAGTTACCTCATCTGTAAAATGGGGATTAAGACCGTGAGCCTCACGTGGGACAACCTGATGACCCTGTATCTCCCCCAGTGCTTAGAACAGTGCTCTGCACATAGTAAGCGCTTAACAAATACCAACATTATTATTACCACCTGATTAGCTTGTATCTGGCCCACTGCTTAGAACAGTGCTTGGCACATAGTAAGCACTTAACAAATGCCAAGATTATTATTGTTATTATACTCCTTCAAGGAGACCGGCAGTTATTATTATTATACTCCTTCAAGGAGACCAGCAGTGGGAAGAGAGGGGCAATCAATCAATCGATCGATCAATGGAATTTATCGGCGCTTACACTGTGCAGAGCACTATACTAAGCACTTAGAGAAGCAGCGTGGCTCAGTGGAAAGAGCACGGGCTTTGGAGTCAGGGCTCATGAGTTCGAATCCCAGCTCTGCCACTTGGCTGTGTGACTGTGGGCAAGTCACTTCACTTCTCTGTGCCTCAGTTCCCTCATCTGTAAAATGGGGATTAAGACTGGGAGCCCCACGTGGGACAACCTGATTCCCCTATGTCTACCCCAGCGCTTAGAACAGTGCTCGGCACATAGTAAGCGCTTAACAAATACCAACGTTATTATTATTATGGGGAGAGTACAATATGACAGAGTTGGTAGACATGAAGCAGCTTGGCTTAGTGGAAAGAGCCTGGGCTTGGGAGTCGGAGGTCATGAGTTCGAATCCCAGCTCTGCCCCTTGTCAGCTGTGTGACTGTGGGCAAGTCTCTTAGCTTCTCTGTGCCTCAGTTCCCTCATCTGTAAAATGGGGATTAACTGTGAGCCTCACGTGGGACCACCTGCTGACCCTGTATCTCCCCCAGCGCTTAGAACAGTGCTCTGCACAGAGTAAGCGCTTAACAAATACCAACATTATTATGTTCCAAGGCAGTGTCACAAGCTCCACCCTCTCCAGCCCAACCCCTCAAGCCCCACCCTGAGGCCCCAATTTATTTAGGAATCATCAAGAGCAGTCAGAGGGAAGGCAGCCCCTCCTCCCCCTCGACCCTCCCCGACCCGGGACAAATCAGGAGTCTGTCCCAGGACACACTCTTCCCGAAAACCCTTTGACCTAATACTTTTCAGTCCTTTACCGAATTGTGCCAAGAACACGCCCTTTCTTTGGCTAGCTCATGAGATTGACCAACCGGTAGTTATTAAAACACTGTGAGCACAGCACTTTAGTGCTTGGGAAGGGTAATAATAATAATGTTGGTATTTGTTAAGCGCTTACTATGTGCCGAGCACTGTTCTAAGCGCTGGGGTAGATACAGGGTAATCAGGTTGTCCCACGGGAGGCTCACAGTTCATCCCCATTTTACAGATGAGGTAACTGAGGCATAGAGAAGTTAAGCAATAATAATAATAATAATAATGTTGGTATTTGTTAAGCGCTTACTATGTGCAGAGCACTGTTCTAAGCGCTGGGGTAGACACAGGGGAATCAGGTTGTCCCACGTGGGGCATCACAGTCTTCATCCCCATTTTACAGATGAGGGAACTGAGGCACAGAGAAGTTGTGACTTGCCCACAGTCACACAGCCGACAAGTGGCAGAGCTGGGATTAGAACTCATGAACCCTGACTCCAAAGCCCGTGCTCTTGACTTGCCCACAGTCACACAGCTGACAAGTGGCAGAGTCGGGATTCGAACCCATGACCTCTGACTCCCAAGCCCGGGCTCTTTCACAGCAGAGGTAAAAGACAAGATCCCTACCCTTAAGGGTCTCACAATTTAGCATGGCACAGTAGGTAGAGTACGGGCCTGGGAGTCAGAAGGTCCTGGGTTCTAATCCACTTGACTGCTGTGTGACCTTGGAAGAGTCACTTCATTCATTCATTCAATAGTATTTATTGAGCGCTTACTATGTGCAGAGCACTACTCCGTGCCTCAGTTCTCTCATCTGTAAATTGGGGATTGAGACTGTGAGCCCCACATGGGACAAGGACTGTGTCCAACTCGCTTTGCTTGCACCCGTCCCAGCACTTAGTACAGTGCCTGGCTCATAGTAAGCGCTTAATAGATACCATTCTAAATTTAACAAGGGAGACCGAGCCGTACTACACACTGTACACTGTACTAAGTGCTGGGGTGGGTACAACCTAATCGGATTGGACACAGTCCCCGACCCACATGGAGCTCCCTATTTTACAGGTGAGGCAACTGAGGCTCAGAGAGGTGAAGTGACTTGCTCAAGAGCACCCAGCAGACAAGTGGCGGAGCTGGGATTAGAACCCATGTGCTCCTGACCTCCAAGCCCCGTGCTCTATCCGCTAGACCACACTGCTCGGCTTCAAGTGCTTATGGAGCATCGGTGGAGAAATATCCTGGAGGGAAGAGGGCTTCATTAAGAGTTCGTCGAAGGTGTTAAGAAACACGAGACCTGAGAAGAAGAAAAACGAAAAAGGAAACTTTCATTACACCACGGAAACTTGGCTGATGATCTCCTCTGCCTCAGTTACCTCATCTGTAAAATGGGGATTAAGACTGTGAGCCCCACGTGGGACATCCTGATTCCCCTGTGTCTACCCCAGCGCTTAGAACAGTGCTCGGCACATAGTAGGCGCTTAACAAATACCAACATTATATTAGTGACCTAAAATGTCTCCTAAAACACTCCATTGCCCTGCCGCAGGGTAAGCTGGGTTTGGCCTGGGAGTCTGCCGGCTGGCTGAAGGCTGCCGGGGGCAGCTGGGGTTCCCCTGCTCCACCCCCATCCATCCCTGTCAGACCGCCCGCACGCCGCACTGAGCGTCTCAGAGTGAGGAGAAAGGGCTGGGTGGCGTTGGGCAAACCGGAAAGGCAGCCCGTCAATCATACGAGTGTGCCTGGGCCCCTAGGGAGGGCTGACTGATAGGGCAGGGCTAAGAGTGTGGGACTAAATTCCATATTCCCTGCCTGGCCCAATTCCTATTCATGGGATGCGTGAGCGAGCCTAGCGTTCGGCTGGCCTCACGCGATTTAGATCGTGTTCTCCCCTGATTAGACTGTTCTCTCCCGATTAGACCGTAAGCCCGTCAAACGGCAGGGACTGTCTCTATCTGTGGCCGACTTGTTCATTCCAAGCGCTTAGTACAGTGCTCTGCACAGAGTAAACGCTCAATAAATACTAGTGAATGAATGAATGAATGAATGAATCGAAACTAGTTCTTTCTACTGAAACATTATCTCTAGTGGCACTTGGATCTGTATCCTTTAAGCGCTTGATATTCAGCCCGCCCTCAGCCCTACAGCACTTATAATAACGATGGTATTCGTTAGTCCTAATTTATTTTAATGTCAGTTCCCCATCTAGGACTGTAAACTCCTTGTGGGCAGGGAATGTGTCACCAACTCCTGTTGGATTGTACTCTTCCAAGTACATAGTACAGCGGTCTACACATGATAAGTGCTCAATAAATACAATTAATTGATTTGCCAAAAAATGGAACTGCCCCGGCAGACAAGGCCATCGCACTGTACCTATGGAATAGTTTTGAACTGTTACACGGACTATCTCATTTTGGGCCACTTAAGCAAACATCTTAGATCGCATCCACACAAAATAGGTAATTCAGGGATTGTGAAGCAGAGTGGCCTAGTGGATAGAGACAGACCTGGGTTCTAATCCCTACTCCTCCACTTGTCTGCTGTGTGTCCTTGGTCAAGTCACTTCACTTCTCTGTGCCTCAGATACCTCATCTGTTAAATTAGGATTAAGACTGTGAGCCCCATGTGGGACAAGAACTGTGTCCAACCTTATTAGCTTGTATCTAACCCAGCGCTCGGAACGGCGCCTGGCCCACAGTAAGTGCTTAAGGGAACTTCTCCGCTAATTCTGTTGATTTGTACTCTCCCAAGTACAATTGGGAGCGCACGTAGCAAGCGCTCAATAAACGTGATTGATTTACAGATGCCATTATTATTCAGTATCAATGCCCCTTGGACCCAAATTCACCTCTGCTTTGATTACTGGGGTATTTCAGCCCATTATGAAGAAATATTGTACACGAATCGCACACCGTCTTCTTCGTGTCCCCTGACGACCATATTGAACACAGCGCTGTGGTCATATCACAATAGTCAGTCTCTAGGGTGCTACCACTCGGCGTGTGGATTGATGGAACAGAGGTGACATGTTCACAAAAGCTCTTTTCTCTGTGGGTAGGAGTGTGGGAGACATTCCCATTGAACTGATATCACTAATTTTTAAGTACAGCATATAAACCATATGAGCAGAAAGAGAACTGGGGAGTTAATGTGAGAAGGATGACTCACCCACTGAATTTCAAATTCTGGAATTTAACCTTATAAATGGCACCATTTTAAAGTTTCTTAAAAGTTTACACCAGTTTGCACCCTGTTAGGAAAATATGGAATATATATTCACCTTCTCAAACACGCTTAAAACAGTACACTTACTCAGCTATTTTGCAGCCTAATTCTCTTGTGGTCTATCAAATCAATACCATTTGCGGCAAAATGTTTTCCTTTATGTAAAGCATGCTGTATTACTCCTGCTGCTGCTTAGCATCTGTATTCATTTATCATTTTCAAATTGCTTTGTAAACGGGAACTAATCCCCTACAAGTGCCCAGCGATCATCATCATCTGATGAATTATCCCAAGGCTTGTGGAGCCAGTGTTTTACCCAACACTGGATCTTAACTCTTCAGTACAAATCCCACAGCGTGGCCTAGTGGAAAGAGCACAGTTCTGGGAATCGGAGGACTTGGGAGGACCTGAGTTCTAATCCCACTCTGATCCTTGGAGACTTCAACATCCATACGGATGTACCCGACGACTCCTCTGCCGCCCGCCTGCTATCCCTCCTCGACTCTGCCGACCTCCTCCTCCACCATACCGCGCCCACTCACCGACTCGGTCACACCCTCGATCTCGTCATCTCCTACCGCTGCACTATCTCCTCCCTCACCAACTCTGAAATCCCTCTCTCGGACCATAACCTTCTCACCTGCCTCATCTCTCACACTCCCTCCCCCTGCAAATCTTCGCTACTGCCCCACAGAGACCTCCGCTCTCTCGATCCCATCCGTCTTTCCAATAGCATCTCGCCTCACCTTGCCGCCCTGTCCTCTCTTCCCACTCTCGACGAGCGGGTCTCCGCTCTCAACTCCACCCTCTCTACTCATCTCGACTCTCTCGCCCCCCTTTCCCTCCGCCGCTCTCGCTCCACTAACCCACGGCCCCGGATCACCTCCTCCGTCCGCCTCCTACGCTCCTATGCTCGAGCTGCTGAGCGCTGCTGGCGAAAGTCCAAGCACCAAGCCGACCTCACACACTTCAAATTTATCCTTTCCTGCCTTAACTCTGCCCTCTCCTCCGCCAGGCAAAGCTTCTTCTCCTCCCTCATCGACACCCATGCCCGTCACCCCCGCCGATTGTTCCGGACCTTTAACTCTCTCCTTAGGCCCCCTGTTCCTCCCCCTCCCCCATCTCTCACCCCCAATGATCTGGCCACCTATTTCCTCACGAAAATCAACACGATCAGGTCTGAGCTCCCCAAAGTCACCCCTCCGCCTCTCCCCTCCCCGCCACCGACCCCCTCCCCTACTTTCCCATCCTTCCCTGCAGTATCCTCAGAGGAGATCTCCTCCCTCCTCGCAAGTGCCACCCCCTCCACCTGCGCCTCGGACCCCATTCCCTCTCACCTTCTTAAAACCATCGCCCCTGCCCTCCTCCCTTCCTTAACTTCTATTTTTAACCACTCAATCTCCAAGGGCTCCTTCCCCTCTGCCTTCAAACATGCCCACGTCTCCCCCATCCTAAAAAAACCCGCTCTTGACCCCACTTCCCCCTCCAGTTATCGTCCTATCTCCCTACTACCCTTCCTTTCCAAAATCCTAGAACGAGTCGTCTACAATCGATGCCTAGAATTCCTTAACTCCCAGACCCCCTCCAATCTGGCTTCCGTCCCCTCCACTCTACCGAGACTGCTCTCTCTAAGGTCACCCATGACCTCCTTCTTGCCAAATCCAATGGCTCCTACTCCATTCTGATCCTCCTTGACCTCTCTGCTGCCTTTGACACTGTCGACCATCCCCTCCTCCTCCATACCTTATCTCACCTTGGCTTCACGGACTCTGTCCTCTCCCGGTTCTCCTCTTACCTCTCTGGCCGATCATTCTCGGTCTCCTACGCTGGAGCCTCCTCCCCCTCCCATCCTTTAACTGTTGGAGTTCCTCAAGGGTCAGTTCTTGGCCCTCTTCTGTTCTCCATTTACACTCACTCCCTCGGTGAACTCATCCGCTCTCACGGCTTTGACTACCATCTCTACGCAGATGACACGCAGATCTACATCTCCGCCCCTGTCCTCTCCCCCTCCCTTCAGGCTCGCGTCTCCTCCTGCCTCCGGGACGTCTCCACCTGGATGTCGGCCCGCCACCTAAAACTCAACATGAGCAAGACTGAGCTCCTCATCTTCCCTCCCAAACCCGGTCCGCTCCCAGACTTCTCTATCACCGTGGATGGCACGACCATCCTTCCCGTCCCGCAGGCCCGCAATCTCGGTGTCATCCTTGACTCGTCCCTCTCGTTCACCCCACACATCCTATCCGTTACCGAGACCTGCCGGTTTCACCTCTACAGTATCGCCAAGATCCGCCCTTTCCTCTCCACCCAAACGGCTACCTTACTATTACGGGCTCTCGTTATATCCCGGCTAGACTACTGTGTCAGCCTTCTCTCTGACCTCCCTTCCTCCTCTCTCGCCCCGCTCCGGTCTATTCTTCACTCCGCTGCCCGGCTCATCTTCCTGCAGAAACCATCTGGGCATGTCACTCCCCTTCTTAAACAACTCCAGTGGTTGCCTATCGACCTCCGCTCCGAACAAAAACTCCTCACTCTAGGCTTCAAGGCTCTCCATCACCTTGCCCCTTCCTACCTCTCCTCCCTTCTCTCTTTCTACCGCCCGCCCCGCACGCTCCGCTCCTCTGCCGCCCACCTCCTCACCGTCCCTCGGTCTCGCCTATCCCGCCGTCGACCCCCGGGTCACGTCCTCCCGCGGTCCCGGAACGCCCTCCCTCCTCACCTCCGCCAAACTGATTCTCTTTCCCTCTTCAAAACCTTACTTAAAAATCACCTCCTCCAAGAGGCCTTCCCAGACTGAGCTCCTCTTCCCCCTCTACTCCCTCTGCCATCCCCCCTTTACCTCTCCGCAGCTAAAGCCTCATTTTCCCCTTTTCCCTCTGCTCCTCCACCTCTCCCTTCCCATCCCCACAGCACTGTACTCGTCCGCTCAACTATATACATTTTCGTTACCCTATTTATTTTGTTAATGAATTGTACATCGCCTCGATTCTATTTAGTTGCCATTGTTTTTACGAGATGTTCTTCCCCTTGACGCTGTTTAGTGCCATTGTTCTCGTCTGTCCGTCTCCCCCGATTAGACTGTAAGCCCGTCAAACGGCAGGGACTGTCTCTATCAGTTGCCGACTTGTTCATCCCAAGCGCTTAGTACAGTGCTCTGCACATAGTAAGCACTCAATAAATACTATTGAATGAATAATCACGACTCCACCATTTCTCTGCTGTGTGACCTCGGGCAAGTCGCTTAACTTCTCTGGGCCTCAGTTCCCTCATCGGTAAAATGGGGCTTCAATACCGATTGTCTCTCCTAATTATGATGTGAGGCCCATATGGGAGCTGATGATTTTGTATCTATCCCAACACTTAGTACAGTGCTTGGCACAGAGTAAGTGCTTTATGAACACCACAACTGCTATTCGTATTCATTCGCCTAGTCAGATTTTTGGCTTCTAAATGAAACTAGTCCTTCATGACAATTTTTACCTCTACTCAGGGAAGAGCCCTCTTGACATACTCGCAGTTCAACTAGTACATCCCAGCTCCACCACTTGTCTGCTGTATGACCTTGGGCAAGTTACTTAACTTCTCTGGGCCTCAGTTACCTCATCTGTAAAATATGGGGATTAAGAGTTCTAGCCCAGGTTGGGACAGGGGCTGCGTCCAACCTCATTAACTTGTATCTAACCCAGTGCTTAAAAGAGTGTTTGGCACATAGGAAGTGCTTAATGAGAACCATAACTATTATTATTAATGTTAATAATAATGTTGGTATTTGTTAAGCACTTATTTTGTGCAGAACACTGTTCTAAGTACTGGGGTAGATACAGGGTATCTGTATCTATGAGGCTCACAGTCTTCATGCCCATTTTACAGATGAGGTAACTGAGGTACCGAGAAGTTAAGTGACTTGCCCAAAGTCACACAGCTGAGAAGTGGCAGATCCGGGATTCGAACCCATGACCTCTGATTCCCAAGCCCGGGCTCTTTCCACTGAGCCACGCTATTACATCTTGAACCTCACTAAGTTCTGGATCTGGAGCTAACATGGCCTAGTGGGAAGAACGCAAGACTAGGAGTCAGGAAATTCATGTTCAAGTACCAATATCGCCTACTTTGTGACCTTGGTTGAATCACTTAACCTCTCTTGGACTCAGTTTCCTCATCTATAAAATGGGGATGAGATAGACTGCGAGCCCCATGTGAGATAGTGACTGTGTCTGATTGTGTAACCTTGCATATGCTCCAGTCCTTAGTGCATAGCAAATGCTTAATATCATCATTATTAAGAAATAGATAAAATAATTAATTATAATTTAAGATGATCTTTGATGACATGAGGACACGGGCAACCAGCAACACCCTGTGAACACTCAATCTCATTTTACCGCTGCAGTGAGGATTAGTTCAGAGCACATACCCTGTATTAGCAACATCTGCCAAGCCATCTGATGATCAATACTTGAAAATTAGAAAAGAGAATAGCAGCTATCTAATCATACACATTTTCAGTACCCATACCGTGACAGAACTGTTTTGAAACAGCAAAGTAAAGGGAAAAGCCTGCTTTGCTGATCTGATCTCTGCATATAGGGGAAGAACTCCTACTTAAACAGATGAAAGCTCTTCCTAGGCCCTGACTGGGCAGAATGACAACATTTTTCCCGGCTATTTTTGCGGCGGATACAAAGAGGTGCTTTTTTACTTGAGAAAGAAAATGGGAAGGAGCATGCCCTAGTGGAAAGCGCACAGGCCTGGGAGTCAGAAGGACTTCGTTTCTGATCCCGGCTCCGCTGCTTGTCTGCTGTGTGACCTTGGGCAAGTCACTTCATTTCTCTGTGCCTTAGTTACCTTATCTAGAAAATGGGGATTCAGTCTGGGAGCCCCATGTGGGACATGGATTGTGTCCAATCTTATTAGCTTGTATCTACCCCACTGCTTAGTATAATGCTTGACACATAGTAAGTGCTTAACAAATACCGCCCCCACCTCAAAAAAAAGTAAAATATTAGATGAATACTTGACCAATTGCTTGGAGCAGCTGGAAAATCTAAAGGAAGGAGGGCTGAAGATGGAGAGGAAATCCTAGCGGTCAAAAAGCTCAAAGACGAATCCAATAGATGGTTTAAAATGAAAGCCCAAGAGTGAAGAAGCGAAGTTAATCAGAACCTGGGAACAAACTGAGCATGTGTAAGGACTGTGCAGGCAGTGGATATATTCATTCATTCATTCATTCATTCAATAGTATTTATTGAGCGCTTATTATGTGCAGAGCACTGTACTAAGCTCTTGGAATGGACAAATCGGTAACAGAGACAGTCCCTGCCCTTTGATGGGCTTACAGTCTAATCGGGGGAGATGGACAGACAAGAACAATAGCAATAAATAGAATCGAGGGGATGAACATCTCATCAAAACAATAGCAAATAAATAGAATCAAGGTGATGTACATCTCATTAACAAAATAAATAGGGTAATGAAGATAGATACAGTTGAGCAGAAGAGTACAGTGCTGAGGGGATGGGAAGGGAGAGGGGGAGGAGCAGAGGGAAAGGGGGGAGAAGAGGGTTTAGCTGCAGAGAGGTGAAGTGGAGGGTAGAGGGAGCGGGGGGCAAAGGGGAGCTCAGTCTGGGAAGGCCTCTTGGAGGAGGTGAGCTTTAAGTAGGATTTTGAAGAGGGGAAGAGAATTAGTTTGGATATATGTCCAACAGGTCAAATTCAGCAGACAGTTGTCATAGGTGGGGCTCATAACACTCATCTGCCCTCCAGGAAGAACTCATGTTTCAGGGAGCTGCAGGTTTCACAGGCGACATCAACCTCACAAAATGACAGCAATCTCCACTCTGCACACAGGCCCGGCCTGTTCTTCAGGTATTAGCGGGGGCTTTTGGAATGGTCTTTGCTGAGTTTCAAGGTCCTCAGCTGGCTGGGGTGACACTCATTAATATTCATTTCAGACTAAACACCAATCTGTTGCTCCCCAAACACACACACATTCACACACTAATTCCCCCACTTTCCCTCTCTGTGTCTCATCTCCACCTCACCCGAGGGAAGCCTGCAGTGCATTCGAACAATGCCAATTCCTTTCTTGTTGGGTTATTGAGGCATCTCTTTCTTATATTAACTCACCTCAAATTATTTGTTTTCACAGTTCATTTTTTATATTTTACATGACTAGCAGCAGTGTGGCCTAATGGACAGAGCACGGCCTTGGGAGTCAGAAGGACTTGGATTCTAATCGCAGATCTGCCACTTGGATGCTATGTGACCATGGTCAAGTCACTTACCTTCTCCGTGCCTTGGTTGCCTCATCTGTAAAATGGGGATTAGGACTGTGAGCACCATGTTGGACAAGGATTTGGTCCAACCTGAGCAGCTTGTATCTATCCCAGTGCTTAGAAGAGTGACTGATGCATAGGAAGTTCTTAACAGATACCAAAACCAAAAAAACTGACTTACAAGGAGGGCAACCATCACATCGGTCCTCCAGTTGTTTCTGTTGCCTGTCAGTTATTGGGTGGGGCAGACGGTTGGTCTGATCCAGGTAATGACTCTGCTTATATTTCTAAGTGGAATGGAGTCTTGGTCTGCCCTCAATCAATCAGTGGCATTTATTGAGTGTATACTGGGTGCAGAACACTGTGCTAAGTGTGGGGGAGGGGACAGAAGAGTAAGTAGACATGATCCCGGCCCTCTAAGAGTTTACCATCTAGCAGGGGGAGACAAAGCGTAAAATATATTATGGATGGGGGGGGGAAGTAGCAGAATATAAGGATATGTACGTATGTTCTGTGGAGATGACAGGCAGGGGAAGTACCTGAACGTTTTGGGGATTACAGACTCTCATATCCCCCCGTCACCTCAAGCTTAACATGTCCAAAACAGAACTCCTTATCTTTCCACCCAAACGTTTGTCCTTCCCCTCACTTTCCCATCACTGTAGACGGCCCCACCGTCCTTCCTGTCTCCCAAGCCCATAACCTTGGCACTATCCTTGACTCGTCTCTCTCCTTCAATCCACATATTCAATCCATCACTGAATCGTGTCGGTTCAACCTTCATGAGGTCGCTAAAATCTGTTCTTTCCTTTCCATCTAAACTCCTGCCAAATTAATCTAATCACTTATCCTACCCCATCTGGATTACTGCATCGGCCTTCTTGCTGACGTCCCAGACTCCTGTCTCTCCCCACTCCAGTCTATACTTCACTCTTCTGTCCGGATCATTTTTTGACAAAAAAGTAAAGGCCATGTATCCCCATTCCTCAATAAAATCCAGTAGTTGCCCATCCACCTCCGCATCAAACAAAAACTCACCATTGGCTTTAAAGCACTCACTCACCTTGCCCCCTCTTACCTCACCTTCTTACTCTCCTACTACAACCCAGCCCACACACTTCACTCCTCTAATGCTAACCTCTCTGTAAGCATTTCATCTATCTCACTGCTGACCCGTCACTCACATCCTGCCTCTGGTCTGGAACGCCCTCCATCCTCAAATACAACCGACAATTACTCCCCGAGCCCCCGCCGCTTCAAAGCACATCTTTGAGACGGCACATCTCCTCCACAAGGCCTTCCCTGACTAAGCCCTCCTTTCCTCTTCTCCCACTTCCTTCTGTGTCACCCTGACTTGCTTCCTTTATTCATTCCCCCTCCCAACCCCACAGCACTTATTTACATACCTGTAATTCATTTACTTATTTATAGTAATGTCCATCACCCCCTCTAGACTGTTAGCTTGTTACGGGTAGGGAATGTGTCTGTCTATTGTTATATTTTACTCTCCCAAGAGCTTAGTACAGTGCTCTGCACACAGTAAGCACTCAATAAATATGATCGAACGAATTAATAAATGAATGGAACAAAGTACATAGGTGACAAACTAGAGAGGGAAAATAGGGTGTGGGGATGAGAATTTGGTCAGGAAAGGTTTCCGGGACAAGATGTAACTTTAGCAGGACTTTGAAGGTGGGGGAAAGTGGTGGCCTAACGGATATGAAGGAGAAAGGAGTTCCAGGCAGGAAGGTGGGTATGAGCAAGGAATCAACAGAAATAGACGAGATCGAGGTACAATGAGTAGGTTGGTATTAGAGGAGCGAAGCAAGTGAGCTGGGGTATAGCGGGTGAGGATAGGAAGAGGGGAGAGCTGATTTTGTGTGTTAAAGCCTTGGACCCAGAGCGTGAATGTTGGACAGGTGCAGTATGGAAGAAGCTTCCCCAGGTGTGGCTTGGAAAGTCAGTCCTCTTTGCAGTTTATCTCATACACATTTTAAAAAGTGATGGCATTGGTGAGGAGTGGCCAGAAGGAGTCGGACGGGGGTAAGAAAAGGAACACCATCACTGCCACTGCTAACATATGCATGGCTGCAGTCACTGGCTCCCATCGTTCTCGACCCAGATCTACATCTCCGCCCCGTCCTCTCCCCCTCCCTTTGGGCTCGCATCTCCTCCCGCCTCCGGGACGTCTCCACCTGGATGTCGGCCCGCCACCTAAAACTCAACATGAGCGAGACTGAGCTCCTCATCTTCCCTCCCAAGCCCGGTCCTCTCCCAGACTTCTCTATCACCGTGGATGGCACGACCATCCTTCCCGTCTCTCGGGCCCGCGATCTCGGTGTCATCCTTGACCCGTCTCTCTCGTTCACCCCACGCATCCTATCCGTTACCGAGACCTGCCGGTCTCACCTTTACGATATCGCCAAGATCCGCCCTTTCCTCTCCACCCAGGCGGCTACCTTACTGCTACGGGCTCTCGTTATATCCCGGCTAGACTACTGTGTCGGCCTTCTCTCTGATCTCCCTTCCTCCTCTCTCGCCCCGCTCCAGTCTATTTTTCACTCTGCTGCCTGGCTCATCTTCCTGCAGAAACGCTCTGGGCATGTCACTCCCCTTCTTAAACACCTCCAGTGGTTGCCTATCAACCTCCACTCCAAACAAAGACTCCTCACTCTAGGCTTCGAGGCTCTCCATCACCTCGCCCCTTCCTACCTCTCCTCCCTTCTCTCTTTCTACCGCCCACCCCGCACGCTCCGCTCCTCCGCCGCCCACCTCCTCGCCGTCCCTCGGTCTCGCCTATCCCGCCGTCGACCCCCGGGCCACATCCTCCCGCGGTCCCGGAGCGCCCTCCCTCCTCACCTCCGCCAAACTGATTCTCTTCCCCTCTTCAAAACCCTATTTAAAACTCACCTCCTCCAAGAGACCTTCCCAGACTGAGCTCCTCTTCTCCCTCTACCACCCCCCCCACCTCTCCGCAGCTTAACCCTCTTTTCCCCCCATCTCCCTCTGCTCCTCCCCCTCTCCCTTCCCATCCCCTCAGCACTGTACTCCTCTGCTCGACTGTATATATTTTCATCACCCTATTTGTTAATGAAATGTACATCGCCTCGATTCTATTTAGTTGCCATTGTTTTTACGAGATGTTCTTCCCCTCGACTCTATTTATTGCCATTGTTCTCGTCTGTCCGTCTCCCCCGATTAGACCGTAAGCCCGTCAAAGGGCAGGGACTGTCTCTATCTGTTGCCGACTTGTTCATTCCAAGCGCTTAGTACAGTGCTCTGTACATAGTAAGCGCTCAATAAATACTATTGAATGAATGAATGAATGGACCGTGAGCCTGTTGTTGGGTAGGAATTGTCTCTGTCGCTAAATTGTACTTTCCAAGCGCTTAGTACAGTGCTCTGCACATAGTAAGTGCTCAATAAATACGAATGAATGAATGAATGAATGAATGAATGAATGAATGAATGAATCTCCTCCCACCATCATTAGCCACAAGAGGAACTCCAGAGAACCAGTGGCCTGGGGGTAGATATTCATTCATTCATTCATTCATTCATTCAATCAATCATATTTACTGAGTGCTGACTGTGTGCAGAGCACTGTACTAGGCAATTGGGAGAGTATAATTCAGCAATAAACAGAAACATTCCCTGCACACAATGAGTTTACAGCCTTGAGGTGGGACACAGACAATAATATAAATAAATTAATTACAGAGATGTAGAAAAGTGATATGGGGCTGGGGGCAGAAGTGGGCGGGAAGTACAGAGGGAGCTAGTCAGGGAGACACAGAAAGGAGTGGGCCTTACTGAAGGCACATCTCCTCCAAGAGGGCTTCTCAGACTAAGCCCCACTTTTCCTCATCTCCCACTCCCTTTTGTGTCACTCTGACTTGCTCCCTTTGCTCTTTCCCCCTCGCACCGCTCCACAGCACTTAGGTATATATCTGTAATTTTATTAATCTTGCTGTCTGTTTACTTGTATTGATGACACTCTCCCCTCACCAAGACTGTGAGCTTATGTGCAGGGATTGTCTCTCTTTATTGCAGTATTGTTCTTTCCCAAGCACGTAGTACAGTGCTCTGCACACACTAAGTGCTCAATAAATACGATTGAATGACTGGGAGAAGAGTAAAGAGGGAGCTTAGTCAGGGTAGGCCTCCTGGAAGAGATGTTCCTTCAATAAGGCTTTGAAGTTGGGGGAGAATAACTGCCTGGCAGACGTGAGGAGGGAGGGCGTCTCAGGTCAGAGGCGGGATGTGGGCAAGGGGTTGGCGACGAGATAGGTGAGATCGAGGCACGGTGAGAAGGTTAGCATTAGTGGAGCGAATTGTGCGGGCTGGGTTATAGTAGTACCCACAGCTATGGTTTTTCTGGCCTATTGGAAAGAGCACAGGCCTGGGAGCTGGGAGAACGGTGTCCTAATCTCGGCTCCACCACTTGTCTGCTATGTGTGACCTCGGTCATGCCCGTTTCCTCAGGTGTAAAATGGGGATTAAATAACTGTTCCCCTTCCTGCTTTTTGACTGTGAGCCCACGTGGGACAGAGACTGCATCTGACCTGATTATCCTGTCTCTACCCCACTGGTTAGTACTGTGCTTGGCACATGGAAGTGCTTCACAATTATTATTCTTGTCTCCTCCTGCCAGGGCTGCTCTGAGACACCTATTTTGGAGAATCTATGCACGGAGAGGGGGTCAGAAGGTATTGGCCCCTTTACCCCTTTCCCTCTTCTCACCCTGTTTCTTCTGGTTTCTGGGTGAAGCCCAGATAATCCCATTTGTCTAGAAGCATTCATTTAGCTTCCCTAGGGTGCCTAGCACTGTGATACTTTAACCTTTGACATGGACTATATGTAGCTGCAAAAGCTGAACACTCATGCATCTCAGAGGGAAAAACAACGGATATGAACCATTCATTCTTGTTGATAATATCGACTCCAAGCTGATCTGGATTCAATCACTTACTTTATCTCCAAATCCATAGTAGAGGCATTCTTTGGAGGATTCATCGGTCCTGTAGAGAGTTTTGCCGAATCATAACCACCCCAAAAAACTCATGCGACTGAGGAGAAAACAAACTCTTCATGGGTTTCCTGAAGCTTTTGGAAGTAGAATTCCCAAAGAGCAAGGGAAGAAGGCTGGAGATTTGGGGACCCTCATTGCATGACGGGATATGTAAGTGGAGTCCTGGAGTTAGGGATGCCAATGCCAACTGGTTGAACATTCATTAAAACAGCTTCCTGTTATCTGGGGGAAATGTTATCAATAATCAGGTATAAAAGAAAGAAAATAATGTATATAGGACTGACTATTAAGAAACCCCAACTTTTGTTTATTACTTTTTGGGTGGGGGGAGGATGCTTTTAGAGCTATGGTTACTCATATATATATATATATACACATACACACACACACATATCTATCTATATATAAGCTTAATTACTCATATATATATATATACACATACACACACACACACACATATCTATCTATATATAAGCTTAATATGCGTGAACACTGTATTAAGCACTTGGGAGAATCAGTAGATGACCACAAGGCGTTTATAGTCTAGCCAAGGGGGAAACAGACATTAAAATAAATTATGGATATTTACTTAAGTGCTGTGAGGCTGAGGGTAAATATATTCAAGTTGATCTATGCATTATCTTCTTTTGGCAACAGCCAAAGTAATGACCTGACCCCATTCCCTTATCAGACTGATGTCTATCACAGACTAACTCCAGTGATCCCAAAACGTTTCATATGATACACCAGTTACTTTCCAGATCGGATTCTGAATTAATTTAGCAGTTAATTCACTAAGCCCTAAATAAACGTGGATAGAGAAGTGAAAATAATTGGTTTTTTAAATTCTTGGAAATTTTAGAAGCGTGAAAAAGCAAAGCAGTGTGACCTAGTGGAAAGAGCACGGGCCTGGAGTTGGAGAAGCTGGGTTGTAATCTCAGCTCTTCCACATGTCTGCTGTGTGACTCTGGTCAAGTCACTTAACTCTTCTGTGGCTCAGTTACCCCGTCTGTAAACTGGGGATTAAGACTGTGAGTCCCACAAGAGTCATGGACTGTGTCCAAATTGATTATCTTGTATCTACCCCAATGCTTAGTACAGTGCCTGGCACAGAATAAGTGCTAAATGAAAACCATTTAAATAAAAAAGTATTTCCATCTTGTTAGGAGGCTATTATTGATTCTTCATCGACCGGCAAATTCTAGGGAAAAATACGGCATCATTTCCTCATAACCATTGATTTGGGTCATTAGAATCTAACACTAGAATCAACAGTGTTAAAACTACTCCTTCCAAAATGGATATTTTCTGACCCAAAACAACATCTACGTGCAGTTTGGATTCAAGCCTTAATTAAAAGAAAACAAAACAAACAAGTGGGATGGTTTTGTCTATTCTTCCCCACGGCAACATGAGGTTATGGCAATTTTGGTGTCATTCTTCTAAGCTCAGTAAGTACTGCCTGTCGGCAGCACCCTTTAGTCAGTGCTTCTGTCAAACATCCTATTCATAAGGTTGGAACTTGGCATTCTTGATTATAGCCTAGGAGTTAAATAATGGATTATTTTTGATTTACAAAACATGCTTAAAATTAAAGATGGTCAACCTCATTAGATTCAACCCAAATCTCCTCTTAGGAAAAGGGCCACAATCTTTGAGTTTTTGAGAAATTCAAGTTTTTTCATGTTTGTCCTCCCACCACCCTCACCCGTTATAAATTTGAAAAAACAACAACAAAACTTAGTCTCCTGAGAATCTTAGTTTGGACTAGTGGGATGAAGAAGTTGGGATAATTCAACTAAGTAAACAAACTTTCAGCTTAATCATCAATCAAGCAGTGTGGCTTAGTGGAAACAGCATGGGCTTGGGAGACAAAGGACCTGGGTTCCAATTCTGGCCCCGCCACTTGTCTGCTCCTCGGGCAGGGCACTTAGCTTCTCCGTGCCTCAGTTACCTCATCTGTAAAATGAGCATTAAGACTGTGAGCCCCACGTGGGACAACCTGATTACCTTGTATCTACCCCAGTGCTTAGAACAGTGCTCGGCACATAGTAAGTGTTTAACAAACACCATAATTATTATTATTGAGCACTAACTGTGTGCAGAACACTGCACTTAGCCTTTGGGAGAGTTAGTAGATACAAATCACCACCCACAAGGTACTTACTCAGGTCAAGAAGGGAAGACAGACATTAAAATTATGGATATGAACACATGTGCTCTGGGGCTGAAGGTGGGGTGAACATCAAGTGCTTAAAGATACAGCAACAGGTGGAGAGGCAACACAGGGGAGGGAGTAAGGGAAATACTGGCTTAGTTGGGGAAAGACTTGAAGGAGTTGTGATTTTATTAAGATTTCAAATATGGGGAGAGTGGTGGTCTGGCAAATGTTTATTATTGGAATTTTAGAAGCATGAGAAAGGGAACCTGCATGGCCTAGTTGGGAAGAGCAAGGGCCTGGGAGTCAGAGGACCTAGGTTCTAATCCTGACTTTGCAACTTTGGGCAAATCACTGAGCTTCTGTGTGCCTCAGTTACCTCACTTGTAAAATGGAGATTAAGACTGTGGGCCCCCTTTGGGACATGGACTCTATCCAACCTGATTAGCTTGTGTCTCCCCCAATTTGTTAGTATAGTGCCCAGCACAGAGCAAGCACTTAACAAATGCTATAAAAATAAAAAAGTAAACTGAAGTTTTTCAGCAAAATGATCCAGTCAGCAGAGTCAAGTAAGGATAGAAGTGGGAAGATGCAGGAGGCAGATGCAGTCGTCAGCTATGAAGTAATGTGGCTTAGTGAATAGAGGACAGCCTGGGAGTCAGGACCTGGGATTTAATGCCAACTCTGACATGTTTGCTGTGATCTTGGGCAAGTTGCTTAACTTCTCCAGGCCTGAGTTACCTCATCTGTAAAATGGGGATTAAGAGTATGAGCCCCATGTGGGACAGGGACTACGTACAACCTGATTAACTTGTATCTACCCCAGCGTTTAGAACATCGTAAGCACTTAACAACTACCATAAGTATTATTATTAGTCAAGATGGGATATGCTTGGATCAGTTAAGTGGCAATTTGGTTGGAGAGAAAGGGTGAATTTAATGATGTCATGAAGGTAGAACCAACGGGACTTGGCAATAAGTTGAAAATGTGGGTTAAATGGGGATTAAGATTGTGAGCCTCACTTGGGACAACCTGATTATCCTGTATCTACCCCAGTGCTTAGAACAGTGCTCTGCACATAGTAAGCACTTAACAAATACCAACGTTATCATGAGAAAGAAAAGTCAAGGATAATGCCCAAGTTCTGGGCTTGTGAGATGGAGAGGATAGGGATATTGCCTACAGTGATGGGAAAAATCTAGGGGAGGACAAGGTTCAGGTGGGAAGACGAGGAATTCTGTTTTGAACATGTTAAGCTTGAGGTGTCGGCGGGACATCCAAATTGAGATGTCTTGAAGGCAAGAGGAAATGTGAGGCTGCACCGGAGAGAGGTCAGAGCGGGAGAGGTGGATCTGGGAATCATCTGCACTGAGATGGTAGTGGAAGCTATGGGAGCAAATGTGTTCTCCAAGGGAGTGGGTGCAGATGGAAATTAGGAGACCCAGAACTGAGCCTTGAGGGACTCCCACAGTCAGAGAGTGGGAAGCAGAAGAGGAACATACGAAAGAGACTGGGAATGAACAATCACAGAGAGGAGAATCAGGAGAGAACAGTGTCAGTGAAGCCCAGGATGGATAATGTTTCCAGAAGGGACTGGTCCACAGTGAAGGCAGATGAGAGGTTGAGAAGCAGCATGGTGTAGTGGATAGAGCACAGGCCTGGGAGTTAGGTCATGGGTTCTAATCCAGCTCTGTCACTTGTCTGCTGTGTCATCTGGGGCAAGTCAATACACTTCTCTGGGCCTCAATTACCTCATCTATAAAATGGGGATTGAGACTGTGAGCCCAACATGGGACAGGGACTGTATTCATCTCAGGCTAAGTACAGTGCCTGGTACATAGTAAGCGCTTAACAAACACCACAATTATTATTATTAGGATGGAGTAAAGGCCATCAGATTTGGCAAGAAGTAGATCATTGGTGACCTCAGAGACAGCAGGTTTGTGGAGTGAAGAGGGCAGAAACCAGGTTGGTGGAGGTCAAGGAGAGAATTGGACAAAAGCCAAACTGATCCTAAATGTTCACATAAATCCTAAATTTTTTTTGATGAAAGGTTTTTATTTTTAAATCAAACATTTTAAAATGAAACTTTGGAAACCAGCATCTCCAGCACACCACAAAAGTCTGTACTGTGTGTTTTAGCTCGAAGGTTACTATTTGTTCCAGGGGAAAAAAAAGATAGGCTGCTTTGATTTGGTGGGTTTTTTTTTAAAGAAAAAAATGTTTTTGATTTGTTCTCCTTTAGTAGTAGGAGCAGTAGCAACCTTTATTGAAGCGCTCACTTGGTGCAGTACAGAATAATGAAATGACATTCTTTGCCCAGAAGGAAGACTATATGTCCCAAGGGGAGGAGGGGAAGAGACACATATACCTAAAGATATTTAACCATGTCAAAATAAATGGAAGAGACATATGAATGCTAAAGAGAATACAGATAAGTTCACAATTTGCTGGGAAAGTAATCAGGGAAGGCTTCTTGGAGGTGGGATTTTTAGGAGGGCTGCATCTGTGGGGAAAATAATACTCTGTAATGGGGAGAGGGAGTAAGCAGCGTGGCCCAGTGGAAAAGCATGGTCCTGGAGGCAGAGGACCTGGGTTCTAATCCCAGCTTCAACCCTTGCTTGCTGAGTGGCCTTGGGCAAGTCCCTCAATTTCTCTGCGCCTCAGGCACCTAAGATGGAGATTAAGACTGTGACTATGAGCCCCATGTGGGACTGTCTCCAATCTGATTTTGTATCTACCCCAGGGCTTAGTACAGTGTCTGGCACATAGGAAGTCACGATAGAACCTCTCTAAATTGAGAAGATCAAATCTTCATCCTCATCAGTGGCACCTCAGTGGAGAGTTTTCTTTTTCCGATTCCAAGCGGCCCCTCAACAGACTCCACAACTCTTCGATTCCACATCTCTCTAATCATGGAACTAAATGAATTTCATTCCTGGGCAGTTCAAACTTTAGCCTGTGACATGCAGGTGACAGAGTTCTACTGTTGGACTGTTCTATTTCTATAAAGGGGTAGAATGTAGTCGTAGATTGTATTTATGAATTAGTAAAACAGACCACAAACAAGGAGGCAAGAGTAAACATGGCTTTTTCGGTCACTCAGACCACCCAAAAATGCACACCACTGTTCGCGGCATCTTCTAGCGTGGCTCGGTGGAAAGAGCCCGGGCTTGGGAGTCAGAAGTCATGGGTTCGAATCCCGGCTCTGCCACTTGTCAGCTGTGTGACTGTGGGCAAGTCACACTTCACTTCTCTGTGCCTCAGTTACCTCATCTGTAAAATGAGGATGAAGACTGTGAGCCTCACTTGGGACAACCTCATTCCCCTGTATGTACCCCAGCGCTTAGAACAGTGCTCTTCACATAGTAAGCGCTTAACAAATACCAACAATTATTATTATTACTCTTCAAGGGTACGGGACTCTATGTATAAGCATACACAGACATCACCAGCACCACCACGATTTACAAAAACCAAGAAGCTTTGTTGTGCGAGCTATGATGGAGCTTTAATCATGGGCAAGGCAGTTATGGGCATTATCAATGGCAGGCCGACAGGTGTTCATGAGGTATTGCTCTGGCTCTCTATAAGAGGAAAAGAAAATTTAGTAATCAGGCATCATTTGTAAATTCAAGGACACTTAGGGGTTAGATTTCCAGAGGAATAAAATTTGTCCCGTGAATTGTCTGGTGTTAAAACTTTAGAAATGAGTAAGACTTTACTTATCTTTTAAGGCATTTATCACAAAAATGATTTTGGAATAAATAGGAGTGTGACCTAGCTGAAAGAGAACAGGCCTGGGATACATGAGGTCTGGGCCCTAATTCTGGCTCTATTATTTAATCAATCGTATTTATTCAGCACTGTACCATAGGCAGAGCACTGTACTAAGTGCTTGGGAGAGTACAGTATGTAAGAGTTGGTAGATATGTTCTCTGCCTGTTGGGTGATCTTAATCAAGTCATTTAGCTTCTCTGTGCCTCTGTAAAGTGGGAATTCAATACCATTTCTCCATCTCCTCTAGATTGCGAGTCCCACATGGGACAAGGACTGTGTCCAACCTGATTTACCTTACATCTACCCCAGCACTTAGCAAAGTGCTTGGCACATAGTAAACATTGAGCAAATGCCATAATTATTATTAAATAAAATAAAAAGATTTGCTGAAGCTTGATGCATATGGACAGAATGTATAAACATATTTTCATGCCGCATTTCAAGCTTTGTAAGTCTAACCCCTATAACACTAACCTCAAGATGCCTTGCAGCTAAATGTAAATTAAATGCACCAGTTTACATCCTATCTTTAGTGAAATAAATACAGCCTGGCCTAATGAATAGAACATGGGTCTGGGAGTCCGAAGGACCTGGGTTCTAATCCCAGATCTGCCACTTGTCTGTGGGGTGACGTTGGGCAAGTCACTTCACTTCTCTGGGTAAAATGGGGATTAAGACTGAGCCCCATGTGGGACAAGGCCTAGGTCCAACCTGATTAGCATGTATCTACCCCAGTGTTTAGTATAGTATCTGGCTCTTAGAAAGCACTGAAATACCATGGGGGAAAAAAATCTCTTTTCTATTAACTTATTTTGGCAAAATTTTCCTAGTTTCAAGGGATGAGGTGAACTGGTTCACAAAGATAGGGGGCTGACAGAGATCAAATGAAGGACAAAGAGGTTTAAAGGTCATTTTAAGGAGAACACGAAAGCCCGAACTATCTAATCAAGCCCCGTTTCCTCATCCTTGAGTGGGAGTTTGAGCCTACCGACCCCGAGTACTTTGGTTCAAACCTCAGATGGTTTTCCAGCTTAACTTCCTTGGGCTGCAGCGGGAACCCTCTCTCTCTTGCTTCTTCATCTGCAGTGGAGATGGAAAATAACTGGTCAAAATCCTCAAACGTTCTTTTCCCCCCATGGTATTTGTTAAGCACTTACTGTGTGCCAAGCACTGTACTAAGTGCTGGGGTAGATACAAGCTACTCAGGTTGGACACGGTCCCTGTTCCACATGAGGCTCACAGATGAGGTAACTGAGGCAGAGAAGTTAAGTGACTTGCCCAAGGCCACACAGCAGACACGTGGCAGAGCTGGAATTAGAACCCAGTCCCACTGAATCCCAGGCCCAGGTTGTTCACTAGGCCACAATATTTCTAAATTCCAAATTCTGCTCCCTATTCCACTGATGTCCTAATTTTAGGCCCAGAAATCAAGGAAGAGTTTGACAGTACTGAGTGCAATAGGAGATGCAGAGGCTGGTCTCCTTTCCTCCAGTTTTCTCAATTCATTAGAGGATACTGTAAGTTCACACAACTTCATAGCCTCAATAACTAATCACATGAAATAAGAAAAGGAAAAAGAAAGATTAGAAATGTTTATGTGAGAGTAAAATTTATGATCTGAAAGGAACTGCTCAAGTTCAGGCTAAGTTGGAATTAAGATCCCCCATAAAGTACATTTTTCACTCCTAACAGAAACTGGTTTGGGAGCTAAGGAACATTCTTCTGATAACTGGCAACCACCTGGGTATTTCATGATGCCGATGGAAGACAGGGCTGCATCCATGACCAAGGCACTCATCGAGGCTTGAATGTTTTCCATTTCATGCCACATCCTAGAACCGATGGTTCCACACCACTTTAAATCCGAATGTTTTCCATTTCATGCCACATCCTAGAACCGATGGTTCCACACCACTTTAAATCCGAATCACAGAGGACTTCACATATTCATATATAAAGAATCCCGTTTTCTAGCTGGATTCCTTCCCTCCAATTTCGACTGAGCCCCAAGAGGGATAAAGACGATGTCCAACCTGATTGTTTTGTATCTATCCCGGCCCTGGACACGGTGCTTGACGCAAACTAAGCATTAAACAAATACCACCACTCTTACTGAACAGGAATAAGAGTGGAACTAAGACTTGCATCTCAGTTTGGAGCCCCCAAATCATCAGAACTCCCAAATTTCATGGGTGGCTGAGGCCAGATTCCTATAGCCATCTGCCCTCACCAGGAAGACCAGCCTTCCCTCCCTGCACCCCAGGAGTTGGGAGTATGAGGAGGAAGAGGAGGTGGTGACCCTGCACTCCTAATATCTCAAACTCCTGGAAAGTTGTGGCAACTGGGACCAAAGATGATCATGCCAGGTTAAGTTTGCTTTTGCCAAATTTACTGCGTTATCCTTCCTTCACCTCTCATCCCACCCTTATAGTGAAGAAATGGGCTCACTATGGACCAGGAGCCTATCTTAATTATTGGGAGCAATCGATCGTACTTTTTGAGCTTTATGTGCAGAGCCCTGCACTAAGCACTTGGGAAAGTATAATACAACAATATAACATATTTGGTAGACACACTTCCTGCCCGCACCGAGCTTAATGAAAAGGACCAGATGGAGAAATGCATCAGGTCTATCTTGTATCCACTTCCACTGCTCTATTGTCATCATCAGCAATATCTTCAAATCTCACTCCAGTGGCCACATTTAGTGCGTAACAGATTTTCTTATTACTACATTACGTGGCTCAGTGGAAAGCGCATGGGCTTTGGAGTCAGAGGTCATGGTTTCGAATCCCGGCTCGGCCACTTGTCAGCTGTGTGACTTTGGGCAAGTCATTTCACTTCTCGGTGCCTCAGTTATCTCATCTGTAAAATGGGGATGAAGACTGTGAGCCCCACGTGGGACAACCTGATTCCCCTGTGTCTATCCCAGCGCTTAGAACAGTGCTCGGCACATAGTAAGCGCTTAACAAATACCAACATTATTATTCCTACTGGAATAAAGTCAAGTATTTAAAACATAAGAAATCACTCAGCCCTGGACAGAAATGATGCAAATTGCTAAAGACTTGACATTTGAACGAAATTGCTTCACTTCTTCAGAGGTAACCTGGGACTTAGCCAAGTGCAATTCAACAAAAGCAGTAAAGTCTACTTAAAAGGAATTTTTGTGGACTTTTTATACTTCTCATGGGCAAATGCCATCCAATAAACTCTTAGAAGGGGCAGCAGTTTATGCAAGATTTTGAACCTTTATCTTGTTGTTCGGTGCTCTATGGATGCATAAATAGGGCCCACTCAGTTCTGCAGTGTGTTTTCAATAAGCCTTTTGATTAGAGCAAGTTCCTTTAGAACCACCCACCTCCCACCCCCACAAATTTGTTTGGGCTCATACTGCTGCACTATCCAAGGAAACACTTGTGCAGGTATGCACAGGGTACCTAGAAGGGTGACTGCTACAGCAATCCAGGATGTCTTTGCCTATGTGATATTAAAAATTTTCCCATAAATGTGCACTTAATAGATTTTTAAACTAGGTTGGACTTTTTCCCTTTCTAAAAAGAGCAGGGGCCTGGGAGTCAGAGGCTATGGGCTGGGGGGGCTAGTCACTCAACTTCTGAGTCTCAGTTTCTTCATCTGTAAAACGAGAATTAAACACCTGTTCTCCCTCTTTAGACTCTAAGCCCAGGGGGACGGGGACTGTGCCTGATAGGCATTTACTGTATCTACTCCAACGCTTACACAGTGCCTGGCACACAGTAAGCACTTAAATCACTTAAATATCACTATCATTAAATTAAGAAGAAAAATCTTATTGCAAAATTGGGTTCAACAACATCGAAGCTATTTTCTGGTAAGCTTGGAGCCTACTCCAGCTGTGAACACATACTACGTTCTCCAAAGTGGAACACTAACTGTGGCATATTTCTGTACGCTCAATCGTCTGGATAAATGAGGTAGTATCGTATGTTCCTAGAAACACTTCAGCAGCAGTGTGCTTACAAAAGCACAAGACGGAGAAAACTAGTCATTTGGTGGTATGAAACAGTTAACGAACGCTATGTAATGAATCACAGATATGAAATATATCAAAATATATCAAAATTTTAAATCAGGAAGTCAGCTTTACCAAGCACATTTAGTGTCAATAAAGTGAAAAACGGTAACATTTTCACGTTCAGTAATGCTCAGGTCTGTTTTAATATAAATTTGTTTGAAAGAGATTTAAGTGACACTAAAAAGGAAGAGAGGGTAAAAAACAACAACAACAAAAAAGCCACCGCTTAGGCTCAAGATTAAGTGGAAGAATGTGTCAGAATGCTCATATTCAAATCAGCTTTCTAGATTTGTGGAAAAATATTAACATTTCTGATAGTAATCTGAGCAAAAATTCCTAATCTTTCTAATTCAGTGTAAGATTTTTTTTTTAAGTAGTAATAGCAGTGATATGCTTTAAGGGCTGTTTCCAAGGCACCCGGCTCTGAACCAAGTGGAGAGGAGAGGAACAAGGACATTGATTCTGACCCACCCCTGACCAACAGGAGGTAGTGCCTCGACGGTGGGGGCATCTGAGGGAGCGAGCCATTCGGTGAAAGACTAAATACAGCAAAAACCGCAGTTTGCTCAAAAAGCAGTGCAGTAGATCTTGAGTAGCCTAGGGTTATTCCTACTCCAGGCAAGGCTGTTATTGGCCCCAAAATGCAATAAGTTTTCTAAATCTAGCTGTGGGAAAATATAGGCTCTCCTCCACCTGTGCTCCACCCCTCGGGATCACTTTACTCACCAGGAGGAAGGGGGCCAGCTCTCGTTACTCCTTTGCCCTGCCCACCCCCCTCAATAGACTCCAAAGGGCTCCAAGTTAACTTTAAAATACTTTTTAATGCAAGCTAAGAGAACATTATGTCCTTTGGGTGAGGACCGGGTAATTGTTTAGTACGGTTTGAAAATCTCGGTGGGAAAGCTTGCAGCTTTGACTCTGAATGCAGTTTGCTTTAGATTAAAATCAAAATAAACGGGTTAGGACCAACTATTCTCCATTGCTCATTTGGGGGAAGGCCCAGTGGAGGATAACGTAATATTTATTCTGCATAAAATACAATGCCTGATTTTCTAATGTTTGACTTGGTATCCCCATGCAAAAATCTCAAAATAGGACACTGCAGCATAGCCAGCTGAATGTAACTATATTCCTTAAAATAGCCTTAAATTCTAATTGGGCAATTGAGAGAATGTGTAATGGATGGGTCTTAACAACAATCAAAATAGCAACAAGCTCCACATCTAGAAACAACAGGCTGAATTTTTAATCTGACTTGTAATTACAAAATGTTTCAGACATGACATACAAAACAACTACAATCCAACTTTTAAAACAACTTCTTCCCTTGAGTTCTAATGCGTCTCTGAAAGATGCACTGCCAGTAAAATCAAACAGTTGAATTTTCAACCCATACAGTCACAAGCAGAGTACACGAAAACACCTTAGTAATGGTCTTCTGTGATACGGGCTTTGAAATGGGACTTCCTTCTTCGACTCTTTGAATGCTTATAATGCCATCGGGAAAATCGTGGAACATTTAAATCAATGGAAAAAAATTGCAAATTAAGTCTTCCCGTCTCATATCTTTTCTTTGCTGGGCTCATTTTGAGCTGAAATGGGAGTGTGGAATTTAACCAGCTGCCTGGGGCATTTAAGTATGGAGTCCTCTGCTTCCAAGTGACATTGAAAATAGCATCAAGGTCATCTGAGGTTGAAATGTTATCAACGGATGCTGCTTATTGCCCTATGCAAACACCCACAGCCTCTGTATTATTCTTAATAGGCATTCACACCGTAATCCCCCCTCCACTCAGCCATAAATTGGGATTCATGCCAGCTCACAGCAAGGGCCAAGAATGTCAGACACCCAACTGCTTCCCTCCCTCCCCCCCGCTCCTAAAATACCCTGCTGTTAGAGAGGCACGGGGCGGGCCAAAGCATGTGGAAAGGAGAAAAGGAGGAGATCGGGTCTCCATTGTCAGAGAACTTCGCTGAAGCGACGGAGTGTCTGAGATGGTTTTAAGGGAGGAACCTCCTTGAGGTAACAAGCAAGAAAATAGATTTTACAATAGTTTAGTTTCTTTTAATGTTTTCTTTAATAATACATTACAGTACACATCTGAGTCTCCAGTGTGTCAGCTGACAGGGGTAGAGCCACATGAATGAGTGGAATGAGTGGTAACAAGCTTAGCCCACTTCCTAGAGCAATATATGGGAAGATTTACAAATGCAAAAAGAATAAATCCCCTCCTCAGTGTATTTTAATTAAGCCCTTGAAGACACCATTACAATTCTGTGGAGGGCTTTGACTTAGTCTGGAATAGGACACTTCAAATTACAAAAATATTTAACTTAGGGTTCTATGTGTAAAAACTGAAGGTTCCCCTTGAAGTAGGCTTTAACAAAAAAAAGTATCAGTTAATAAGAATACTAACAATTCACATATTAACTGGAAGGCAACAAAAGTTATTATGCAACTGCAACTATTTTCCCTATCACTGTGATACGGCTCATAAGAATGAGCTCAGCACAAAAGTCTTTCATTCAGTCATAGCTACTAAACAAAGTCAAATCTTAAATTGAAATTTAAAGGTGTGTCAGAATTTTTTTTAATAAAATGACATTACCAACAAGAAGGCAAGATAGCATAGCGCAGTGTACCTTTAGCAACACTAACAATTTTTCCATTTTCAGCACATAACTGAAGGCAAGGATTCTAGGCTTCTGGTGATCAACATTTGGGAAGTGGAAGAGAGCGTTAAATGGAGAAAACATTCTAGTCAAATGCTCAACAAACTCTTTATATACCCACTGCCACCCTGTCATTTTTCCTTAAGGATTATAAGAAGATATTTTTAATGAGTAGAGATATACAGAGATGGGTAAAATGCACACTCACCTAGATGCAAGACAGAACTGTGGTGACGGGTGTTAGTGACAGGAGAAAGGGACAGCATTTGGTGTCAATGGATCATCAGTAGGGCTAAACATAGGTCACGGATACAGATGAGCACCCTGGAGTTACCAGTCCAACATGACATTTTTAGAGGTATTTTACCAATGAATCTGAGTGGTGTTCATCCCCAGTAACACAGCCCTTTTAAAAACTTAAACCACTTGAATTAATGGATTCTCAGTATGAATTTTGAACATTTGATTAGAGCAAATTACTAAATCCAGTTTCTCTTCCTTTGCGGAATCTCCAAATCCAGCTGAACACACTCATTTAACATTATTTCCAACATGAATGTGTACCTCTACAGAGTAAAACCAACCATGTCCTACATATATCCTGTTCTTAATTTTTCAGTGTTTTGCCAACATCCTCCCATGACATCCTCAAGAGGCTAACAATACCAAAATCATTTATGGGGCACATGACCTTGGAGTTTAGGAACTATCCTAAAATGCACGCCTTAAAAAAAAATATTAAAATGACTTCCAAAAGGGCACTTAGCTCAGTTACAAAAGAAATAATTATACTCTTGCTGCTAATACAGATACCTAGTCTAGAATCAGGTCAAGACACTCCTGATTTGTCTTTTGGCAATTGAGCATTTTTGAAAATAATATTTTCAAACTAACTGGTGGTTGAAATTCTGTTTTCAAATTAACATTAAAAAAAAATCACTGTCCATTCAAAAAACTAAAAACAGATGACCTCTTGCAATTCAGAGTTTGTTTACATTGATAGCCTAAGTACATCTTACAGAAAATGGTCAGTGATACTGCCTTATACAATACAACCTTGCTTCAAGGAGGAATCTGTATCAACTCAGCCTCTTCAGTCATCTTTCCAAAATTCTTAGGGTGTACATTATCGACACCTCCCATCCAGACTTTGTGGATGAGGATTAACTGGCTGAACCCAGAATAATTCCCTTTCCGGAAAAAAAATAAAAATACCCCATTCCAAACTGTAGAGCACCTGATACAGGGAATGAGGAACAGAGGGGGGAAATGGCACAGGATTCTTAACGAGGATTTTAAGAAATTTAATTACAATGAGTTGAGTCCAGAAATTAAGTAATCGGCTAAACATCCCCCCAAAGCAGCAGTTGAAAATCTAAACCTCATCTGATCACTACTGCCGATTGATGGTAGGAGATATACTAAATGAGTCTGCTCCAGATTAAAACCCACCAAACTCAGTGGCAAGATGGTGATGAAACATTTCCAATTCTAGCTGGTGTCTTCAATAGACTTTTATAAGGCAGATAACTTGGAAAACTGGAACAGAACTGCTACAATAATTTGTCCTGTGAGGTTGTAAAATCAAAGTACTACTTTTATTAAATGAGTTATTTTACACAATATGAACATCAATATAATTACAAGTGTAAAAAAATTTTTTTTTTATAACAAGAATGGACTGATTTTCAGGATTTCCAAATCAGGACCCAACTGTACATTTACACAGAATTGTCTTTGCATGAAGCCCGAAAGGGAACAGCATAAAAATATGAGTGTTTCTGTAGCCCCTTTATTTTTGCCGATTAACAGTTTGTTAGAAAAGCAGCTGCAGGTTTATTACCTAAGGTTTGAGACAGTAGAAGAGTCAATAGGTGCCATGAATTCACCTACAAGACATAAGAATAACTTTCAATGAATTTAACTGTGGCACAATACTTCTCCTATTTACAGCCTTGATTTGCAAATAAAACCAAGCAAACCAGGCACTGACATTGAATTTTCAGGTTTTACATCAAGTAGTCTCCCATTCGATTTATCTTCAGTTAATTTTACTACACGATAATGGGTCTGACCAGTTTGATAATGGACCATTTAAAAAGCCTATGCAAAAGTGTGATTCATTTCCAGCAGTTACCAGAATTATCCTGAACATGCCTGAATTTTGCCACGAGGGCACCAAATTTTCACTTGGTATTTAAGTGGAATACTCATACTATACTGGTCTGCATCAGGTCTGGGAGCAAGTCTCAGATACAGCTGTATTAGCTATTTTTCAAAGTGACAAATATTTTCCACTCCAGGACCAAGACTGGCCAGATGTTCATATTCTCTCTCTCTTATTTTTCCAGCAGCACTACAACTTTAAAATATTTCTGTTTTGAAAAGATGGTGTGAGTGGTCTGCAAAAATGGGCATTTAGGACAATTATGAAGTTAAACATTAACTTCTGGAAAGGGAATATTTGCCAAGTCTCAGCCAGAAGGGAGAGCTTCTTGTTACAATTACAGGAGTTACATCCTCATGTATAACCCCGACATTATCTAACAAAAAAATTCAATGACCTGTAAACAACTTTATGCCTGCACATCTGCCAGCTCTGGAGGAAGTGGAGTCTTAGGATGTTTGCTCTCAAAGTGCTGTTTGAAGGTCTTGGGGTCCGGCATTTGTGTCTAATGGGAATGAAGGGGGTTGGGGAAGTGAGGAAAAAAAAACAAAGTTAGGTTTGAATAATGGAAAAAAAGATCGAGATTTAAGCTTTAAAACAGTATGCGCTTCCTATTTCAAAGCCCCACTTTCTTAAATTAGTTCATATCAGGTTAACTATTTCTGTGTTAATAAGGCACAGGCCTCCTGTTCTAAACATATATTGCTGACACACATGAGCAACAGCATATTAATTTAACTAAGAGATTTAGAAAACAACAGGCACTATATTACAGTTGATTTCCACTTTCACTGATCCATGCCCATAGTAATATTTTTTACAACTAAATTTCACTCCACTCAAATGATCAGATTATTATTTGAAACCTCTCAGTTGTTTAAGTGTCCCTATTCCATCTTTACAGGACCACAGACTAAAACAACAAGCTTTACTCAGGTAATGAGTATTCCCCTAGATATTGGGTGGGAATATTTTATGGAGCAAGTGAATAGTCTCAGCTTCTCTGGCAAAGTGACTTTCCAAACATTATCTATCAATCTCTAAGTACCTGTGCTCATCTTAGCTCAGAAGTCATACATGAATAGGTCCCACTCAACCATATATTTCTAGTCTTAGCTCGGTTGCCACTAGGGAGGACAGAGCAAATCTTTCTTAGAAACCCAGAACTTGAGATTAAGAGTTTTTCCTGCTATGGATCTAGAGAATGACATACTAACATAAAATGGTAGAATCAAGTCAGGGAAATATGTAGTTTTGGTGAAAAGCAAGCAGGGATGACGTAGAATAAGTTCCATCGTAACGTGTTTTCACTTGGCATTTTGGTTATGGGGATGGTCATCTGAAAATGCATGCCTGTTTGGCTATGGTGCAATACGGTGTGGGAAGAAACAGCTTGAACGCAATGTCAGCGTGAACCCAAGGCAACCCCTGCACTATCTACATTTCAAGTTAAACATAGGAAAGTTATTCAGACTTTACAAACCACACTAGTTAAATCAGCAAATGGGGAACCATTTCCTTGTAAGGTGCCAGTCTGGGCTCGTGCCCATAGAAACCAGCTTTACTCTTATATCCGTATTACTAAATGTAAGTTAATACTGAAAAACATGATCATATTGAGATTTTATGAAAAACATGTCTAGGGCCATTAGCCATCTGACTTGCTATTTCCTGAGAAATATTTCCTTTATCAGAAAGGCCAAAACTTCACCCCACTCAAAAAGAATCACCCTTAGGATGGCTTTGTCTTTCAATTTCCCTTACCCTACAGACAGTGCAGGTGTATATTAAAGCAGCCTTGGCAGCAGCCTTCTGATCGTGTCCTTGTTTCTTCTTTTGTCCAGCTTGCTTTTTGGCATTTTTCTGCTGAGACTGAATCTTCTGCTGTCCACGAGCCATATCTATAAGCAATAGTAAAATGCTTTAAAAAAAAGAACCAAATTGACTTATTGGTTCAGGGGGATTACTGCAGAAATAGTAACAGAATATTACTAAATAATGCAACCTCAATTTTAACACTGAGTTTGGTTTTTCTGGGGGGGAGCGGAGGAGGGGAGACAGGGCAGGGGATAATTGTAGTATATATTAAGTGCTTACTCTGTGCCAGGCACTGTACTAAATGCTAGGGTGGATACATGCAAATTTTGGTTTGAACTGTGTCCCTGTCCCACGTGGGGCTCACAGTCTCAAACCTCAAAAATGAGGTAACAGGCACAAAGAAGTGAAGTGACTTGTCTAAGGCATATAGCAGACAAGTGGCAGAGTCAGAATTAGAACCCACGACCTTCTGACTCAGACCCGTGCTCTAGGTATTGGCTATAATTTCTGGATCTTTTTTTCAAAGGGTTTTTCTTTTGACCATTTGCGAAGTAGTTTTCCCCCATGGGGTACTTACTACATACATAGTGCTGGCTAAGAAACCCCCGTTTATTGGGGAGAAAGAGTTGCACATCCCAAACATCAAATGCCCAGGTGTCCAGATTAGCAATTTGGGAATTGCTTGTCCCTTAAACACTGCCTTGAGGCAGCTTTCAAAATATTTTTAAATTCCTCTGAATAGGTGAAAAATGAGCTTGTTGTGGGCAGGGAATTGTCTATTTATTGTTACACTGTACTCTCCCAAGTGCTTAATTCAATGTTCTGCACACAGTAAGCACTGAATCAATACAACTGAATAAAATTTATCAGATTCCTCCTTTAGACTGTAAGAACATTGTAGGCAGGGAACATGCCTACCAACTCAGTTGTCCTATACTCTCCCAAGTACTTAATACAATGCCCTGAACACAATAAATATGTTAATGAATAGTCCATTCATAGTTTATATAATGTAAGTCTGGGGGGGAAAAAGAGTCCTTATTTCAAAGAATGTCCCAAAAAGAAGGGTCTCACGTTTACTGAATCGGTAACCCCTAAGTCTTTCAGTGGCCTGTCAACCATTTCATCAGAACTCTACTGCCTCAAAAAATCATTATTTAATCACTTAATGCTTCAAATATGAGGGTGTTTATATGGGATGATTACTTTTCAAACATTTGTTATGAAACGGATAGCAATTCAGAAGGTGCCAGCAAGCACATCCTGACCACTGTAACAAACCGTTCTTTAAAATCTCCCAACAACTTTTAAGGAAGCTTGCAGAATATACCCAGTAAGTACCACAGTTCAAACTTTCAATTCCATCAGATCTCTAAGTATTGACTTTTAAAACAACCTGACTAGCAACAGCAGCAACTTAATGCTCTACGGAGAATTACTTTTCCGGGTTGTCATCTCTTACCTGTAAGACTCTGACAGTAAGGTCTTTGGGGGCAGGGATTGTGTCTATCAACTCGTTGTACGGTACTCTCCCGAGCGCTTGGTTTAGTGCTCTGCACACAAGTGCTCAATACCATTAATTATACTCTTACCTATTGGTCTCTAGACTGAGCTTGTTGTGGGCAGGGATGTATCTGTTATATTGTACTCTCCCAAGCGCTTAGTATAGTGCTTGGCACACAGTAAGTGCTCAATAAATATGACTGAATGTCCTACATGCCTTGTTTCTCATTCTTGTTAGGTGCTAAGCAAGTGAACAAACTACACAGGATACTGGATAGGAAGCGCCAAAACCCAGACATAAACATTCTAATGGTCAAACTGCCTTTAACGCTAAAGAACAAATTAAACAGATACCTAAGGGATTACTCGTAAAGTCGTGTTCCCCCATGCTTGCTCTGAACCTCAGCTACACAGCATTGCACGAATATAAACCTCGCTCATCAATCTTGCCACGGATATGAATAGCCTCAATGGCAGACACTTTCCAGGAGGAAGGTAATAAAGCCACTCGAGAGCTCCCAGTGAAGTGGAAAAATCTAGGGATGATTTAAATGAGAAAATTGGGGGGCCAGCATTCCAGAGAGGGTTTAGCTGCCTTGAATGCTTTCGTTTATCACTCATTGTTAAATGAATAGCAGAGTTTGTTCTTCATCAAAAGTCTTACACGCCTTGGCCCTAGTGTGCACCTTAGAATCGCAATCATACACCGCACTGTTGTTCTTAACGTGTAGGTGTAACCTTTTCTGTTCAATCATTATCTGTGCAGTAATACAATCTCTTAATTATGGCGGGGAGAAAAACAAGTAACAAAACAGCTTCCTTTCACCAGGAGTCCAGCGTTTGCAACTCAGTGAAAAAGAGCACGGGCTTTGGAGTCAGGGTTCATGAGTTCGAATCCCAGCTCTGCCACTTGTCGGCTGTGTGACTGTGGGCAAGTCACTTAACTTCTCTGGGCCTCAGTTCCCTCATCTGTAAAATGGGGATTAAGACTGTGAGCCCCACGTGGGACAACCTGATTCCCCTATGTCTACCCCAGCGCTTAGAACAGTGCTCGGCACATAGTAAGCGCTTAACAAATACCAACATTATTAACTAAAATAAAGCAGATACCTCTATTCCAACAGTACTTTTATCTAATGTAAATTTACTCAAGTGTTCAAATAGCACAGAACTTGAGAGGAAATGAAAGTTATACAAAAGATTTATCGAAAACTTTCTCTCTTCTACCACGAGCCCAGGCAGCACTCCACACGTCTTAGGCAGTTAAAGAACCCCATTTTAACAGAAAACTCCCCCTTTCTCTACACCGAAGACACAAGTGAAATAGGAAGGCTAAAAGAACTCACTCAAGACAACTCACTCCTGATCAGTAGAACTTAAATTTAGACACCCCCCGAACTCCCATTTCCTTTTTGAAAGGAGATTGAAGACGGCCAAAAACATCTGGTCGAATGCCACCACTTTAAAACTCATCTGGCTCTTTCCTGGCGAACAGGTTTCTCGAAGTAAAGCATTACTAGGACCTCTGAAGTGGGGGAGCAAGCGACCCCCAAACGTGCCAAATTTGGGGGTTTTCAACCTGCACCCTCACACGACTTTGCAGTCTCCCGAAGCAACTTTCATCTCAGGCTTGAGGGCAAAACCTGGGCTGGGGAGTCGGGGGTGGTGGGTTCTAATCCCGGCTGGCCTGCCGGGTGACCTTGGGCCAGCCACTTCCTTCAATCGTATTTATTGCACACTTACTGTGTGCAGAGCACTGTACTAAGCGCTGGGAATGGACAATTCGGCAACACATAGAGACAATCCCTGCCCCACAATGGGCTCACAGTCTAAACGGGGGAGACAGAAACAAAACAAGTAGTCAGGCATCACTACTATCAAGATATATAGAATTATAGATATACACTCATTAATAAAATAATATATACTTTTCTGTGCCTCAGTTCCCTCCTCTGGAAAATAGGGATCAAGTCTGGGAGCTCCAAGTGGGACAACCCCGTTACCTTGGAGCTCTCCCAGCGCTTACAACAGCGCTTGGCGCGTACTAAGCGCTTAACGAGTCCCCTTGTTATCATCATCACCACCTCCTTCGGGCACATGGGAAGAGAAATGGTGCTTTAAGCAAGGAGGCGACCCCGAAGGTGGCGAGCAACGTGGGGCTCGCCATTTGCCCCTCTGGTAGCCCTTAAAAAAGACACAAGGACCAAAAAAAAAAAAAAAAGGGGGGGGGAAGGGACTGTCCCCTCCCCCGTCACCCATCTGCAGGCCCAAAGCAGGAGACTCAAGCCAACCAGACCTTGAGGTGGGTGGGGAGGGAGGGGAATAATAATAATGGTGGCATTTGTTAAGCGCTTACTTACTGTTCTAAGCGCTGGGAGGGATACAGGTGATCAGGTTGTCCCACGTGAGGCTCACGTTTTTAAACCCCATTTCACAGATGAGGTAACTGAGGTATAGAGACGTTAAGTGACTTGCCCAAAGTCACACGGCTGGCAAGCGGCGGAGTGGGGATTAGAACCCGTGACCTCTGGATTCCCAAGCCCGGGCTCTTTCCACTGATGACGTAGGCCCAGAAGTAGGCCACGCTGCTTCTCCAGACTGTTAGCCCCATGTGGGACCGGGACCGTATCCGACCGGCACTTAGCGCGGTGCCTGGCACAAAGTAAATGCTTAACAGATACCATAAGAAATCAAAGAGGGGTCTGGGGGAGGGGAAATAAGTCAAGATGGCTAGAGGAACATGGAAAGCTCTGGGTGTTGGTAGGAGGATAGGACAGTTTTATGGAGAGGGAGAGTAAGGGAATAAAGCGTGGCTCAGTGGAAAAGAGCCTGGGCTCCGGAGTCAGAAGTCATGAGTTCGATTTCCGGCTCTGCCACTTGTCAGTTGTTTGACTGTGGGCAAGTCACTTCACTTCTCTGGGCCTCAGTTCCCTCATCTGTAAAATGGGGATGAAGACTGCTAGCATCACGTGGGGCAATCTGATTACTCTGTATCTACCCCAGCGCTCAGAACAGTGCTCTGCACATCGTAAGCGCCTAACAAATACCAACATTATTATTATTACTACTTCTCTTGTCTGTCTCCCCCGTTTAGACCGTGAGCTCGCTGTGGGGCCGGGACGGTCTCTGTTGGCGAAGTGGCCATTCCGAGCGTTTAGTACAGCGCTCTAAATAATAATAATACTAATAATGTTGGTATTTGTTAAGCGCTTATTATGTGCAGAGCACTGTTCTAAGCGCCGGAGGAGAGACAGGGTTATCAGGTTGTCCCACATGAGGCTCACAGTCTTCATCCCCATTTTAATAATAATGATAATAATAATGTTGGTATTTGTTAAGTGTTTACTATGCGCAGAGCACTGTTCTAAGTGCAGGGGGAGAGACAGGGTCATCAGGCTGTCCCACGTGGGGCTCACAGTCTTCATCCCCATTTTCCAGATGAGGTAACTGAGGCACAGAGAAGTTAAGAAGCAGCGAGGCTCAGCAGCGTGGCTCAGTGGAAAGAGTCCGGGCTTGGGAGTCAGAGGCCCTGGGTTCGAATCCCAGCTCTGCCACTTGTCAGCTGTGTGACTGTGGGCAAGTCACTTCACTTCTCTGGGCCTCAGTGACCTCATCTGTAAAATGGGGATTAATTGTGATAACTGTGAGCCCCACGTGGGACAACCTGATGACCCTGTACCTCCCCCAGCGCTTAGCACAGTGCTCTGCACATAATAAGCGCTTGACAAATACCAACATTATTATTAAGTGACTTGCCCACATTCACACAGCTTGTGTGACGGGACTCAGGCTGGGGCATATAATGATCATGTTGGTCTTTGTTAAGCGCTTACTAGGTGCCGAGCACTGTTCTAAGCGCTGGGGGAGACACAGGGGAATCAGGATGTCCCACGTGGGGCTCCCAGTCTTCATCCCCATTTTCCAGATGAGGCAACCGAGGCCCAGAGAAGTGAAGTGACTTGCCCCCAGTCACCCAGCTGACAAGTGGCCGAGCCGGGAGTCGAACGCATGACCTCTGACTCCGAAGCCCAGGCTCTTTCGACTGAGCCGCGATCTTGAATTTTCTTTCTCCCCAGACTTATAAATTCCCATAGAAAGAGAGGGGACAGGAAGGAGAAGCAGCAGGGTGGCCCAGTGGCTACTACTTCTGTTGTCTGTCTCCCCCGTTTTGACCGTGAGCCCGCTGTGGGGCCGGGATGGTCTCTGGGAGCCCGTCAAGGGGCAAAGGACTGTCTCTCTTACCCATCTGTCCATTCCAAGCGCTTGGTCCAGTGCTGTGCACATAGTAAGCGCTCAATAAACACTATGGAATGCATGTCCATAAGCAGCAGCGTGGCTCAGTGGAAAGAGCCCGAGGTCATGGGTTCGAATCCCGGCTCGGCCACTTGTCAGCTGGGGGCCCGTGGGCAAGTCACTTCTCTGGGCCTCAGTGACCTCATCTGGAAAACGGGGACGAAGACTGGGAGCCCCACGAGGGCCCACCTGATTCCCCCGTGTCTCCCCCGGCGCTCAGAACGGTGCTCGGCACCTAGTAAGCGCTTAACAAATACCAACATTATGATGTCGGCGGGCTGGCCATTCCGAGCGGTTGGCACAGCGCTCTTAAACGCTCACTAAATACAACCGGATGACTGAACGAAGGCCCACGGAGGCCTGGCAGGGTCCAGGAGGGGTCCGGGGTGGCCCCATGGCCAGTCCTCTTGCCATTTCCCGTGATCCTCCTCGCCCCGGTCTTCCGTCTCCCTCCCTCGTCGGTCCTGGAGGGAAACCGCCGCCCCCCATTCCCCTCCCCCCCGACCCGGGGCTTCGAGGCAAGCCCCGCAAAACGGCTACTCACCGGGACCGGGCGTCGTCGGCGATGCGAGAGGCCGGGGCCTGGGAAGGGGAGGGACAGCGCTGCCCGCCCGCCCGCCCGCCCGTGAGGAGAGAGCGCAACGGCCCGCGCCTCAGCCCCGCCGCCCCGCCGTGCGTGCGTGCGCGCCGCCGCCGCCTCCAGCCGGAGAGCGTCCCCACGCCGCCTGCGTGCGCGCCCCCGCAGCGCAGCGCAGCGCAATGGCGGCGCCATTACCTAGGAGGGCGGGGACCGGCCCGGCCGGCCGCCTTAGGGGGAAGCCCAAGGGAGGGCGGGGACGTCGTCGGACGCCCCTCCTTCTCTCCCTCCGTTAGGCAGGGAGGCTTCCTCTCTTTCCTCCTCCCCTCAGCTGTTCCCTTGGCCGACGCCCTGCGGGTCACGGGCGTCCTCCTCACAGGCCCACGGCAGCCTCGGTCATCATGGCGGCGGGCCACGGTCGCCTTTGTTCCCTCACCACAGCCCCACAGATGCCCGCTCCGTCCCACCTTTCCACCCTCGATCTGCCTCTCCGTCCCCCTGGCATTTCACCAATCCTGTTCATTCAGTCACTAATTGATAATAATAACATTTATGAGAGGGGGGCCTGTCCCAATACATGGCGGCCTTTGTTCCCTCACCACAGCCCCACAGATGCCCCCTTCGCCCCACCCTCGTCTGCCTCACCGCTCCCCTGGCATTTCACAAAGCCGGTTCATTCAGTCATTAATTGATAATAATAATAATAATAATATTTATGGTTGGGGGAGGACCTGCCCCAACACATGGCGGCCTTTGTTCCCTCACAGCAGCCCAACAGATGCCCGCTCCGTCCCACCCTTCCACCCTCGATCTGCCTCACCGTCCCCCTGTCATTTTGCAAATCCTGTTCATTCAGTCATTAATAGATAATAATAATATTTATGGTGGAGGGAGGACCTGCCCCAACGCATGGCAGCCTTTGTTCACTCACGACAGCCCAACAGATGCCCCCTCCGTCCCACCCTTCCAACCTCGCTCTGCCTCACCGTCCCCTTGTCATTTCGCAAACCCGGCTCATTCAGTCATTAATTGATAATAATAATAATATTTATGACAGGGGGCCCTGTCCCAATACACGGCGGCCTTTGTTCCCTCACGACAGCCCCACGGATGCCCCCTCTGCCCCACCCTCGCTTTGCCTCACTGCCCCCCGTCATTTCACAAAGCTGGTTCATTCAGACATTAATTGATAATAATAATAATATTTATGGTGGGGGGAGGACCTGCCCCAACACATGGCCTTTGTTCCCTCACAACAGCCCAACAGATGCCCCCTCCGCCCCACCCTTGCTTTCCCTCACTGCCCCCCTGTCATTTCACAAAGCTGGTTCATTCAGACGTTGATAGTAATAACATTTATGATGGGGGGAGGACCTGCCCCAAAGCATGGCGGCCTTTGTTCCCTCCCTTCCACCGTCGATCTGCCTCATCGTCCCCCTGTCATTTCGCAAAGCCGGCTCATTCAGTCATTAATTGATAATAATAATAATATTTATGACAGGGGGCCCTGTCCCCAAACATGGCGGCCTTTGTTCCCTCACGACAGCCCAACGGATGCCCCCTCTGCCCCACCCTCGCTTTGCCTCACGTCCCCCTGTCATTTCACAGAGCCGATTCATTAAGTCATTAATTGATAATAGTAATATTTATGGCATTTGTTAAGCACTTACTCTCTGCCAAGCACTGCTAAACGCTGGGGTAGAGACAAGGTAATGAGGTTGCCCCACGTGGGGCTCACGGTCTTAATCCCCATTTTCCAGATGAGTTAACTGAGGGACAGAGAAGTTAAGTGGCTTGAATTGGGTGCTTACTACAGTGGCTGGCACACAGTAAGTGCCTAGCAAACACCATTATTATTATATTACAGACCAGTGTATGAAGCACTTGGGAAAGTACAATACAATAAGCAGACATTCCCTGCCCACAGTGAGCTTACAGTCTAGGGGGTTCCCCTCGGTGAGTCAGTTAACAAGAGTGATAATTTGTAATTGTGGTATTAAGCACTTTCTGTGTGCCAGGCACTGTACTGAGCGCTGGGGTGGGTACAAGCAAATCGGATTGGATATAGTCCCTGCCCCTTGTGGGGCTCACAGTCTCAATTCCCATTTTACAGAGGAGGTAACTGAGGCACATTCATTCATTCAATTATATGTATTAAGAGCTTACCGTGTGCAGAGCACTGTACTAAGTGCTTGGGAAAATACAATACAACAAGAAAGAGTGACATTCCCTGCCCACAGTGAGCTCACAGTCCAGGGAGTTTGGGGGGGAGACAGACATCACAGAGATGTTCTGGGGGGCTTGTGCGGGGACAGACATCGTAGAGGAAGTGAAGTGACTTGCCCAAGGTCACACAGCAGTCAGTGGCAGAGGTAGGATTAGAACCCATGACCTCACTCCCATGCTTTATCCACTACGCCATTCCCCCTGTTGCCTAAACCCTGACAGGCCCAAGTTTCCCAGTGGCTGAAATTACTTAGTCTCCAATACTAAAAAATAAATGGTGGCATTTGTTAAGCGCTTACTATGTGCAAAGCACTGTTCTAAGTGCTGGGGGATACAAGGTGATCAGGTAGTCCCACACGGGGCTCACAGTTTTAATCCCCGTTTTACAGATGAGGTAACTGAGGCCCAGAGAAGTTAAGTGACTTGCCCAAAGTCACCCAGCTGGCAAGCGGCAGATACGGGATTAGAACTCACGACCTCTGACTCCCAAGCCCGGGCTCTTTCCACTGAGCCAACCTGCTTCTTTACATCTCAAGTACCCCAGAATAGGGAAACTACTTGAAATCCAAAAAATAAAAAGAATCCAAGAATCAAGAGTATTAAAGTTGTGAACGCCGATAAGAGCTGTGACCTCCTCGTGGGCAGGGAACATATCTACCAATTTTCTTGTATTGTACTCTCCCAAGCGTTTAGTACAGTGTTCCTCACACAGTGCTCAATAAATAGCAATCATATTTATGGCGTGCATACTGTGTGCAGAGCACTGTACTAAGCGCTTGGGAGAGTACCATATAACGGAGTAAATGAGCTTAATACAATGCCCGATTAGACTGTAAGCCCGTCAATGGGCAGGGATTGTCTCTCTCTGTTGCCGATTTGTCCATTCCAAGTGCTTAGTACAGTGCTCTGCACATAGTAAGTGCTCAGTAAATACTATTGAATGAATGAATGAATGTCTGGCACCTGGTAAGCACTTAACAAATACTAAGCAGCACGGCTCAGTGGAAAGAGCCGGGGCTTGGGAGTCAGAGGTCATGGGTTCTAATCCCGGCTCCACCACCTGTCAGCTGTGTGACTTTGGGCAAGTCACTTAACTTCTCTGGGCCTCAGTTACCTCATCTGTAAAATGGGGATGAAGACTGTGAGCCCCATGAGGGACAACCTGATCACCTTGTATCCCCCCCAGCGCATAGAACAGTGCTTTGCACATAGTAAGCGCTTAACAAATACCAAAAAAAAATTAAAAATACTATTAATATTCCCTACAGTGAATTTACAATCTAGAGGAGAGCTTTGAAGTTGGGGAGAGCCGTGATCTACTTGGTTTGGAAGGAGTTCAAGGCCTGAGTTTCCAGGTCAGAGCATTTAGCGTCTACTATGTGCAAAGCATTGTACCGATCACTTGGGAGCTTACAGCAGAGTAAGAAGCCAAGAACCCTACCTTCATTCATTCATTCGATCGTATTTATTGAGCGCTTACCGTGAGCACACAATCCTTCGATGGGTTTACAATCTAGCTGAGGAGATAAACTAAAAATAAGATCCAGAATATAAGACTGCAAAGTTAACTCAAAGGGAAGAAGTTACCACCAATAAGGGTGTGTTAAAATAAACCCTTTTGTAATATTTGATGTTAGACCGGGGTGGGACAGGGACGGTGTTCACCCCGTTAATATTCTATCCACCCCAGTACCTTCCGCAGTGCTCGGCCCAAGGGGAGGACTTCCGTACCGCAGTGATGATTCCTAAAGTACTCGATGTTTACATCGTTGTAAACATTTAAGACCGTTTTTGCGAATGGCTTTATTATTATCGTAAAAGTCAGGAATGAAGATACGTCATAAGTTATGCCATTTATCTATTAACATCAAATTGATGATAGGGCTGTTACGGAAGCTCTGATCGTTATACAGGCTTAATCGACTGAGTCATGTCGGCTTGGGAGGAACAGTCCTGGCCCGGAGCGACAGTAAAGCGGGATGGCTAAGTTTCAAAATATACAGAAGGGTCTATAGTCCATATGTGATGGAAGCAGCGTGGCTCAGTGGAAAGAGCCTGAGCTTCGGAGTCAGAGGTCATGGGTTCGACTCCCGGCTCTGCCACTTGTCAGCTGGGTGACTGTGGGCGAGTCACTTAACTTCTCTGGGCCTCAGTTACCGCATCTGTAAAATGGGGATTAACTGTGAGCCTCACGTGGGACGACCTGATGACCCTGTATCTACCCCAGCGCTTAGAACAAGTGCTCCGCACGTGGTAAGCTCTTAACAAATACCAACATTAACGATTAGACCGTAAGCCCGTCAAACGGCAGGGACTGTCTCTATCTGTTGCCGACTTGTTCGTTCCAAGCGCTTAGTACAGTGCTCTGCACATAGTAAGCGCTCAATAAATACTATTGAATGAATGAATGACTCTTAGTTATGAGTGGCCTTTGTATTTTATGGAGATGAGCACGTAAACAAGATAATACAGTCAAACTCCCTCCTCGTTGATATCTGACAGATAATAATATTGGTATCTGTTAAGCGCTTACTATGTGCAGAGCACTGTTCTAAGCGCTGGGGGAGATACAGGGAAATCAGGTCGTCCCACGTGAGGCTCACCGTTTATCCCCATTTTCCAGATGAGGTAACTGAGGCACGGGGAAGTCAAGTGACTTGTCAGCTGACAAGTGGCAGAGCCGGGAGTCGAACCCACGACCTCTGACTCCGAAGCCCGGGCTCTTTCCACTGAGCCACGCTGCTTCCCACTAAGTGCTTCTACTAAGCACTTGGGAAAAGTACAGCTAGTAGGAAAAGTTGTGCCTCAGGGGGCTTGCAATTTGAGGGGGAAGACTGACAGAAAAATTGTTTACAAATAGCGGGAGCATGAGATTAATTCAATCGCATTTATCGAGCACTCACTGTGCGCAGAGCACTGTACTAAGTGCTTAGCACTGTACTAAGAGCTTAGAGATCACCCCAGGTCCCCTGCCCCCGTATTCAAAGCCCTACTAAAATCATACCTCCTCCCTTCCCTGACTAAACCCTCACTTCACTAATATGGGTTCTCCCTTCTGGGAAGCAGCCTCGTCTAGTGGAAAGAGCACGGGCCTGGGAGTCAGAGGACATGGGTTCTAATCCCTGCTCTGCCGCATGTTTGCTGTGTGACCTTGAGCAAGTCACTTTGCTTCTCTGTGCCTCAGTTACCTCTTCTGTAAAGTGGGGATTAAGACTGTGAACCCCACTTGGGGCGGGAACTGATTAGCTTGTATCTATCTCCTAACAGTGGTTGGCACAGAGTAAGCACTTAATAAATATCATTATTCTTATTCTGCACCACCTAGGCACGTGGGTCTGTACCCCATAAGCACTTTGATTTTCATCCCTCTCCCTCAGCCCTTAATGTACATATCTATCTTTAATCCATTTTAATGTGCCTCCCCCGCTAGTCTGCAAACTCTCTGTGGGCTGGGATCATGTCTCCCTGCTCTAGCGTGGCTCAGTGGAAAGAGCCCGGGCTTGGGAGTCAGAGGTCGTGGGTTCGACTCCCCGCTCTGCCACTTGTCAGCTGTGTGACTTTGGGCAAGTCACTTCACTTCTCTGGGCCTCAGTGACCTCATCTGGAAAATGGGGATTAACTGTGAGCCTCACGTGGGACAACCTGTATCTACCCCAGCGCTTAGAACAGTGCTCTGCACATACTGAGCGCTTGACAAATACCAACATTATTATTATTATTACTGCACTCTCCTAAGCGCTTAGTACAGGGCTCTGCCCACTTTAAACAACAGATAGCATTGATTGTTCGATATTAGCCAACTTCAGGGAGGACACGGCCTCCTCCTGCATTAAAGTCTGCATCGCAGACCCATGCTAGCAGTGAATCAATCAATCGATCGGTGGTATTTATTGAGCACTTACTGTGTACATAGCACTGCGCTGAGCATTTGGAGAGTGCAGTACATTAGTGTCGATATACACGATCCTCATCCTCAAGGAGTTTACAGTCTAACGGTTAAGACAGACAAACCCGATAAAATCGGAGAGCAGTGGGAACCTTGGGGGCAGGGGCTTGAGCAGGGACCTGGGGTGATCTCTAAGCTCTTAGTACAGTGCTAAGTGCTTTCCACAGTAAATGCTCAGTGGAAAGAGCCTGGGCTTTGGAGTCAGAGGTCGTGGGTTCGATTCACGGCTCTGCCACTTGTCAGCTGTGTGACTGTGGGCAAGTCACTTCACTTCTCTGTGCCTCAGTTACCTCATCTGGAAAATGGGGGTTAAGACCGTGAGCCCCACGTGGGACAACCTGATTCCCCTGTGTCTACCCCAGCGCTTAGAACAGTGCTCTGCACATAGTAAGCGCTTAACAAATACCAACATTATTTAATGCTCAATAAATGTGATTGAATTAATCTCATGCGCCCACTATTTGTAAGCGATTTTTTGGTCAGTCTTCTCCATTAAATTACAAGCCCCCTGAGGCTAAACTTTTCCTACTAGTTGTACTTTTCCCAAGTGCTTAGTAGAAGGCTTCACACGGGAAGCAGGCTCTTTGTGGGCAGGGAATGTGTCTGTTTATTGTTATATTCTACTCTCCCAAGCGCTAAGTACAGTGTTCTGCACCCTGTAAGCACCCAATAAATACAATTGAACGAATTAATGAATGAATGAAGAGGAGGGAAAGTGCTGGGGGCGGGGCCTGGCACTATGAGAATGTCACTGTTTATTGTTGTATTGTACTTTCCCAAGCGCTTAGTACAGTGCTCTGCACGCAGTAAGCGCTCAATAAATACGACCGAATGCTTGAGAGCTCCAGGATGACGTGGCCAGATGTGGCACGAGCGGGGGAAATATTGCGGGCAGGGCCTGGCAGGGCCAGTCCCCACAACTCTCTGGTGACTTTCCTGCCGAGAACATGGCGCTATGGGAACTCTGAAGTCCCACGATGCTAACGGGGCACCCTACTCTTTTGGAAAACATGGCGTTGCCACGGCAAACCTGGTTCCTTGGCAAACCGAACAATAAAATACTGTGAGTTTGCTTTATAGAGAGTGTTTTGAACTACCTTTAGGAAAATGGCTCTATAAAGGCAAGGTCATTCAATCAGTGGCATTTACTGAGCGCTTACGGTGTTCAGAGCACTCTACCAAGAGCTCTGTCCTGTCTTATGCTGTTGAGACGTCTCTGACCCATAGCGACTCCATGGACACATCTCTCCCAGAACGCCCCACCTCCATAATAATAATAATGTTGATATTTATTAAGCCCTTACTTTGTGCAGAGCACTATTCTAAGCGCTGGGCTAGATATAGGGTAATCAGATTGTCCCATGTGGGGCTCATATTTTTTTTTTAATCCCCCTTTTTCCAGATGAGGTAACTGAGGCATAGAAAAATTAAGTGCAGTGCTCTGCACATAGTAAGCGCTCAATAAATACTATTGAATGAATGAATGAATGAAAGTGACTTGCCCAAGGCTCGCGGTCTTCATCCACATTTTCCAGATGAGGTAATTGAGGCACAGAGAAATTAGTAATAATAATGTTGGCATTTGTTAAGCGCTTACTATGTGCAGAGCACTGTTCTAAGCGCTGGGGTAGACACAGGGTCATCAGGTTGTCCCACGTGAGGCTCGCAGTCTTCATCCCTATTCTCCAGATGAGGTAATTGAGGCACAGAGAAGTTAGTAATAAGAATGTTGGTATTTGTTAAGCGCTTAGTCAGGGCTCATGAGTTCGAATCCCAGCTCTGCCACTTGTCAGCTGTGTGACTGTGGGCAAGTCACTTAACTTCTCTGTGCCTCAGTTCCCTCATCTGTAAAATGGGGATTAAGACTGTGAGCCCCACGTGGGATAACCTGATTCCCCTGTGTTTACCCCAGCGCTTAGAACAGTGCTCTGCACATAGTAAGCGCTTAACAAATACCAACATTATTATTATTATTATTACTATGTGCAGAACACTGTTCTAAGCGCTGGGGTAGACACAGGGTCATCAGGTTGTCCCACGTGAGGCTCGCAGTCTTCATCCCCATTTTCCAGATGAGGTAACTGAGGCACAGAGAAGTTAATAATAATAATGTTGGTATTTGTTAAGCGCTTACTATGTGCAGAGCACTGTTCTAAGTGCTGGGGTAGACACAGGGGAATCAGGTTGTCCCATGTGAGGCTCACAGTCTTCATCCTCATTTTCCAGATGAGGGAACTGAGGCACAGAGAAGTTAAGTGACTTGCCCACAGTCACACAGCTGACAAGTGGCAGAGTCGGGATTCGAAACCATGATCTCTGACTCCCAAGCCCGGGCTCTTTCCACTGAGTCACGCTGCTTCTTTATAGAATATAAAGATATAAAATATATGTATGTAAGTGCTACGGGGGGGGCGGGTATAGTTAGGGGCTCTTGAGGACTTAAGTGCTTGGGTGGAGGCAGAAATGCTGATATGGCAGTTGATGCGAGAAAATGAGGGGAGATGAGAAATTAATTAAGGAAGGCTCCTGGAGGAAATATGAATTTTGAAGGGCTTTGAAGTTGGGGAGAGCAGCAGGCTGTCAGATGTGAAGCAGGAAGGAATTCCCGGGCAGGAGGGAGGGTGTGAGCAAAAAGCCGGCAGCAGGAGGCCGTGAGTTTGCCTCTAGAGAAGCAGCCTGGTGTCGCGGCTAGAACACGGGCCTGGGAGCCAGAAAGTCATGGGTTCTAATCCCGACTCTGCCACTTGACTGCTGTGTGACCTTGGACAAGTCGCTTCACTTCTCTGGGTCTCATTTTCCTCATCTGTCTTTATGGGGATTGACTGTGAGCTCCATGTGGGACAGGGACTGTGTCCAACCTGATTGTCTTGTATGTACCCCAGCGCTTTGCAGTACAGTGCTTTACACACAGTAAGCGCTCAATAAACTGATTGAATGGATGAGATGTTTAACAAATACCACGATTATTAATTATTATTATGGTACTTCAACTATCAAGTCTTCTAGACTGTCAAGTCATCTGTCTTTATGGGGATTCAGACTGTGAGCTCCATGTGGGACATGGACTGCGTCCAACCTGATTAACTTGTATCTAACCCAGCGCTCAGTACAGTGCTTGACACATAGTAAGCACTTGGAGAAGCAGCGTGGCTCAGTGGAAAGAGCACGGGCTTTGGAATCGGAGTTCGTGGGTTCGAATCCCGGCTCCGCCACTTGTCAGCTGTGTGACTTTGGGCAAGTCACTTAACTTCTCGGCGCCTCAGTTACCTCATCTGTAAAATGGGGATGAAGACTGTGAGCCCCACGTGGGACAACCTGATCCCCCTGTGTCTACCCCAGCGCTTAGAACAGTGCTTGGCACATAGTAAGCGCTTAACAAATACCAACATATTACTTTACGAATACCATAATAATTACAATGAGAAGTGCTCTTTGCAGATATTCCCATTTTGTAGCTGGTGAAACTAAACACATGCACTGGATGTTCCAAAAACTTACCGTTATCTTTGCATTTCACTGTAAAATTGCTACCTTTTTTTTTTTAGAACATGCTCTATAGAGGCAGTCAACCTTTCCATCTATGCTTTTCTCATGTTCTTTTGGTGGTTGGTGTTGGTATTTGTTAAGCGCTTCCTATGTGCAGAACACTGTCCTAAGCGCTGGGGTAGATTTACAGGGTAATCAGGTTGTCCCACGTGAGGCTCACACTCTTTATCCCCATTTTCCAGATGAGGGAACTGAGGCCCAGAGAATAATAATGTTGGTATTTGTTAAGCGTTTACTATGTGCCGAGCACTGTTCTAAGCGCTGGGGTAGACACAGGGGAATCAGGTTGTCCCACGTGGGGCTCACAATCTTAATCCCCATTTGACAGATGAGGTAACTGAGGCACCGAGAAGTTAAGTGACTTGCCCAAAGTCACACAGCTGACATGTGGCCGAGCAGGGATTTGAACCCATGACCTCTGACTTCAAAGCCCGTGCTCTTTCCACTGAGCCACGCAGAGAAGTGAAGTGACTCACCCACAGTCACACAGCTGACAAGTGGCGGAGCCGGGAGTCGAACCCATGACCTCTGACTCCGAAGCCCAGGCTCTTTCCACTGAGCCATGCTGCTTCCCGCTTTTCTTGCTGCTTTTTTCACTACCCAGTCTGCTTTTCACTACTCACGTACAGTATCTAGATTGACTTTTAATTGGTAAAGAAACAGCGTGGCCTAGTGTAAAGAGCCCAAGCCTGGGAGTCAGAGGACCTGAGTTCTAATCCCAGCTCAGCCATTTGAATGCTGTGTGACCTGGGGCAAGTCACTTAACTTCTCTGTACCTCAGTTTCCTCAACTGTAAAAGGGGGACTAAATACTTGTTCTCCTTCTTACTTAGACTGTGAGGCTCATATAGGACAGGTACTGTGTCCAACCTGGTTAACCTTTATCTACTTTAGCGCTTAGAACAGTGCTTGACTTGTAATAAGCACTTAATAAATATGCTACTACTAATAATGATGATAATAATGTGAGGGTACTCAAGGGGTGAAGCTAGGAAGCTTTCTCCTGCCTCTACTTAGTATTATCACATTCTGAATTTAATTTTAAAATGTCACATTAGCTTGGGCAAACACCACAGCGCCGTGTAGTGGATAGAGTATGGGGTGGGAGTCAGAAGGTCAGGGGTTCTAATCTCGGCTCCACCACTTATCTGCTGTGTGGCCTTAGGCAAGTCATTTCGCATAGAAAGCGCTTAATAAATAAGATTAATAGGGGAAGCAGTATGGCTCAGTGGAAAGAGCCTGGGCTTCGGAGTCAGAGGTCATGGGTTCGACTCCCAGCTCTGCCACTTGTCAGCTGTGTGACTGTGGGCAAATCACTTAACTTCTCTGGGCCTCAGTTACCTCATCTGGAAAATGGGGATTAACTGTGAGCTTCACATGGGACAACCTGATTACCCAGTATCTAGCCCAGCGCTTAGAACAGTGCTCTGCACATAGTACGAGCTTAACAAATACCAACATTATTATTATTATTATTATTGATTGAATGAATGAATGAATGAACTTCATTTCTCTGTGCCTCAGTTCCCTCATCTGTAAAATAGGAATTAAGACATTGAGCCCCATGGGGAACAGAGATTGGGTCCAACCCGATTGGCTTGTATCCACTCCAGCGCTTAGTACAGTGCCTGGCACATAGTACGTGCTTAACAAATACCCCAATTATTATATAAAATAACTTCAGGCTCACAGGACTTCAAGAGTTTCTGATTCCAATCCTAGCTTAATCTCATTTCTCAATGAGGAAAAGACAAACTAAATCGGAAGCTTTCTCATTAAATCTTTTTTTAAAGTGTGAAAATTAAACATTGTGAATTGGTAGGAAATTTAAAGCTGCAGGAGGTAAACCATTAACACCTCATGCTACAGCTTACAAACTAATTCTTAAGGGTAGTCCTATTGCCAAACTAAAGAGAACTCTGAATAGGGCAGAAATTTAGGGAGTTATAACTTCTACCACAGTTAAAGGTCTTTTCCATTTTTCTTGGTTTTTCTTTTCTTAAAGATGCCCCACAAAAATTAAATGCATTAGCAATAATAAGTTACAACAAGTCCTTACCTGTATAAAGATTTCAGAGGAAAAAATATTTGCAGAAAATCACCCAAGTCCTATTACATTTGTGTTTCTTACTAGAAAGAGAATCCAGAGAAATTCTTAAATATGAAATATAGCAGGTTTAAAATTTTGGTGACATTCTTCAGTTTAAAATGTCCTGAATTCTGAGGGCTTTCAGGAGTGCTTAAGTCATTTTGGCAGTTACTAAATGTAATTTGTATTAAATTGGTGTAGAACTTCTTTCTACACAGCAAAAAACCCCTCGCTTTAAATTGGCCATCAGGGAGTAATGCTACTATTTCAAAAATATGCATCCTAAAACACGCGCTAACATGCCAACTGTCCCGGATTTAGTAGGGCTGAAATATTGGGAATTTAGCTGAATAAGCAATAGCAAACAGGTGTGATGCAGGTAACCCTACAGTTAATCTGCAATCTATCAAAGACTTGGGCCAACTCGTTCGACCGGCCCGACAGAACGCAACACTGGCTGCAGAAATGTTGGGAGAGGTTCCCTCATTTTCTCCGTATTCTCCAAAGATGACTTTACGAAAAGATTTGCATTAATCTTGAAAAATTGCTTCAGGTGGGTGTGACAGAGATGCCCAGGATGACAGACACAGGCGTAGATGCCGAGAGAAATGCAGACGCGTAGAGTGGCCAAGATATGCAGGGATCAGAAAGAGGAGACGAGCCAGATAAACTGGTTCCAGTGGAAATGGAGGAAGAGGCAGAGACAGAATGAGAAACAGAGAAGCAGCGTGGCCTAATGGCAAGTGCACGGGCCTGGGAGTCCGAGACCCCGGGTTCTAATCCCAGCTCCTCCACCTGTCTGCTGTGTGACCTTGGCAAGTCTTCTCTGGACCTCAGTTTCCTCTTCTGTAAAATGGGGATTAAGACCGTGAGGCCCATGTGGGACAGGGACTGTGACCAAGCTGATTATCTTGTATCTACCCCAGGTGATTAGTACAGTGCCTGGACCACAGTGAGTGCTTAACAAGTACCTTTAAAAAAAAAGAAAAGAAAAGCTTGGAGGGAAGAAAAAGGCCCAGCGAGGGAGACGCAGGAACTTTCCTCAGGTGTCTGGCTCAGTGCTTCTGCTGTTTCCAATATGGTGGTTATGGGCCAAATTATTATGGCAATTATGGAATTATTGCCAATCACCGCCCATCTCCAAAACAGTACTCTAAGACCTTGAGATTTACCAATCCACAAAGCAGTGACCAGAAGCGTAGTCGATAGAACACGGGCCTGGGAGTCAGAAGGTCATGGGTTCTAATCCCATCTCCACCACTTGTCTGCTGTTCGGCCTTGGCCAAGTCACTTCACTTCTCTACACCTCAGTTACTTCATCTATAAAATGGGGATTAAGACTGTGAGCCCCATGCGGGACAGGGATCGGGTCCAACCCGATTATGCTTCCAATCATACTTCCCCTCTTCAAAGCCCTCCTGAAGGCTCACCTCCTCCAGGAGGCCTTCCCAGACTAAACCCCCCTTTTCCTCTGCTCCTCCTTCCCTCCCCACCGCCCCGACTCGCTCCCTTTACACTACCCCCTCCCCCCTTGCACAGCACTCGTGTATATATGTACATATTTATAATTCCATATATTTATATTAATGATATGCATATATCTATAATTCTGTTTATTTGTATTGATGCTACTGATGCTTGTTTACTTATTTTGATGCCTGTCTCCCCTCTTCTAGACTGGGAGCCCGTTGTGGGCAGGGATTGTCTCTCTTTGTTGCTGAATTGCACTTTCCAAGCGCTTAGTACACTGCTCTGCACACAGTAAGAGCTCAATAAATACGATTGAATGAATGACTGAGCGAATTTGCTTGCATCCACCCCAGCGCTTAGTACAGTGCTTGGCACAGAGTAAGAGCTTAACAAAGACAATTATTATTATTATTTAGATTTAGCCATAGATTCTATTTACATTTTAAGGTCTTGCTGACTGCTAAGAGAAGCAGCGTGGCTCAGTGGAAAGAGCATGGGCTTTGGAATCAGAGGTCATGAGTTCAAATCCCAGCTCTGCCACTTGTCAGCTGTGTGACTGTGGGCAAGTCACTTAACTTCTCTGTTCCTCAGTTATCTCATCTGTAAAATGGGGATTAAGACTGTGAGCCCCACGTAGGACAACCTGATTCCCCTGTGTCTACCCCAGCGCTTAGAACAGTGCTCTGCACATAGTAAGCGCTTAACAAATACCAACTGCTCTTTTGTGCCTTGAGTTGTGTTAGGATCCTCTGCATACACTAAGGTTCAGTCTTTCTTGTATCATTTTAGAGACGATCTCATAGTTTTATAATCACTGTAGGCAGCAGCAGCAGTTTCCACTAGAGCACAAGCTCCTTAAGAACAGGAATAGCATCTCCTATTATACTCTCCCAAAACACCAGCACAGTGCTCAGCACACAATAAGCGAGAGAAGCAGCGTGGCTCAGTGGAAAGAGCACGGGCTTTGGAGTCAGAGGTCATGAGTTCAAATCCCAGCTCTGACACTTGTCAGCTGTGTGACTGTGGGCTTCACTTCACTTCTCTATGCCTCAGTTACCTCATCTGTAAAATGGGGATTAAGACTGTGAGCCCCACGTGGGACAACCTGATTCCCCTGTGTCTACCCTAGTGCTTAGAACAGTGCTCTGCACATAGTAAGCGCTTAACAAATACCAACATTATTATTAATAAATACTATTCATCCATCCATCATTCATCCATCCCCAGTGATCCATCGGTCAGTTGAATCACTGTATTATAGGATTGTACTCAATAGTCTTTACTCTTTGTCAAGTTTCTAATTGAATCATTTTCGGGAAGAAGTGGTTACTTCCCAAATTTCATTCACCTTTTCTATTCATTTTGATTTTCCTGATACAACTAATCACAATTTTTCCCTTTTCCCAACCAAAAGAAATCTGGGTGTGAATGTGTGATGAGGAGGAATAGGGGACAAGGGGAAGAAGTGAGGTCAGGAGATTGCCTTTCAATCAATCAATCAATGGTATTTATCGAGCGCTTGCTATGTGCAGAGCCCTGTACTTAGCGTTTGGGAGACTGCGGTACGGTGGAATTAACCGACACGTTTCCTGCCCATAATGAGTTTACAGCCTTTCTTCAGGCCTGGGAATCAGAAAGTCGTGGGTTCTAATGCTGGCTCTGCCACTTGTCTGCTGTGTGACCTTGGCAAATCACTTCACTTCTCCATGCCTCAGTTTCCTCATCTGTAAAATGGGGATTAAGGCCGTGAGCCCCATGTGGGACGGGGACTGTGTCCAACCTGATTCGCTTATATCCACTCCAGCGCTTAGTACAGTGCCCGGCACACAGTAAGCGCTTAACAAATACCACAATTATTATTATCATTAGTTACCAAACAGTCATGCTACCAGGAGCTCCTGACTAGTATTCATTCATTCAATCATATTTATTGAGTGCTCACTGTGTGCAGAGCACTGTACTTAAACTCTTGGAAAGTACAATTCGGCAACAGAGCCAATCCCTACCCAACAAGGGGCTCACAAGTCTAGAAGGAGGAGACAGACAATGTAAGATGAATGTGAAATAAATCAAGTTCCACTCAAGTTCTAACGTAGTACACACCTAATTACTTTAAAGGTGCATTCAAAATAGAGGAATGAAACAAATTCCGACGAACATGGTTGAAAAGATTAGGAAGAACATTTTGTGCCCTACGAAAACGTCAGTACATTTTTGGAATTCTAATAGTGCTCGCTGCACATGGCGAGTTCTTAATAAATACTATTACTCTGATTATTACCATTAATTACCATATTACATATTTTTTGGTTATGCCAATAATGAGTTATTTTCTCTGCCACCTGGTGGATATTTGGCAAAGTGCAGTAGTTGTCTTCATTCTGCTCATCCCAATTCCATCCACTTTGAGGCACAGAGAGGTTGAGTGACTTGCCCAAGGTCACACAGCAGACAAGTGGTGGAGCTGGGATGAGAACCCAGAACCTTCCGACTCCCAGGCCCGTGATGTCACCACTAGACCACACTGCTTCTCTTGAGAAGTAGCTACTAGCTTGCATTTTTTTGCTGATGAAACTGTAATTGTCGGATTTTTCCTTTTTTTGTCTTTCTTCGATAGTTCAGTTTCACTCTGATTGTCCACCTTTCCTGGCGTCTCTGTCCTCCTTTTAGATTGTGAGCTGCTCTTGGGTCAGGACTTATCTTCATTCGTTCATTCACTGGTATTTATTGAGCGCTTACTGTGTGCGCTTGGAATGTACAATTCGTTAACAGATAGAGACAATCCCTGCCCAACAACAGGCTCACAGTCTACCTTGCATCTACCCCAGTTCTTGGCACATAATAATAATAATGTTGGTATTTGTTAAGCGCTTACTATGTGCAGAGCACTGTTCTAAGCGCTGGGGGAGATACAGGGTCATCAGGCTGTCCCACGTGAGGCTCACAGTCTTAATCCCCATTTTCCACATGAGGTAAGTGAGGCACAGAGAAGTGAAGTGACTCGCCCACAGTCGCACAGCCGACAAGTGGCAGAGCCGGGATTCGAACCTTTAACCTCTGACTCCCAAGCCCAGGCTCTTTCCACCGAGCCACGCTGCTTCTGCGCATAGTGAGCACTTAACAAATATCACAGTTACTTTTATTGTATCTAAATTAATGTCTGTATAATCTTCCGAGCGTTTAGTCTAAGTCTTCGCCGGAACCCTAGACAGCAGCTCCTAGTGGCCTGCTCCACCAGAATCTCTTCATCAGCCCGAAATACCCACCCAGAGAGAGAGGAGTATTCACTCATTCATTCCTTCATTATTTATTGAGCGCTTACCGTGTGCAGAGCACCGTACTGAGCGCTTGGGAGAGGACAATATAACAATAAGCGGGCACGTTCCCTGCCCACAACAAGCTTACAGTCTAGCGGGGGAGACAGGCATTAATAGAAATAAATAAATGATGTGGGGCTGGGAAGTGGGGATGAATAAAGGGAGCAAGTCAAGGTGACGGAGAAGGGTGCGAGAAAAGAGGAAATGAGGGGTTAGTCAGGGAAGGCCTCTTGGAGGAGAAGGGCCTTCAATAATGCTCTGAAGGGACGGTAGAGAGAGAGAGAGCCCCTTCCTCTCCCCGGCACAGGAGCCCCCTGCGACACACAGCTCATGCGTGCTCCTTTCCCAGGGCCTCTTCCCGAGCGCTTAGTGCTCTGCACACAGTAAGTGCTCAATAAATGTGATTGAATGAATGAATGAACCTCTGGAACTTTGGGAAGCTGTGTCCACTCAGGATTGGGGACTGGGAGTGGAGATCATTCAGGAATTTTTTGTAGTGGTATTTGCTAAGCGCTTACTATGTGCCAGGCCCTGTGCTAAGTGCTGGGTCAATCCAAAAATATTTTGGCCCAAATAGAGATGCTTCCTCAGAATCAAAGCATCTTGGGGTTGGAAGTCCCCTCCAAAGCGGTCAAATATTTTTGGAATTCCACTTGGATGTAATGGCTCCTAGATAATGTCAAAGGAATATGGTTCCAGAAAACATATTATTTAGCTGGCATCTGATGAAGCAGCGTGGCTCAGTGGAAAGAGCCCGGGCTTCGGAGTCAGAGGTCACGGGTTCGACTGTCGGCTCTGCCACTTGTCAGCAGTGTGACTGTGGGCAAGTCACTTCACTTCTCTGTGCCTCAGTGGCCTCATCTGTAAAATAGGGATTAACTGTGAGCCTCACGTGGGACGACCTGATGACCCTGTATCTACCCCAGCACTCAACACTCAACTGACTGATTGATTGATCATGGCCGAGGGTACAGAGTGAGGAGCATGGCCTAATAATAATGTTGGTATTTGTTAAGCGCTTAACTATGTGCAGAGCACTATTTTAAGCGCTGGGGTAGATACAAGGTAATCAGGTTGTCCTACTTGAGGCTCACAGTCTTAATCCCCATTTTACAGATGAGGTAACTGAGGCCAGGGAAGTTAGGTGATTTGCCCACAGTCACACAGCTGACAAGTGGCAGAGCTGGGATTCAAACCCATGACCTCTCACTCCCAAGCCCGGGCTCTTTCCACTGAGCCACGCTGCTTCTCTAGCGAAAAGAGCTCGGGCCTGGGAGTCAGAGGATCTTGGTTCTAATCCCGGCTTCACCACATGATAACCGTTGCGACCTCGGGCAAGTCCCTTAACTTCTCTGTGCCTCACCCTCATCTGCAAAATAGGGATTAAGACATGAGCCCCACGTGGGACGTACACTGTGTCCATCCTGATCAGCTTGCATCTGCTCCAGCACTTAGTAAGCGCCTTTCACGTAGTAAGTGCTTAACAGATACCTCGTTTTTAAAAAGTGACTTCAGACAGTAGCCTGCGGACCTAGTATGGGCCCCGCTCTTTCAAGAGGATGTGTCAACTGTGTTCCAGATTTCTGAGCGGTGATTCAGCGTATAGCAGCGTATAACAATCTGGTCCTGTCTTCCAGAGAGGATGGTGCCTTAGAAGTAGCTATATGTACAAAATTACAATAAGCGCTCAATAAGTAAGATTGATAATAGTCATGTAAACAGCCATATGTAGTCAGTCCTTGGGCTTATGGCACAATCGGTAAGGTTTGTAGACCCAGTAAACTCTGTTTTTCCTCTTAGGTAGTAAGCCCCTTCTGACAAGGACTATGTCAAAATTAACTTAATAATAATAATGATGGCATTTGTTAAGCCCTTACTAAGGCAGGCAGTCAGTCAATCAATCGTATTTATCGAGTGCTTACTGTGTGCAGAACAGTGTACTAAGCTCTTGGGAGAGTACAATATAGCAATATAACAGACACATTTCCTGCCCACAATGAACTTACAGTCTAAAGGGGGAATGTTCTAAGCGCGGGCTGCAGGTTAATCGGGTTGGACACAGTCCAAGCCGCACATGGGGCTTATAATGTTAATCCCCATTTTACAGATGAGGTAACCGAGGCACAAAGAAGAGAAGTGATAATAATAACGGTCTTTGTTAAGCACTTACTATGTGCCAGGCACTGTACTAAGCGCTGGGGTGGATACATCGTGGCTCAGTGGAAAGAGCCTGGGCTTTGGAGTCAGAGGTCATGGGTTCGACTCCCGGCTCGGCCATTTGTCAGCTGTGTGACTATGGGCAAGTCACTTCACTTCTCTGTGCCTCAATTACCTCATCTGGAAAATGGGGATTAACTGTGAGCCTCGCGTGGGACAACCTGATTCCCCTGTATCTCCCCCAGCGCTTAGAACAGTGCTCTGCACATAGTAAGCGCTTAACAAATACCAACATTATTATTAACAAATACCACAATTATTACCATTATTAGTTGCTGCCACTTTAGGAGTAAACTGTAGCAAGTGGAATGATTATTCAAGAACTCATCTTCTAGACTATAAGCTCGTTGGGGTCAGGGAATGTATCTCTTTGTTACTGTATTGTACTCTCTCAAGCACTTACTACCGTGCTCCACAGACAGTAAGCACTCAATAAATATGCTTGAATAAACTTAGTACAGTGTCGGCACTTAGTTTAGCACATAGTAAGTGCTTAACAAATACCGTAAAAATCAGCCTCCTCACTCGTCTACCTGCCTTCAACCTTTCCCCTCTTCAGTCCTTCTTTTTTTCTTAATGGTATTTGTTAAGCGCTTACTCTAGCCAGGCATGGTACTAAACAGTGGGGTAGATGCAAGTTTATCACATTGGACACAGTCCATGTGGCGCTCATAGGCTTAATCCCCATTTTACAGAAGTAGTAACTGAGGCACAGAGAAGTGAAGTAACTTGTCCAAGGTCACACAGCAAGACAAGAGGCAGGGTCAGGTTTAGAACCCTGGTCCTTCTGACTCCCAGGCTCATACTATAACCACTAGGCATGCTGTTTCTCCATTTTCTTAAAATGTCACATTCTCACCTCTTCTCTGCTCAATCACTTCCAATGGCTACCTAGTTCCCTTTATATCTTGCAAAAACTTCAAAAATGCCCCAAACTCCCCTCGAGATCTCTTATTTTTGCTTACCAGTCTTCTTCACCCACTCTCTGTGATCTTTCCAAGCAAGTCTAAACTCCCCACTATATCGCTTATTTTTACTTCCCTGAATTCTTCACCCATTCCCTATGATCTTCCCAAGCAAAGCTTCTCACTATCCTTCCCTCTCAACTTCTCCCTCCTATGTAATAGTTGGCCTTTATTTCAAAGATGACACTATCAGTGGGGGAAATTCACCTACGGGTACATGGATGGATGAAAAGATCAAAGAACCCACAGACTGGATCGCATTGAGTACACGAAACGATTCTCCCTTGTTATGTTAAACATTTGCAGTGCCTGCCTCTATTTTCTCTTTTTCTTCCTTTCATTCATTCATTCAATCGTATTTATTGAGTGCTTACTGTGTGCAAAGCACTGTACCGTGTGCTTGGGAGAGTACAATATAACAACAAATAGACACTCTTTATCTTACATTCCTTACAAAGCTTTTGCTCAAAAAGAACGTCTCTTTTCTTGATAATGGTACAGCATCCTGATCTACCCTTAGCATTTGACTCTGGGATGCAGAAGGATTTTTGTCTGTTTTAAGTGGTATTTGATGAGTGCTTACTGTGTGCCAGGCACTGTATTAAGCCCTGGGGTAGATGCAAGATGATCGGGTCGGACACAGTCCCTGACCCACGTAAGTCTCACAGTCTTAATTCCCATTATACAGATGAGGTCACTGAGAAAACAGAAAAGTTAAGTGATTTGCCCAAGGTCACACAGCAGACAAGTAGTGGAGTCGGGATTAGAACCCAGCATTGTATGAGGCTTTATTTTACCTTATTCTTAAAATGTTTCCCCTGCCCCCCGTGCTTCCAGTTTCCCAATATCAGCTTGAGACACAGCAGTTGTTTGTTCTCTTCACAGTTCCCATGCAACACTGCTGCATTTAGGTGAGTGTAGCTTCAATGTTTAAGACTGGTTATCTTCAGGAACTTCATTGTCTTGCTATCTGATATCATCATAATCGGTGGTATTCATTGAGCATTTACAGCGTGCAGAGCACTGTACTGAGCACTCGGGAGAGTACAATACAGCAGAATTGGTGGACACATTCCCTGGCCACAGTGAGCTTACAGACTAGAGGCTATTGACTTATAATAATGATGGCGTTGGTATTTGTTAAGCGCTCTTATGTGCCAAGCACTGTTCTAAGTGCTGGGGTAGATACAGGGTAATCAGGTTGTTCCACGTAGGGCTCACAGTCTTCATCCCCATTTTACAGAGGAGGTAACTGAGGCACAGAGAGGTTAAGTGACTTGCCCAAGGTCACACAGCTGATGAGCGGCGGAGCCGTGATCAGGACCCATAACCTCTGCCTCCCAAGCCGTGCTCTTTCCACTGAGCCACGCTGCTTCTCACTTACTTATCTGTAAATGACTCAGGAGGAAAGGCTTAAAGAGTTGAAAGTGACGTCTATCCGGGGGCCAGGTTGTATTGATGTCTGTCTTTCCCCCCCAGACCGTGAGCTCGTTGTGGGCAGGGATTGTCACTCTTTATTGTTGTATCGTACTTTCCCAAGCCCTTAGTACAGTGCTCTGCACACAGTAAGCACTTAATAAATACGACTGAATGGATGCACGAATTGTCAGTCAGTCAGTCGAGGCTAAAAATTTATATTGGCAACAGAGAGCTAAGTACCGTTACATAATTTTGTTACCTAGGAAACACACTGGCCAACTCTCCACAGAGAATGGCGGCAACGTGGTACCGGGCTCCAAACCAAATTCGCCGTCCACGGAGCCATAGTGCTGCCCAACCTCTCTGGCTGTGAGGTCTAGACTGTAAACCCGTTGTGGGCAGGGATTGTCTCTCTTTATTGCTCTATTGTACTTTAATAATAATGTTGGTATTTGTTAAGCGCTTACTATGTGCCGAACACTGTTCTAAGCGCTGGGGTAGACACAGGGGAATCAGATTGTCCCACGTGGGGCTCACAGTCTTAATCCCCATTTTACAGACGAGGTAACTGAGGCACCGAGAAGCCAAGTGACTTGCCCAAAGTCACACAGCTGACAAGTGTACTTTCCAAACCCTTAGTACCGTGCTCGGCACACAGTAAGCACTCAATAAATACGATCGAATGAATGAATATAATATAGCGATAAACAGACAGGTTCCTTGCCCACAGTGAGCTTACTTACAGTCTAGAGCTCCCAGCCAGAGAAAAGGTTGGGCAGCACTAAGTCTCCATGGACCGGGAATTTGGTTTGGAGCCCGGTACCACGTTGCCGCCATTCTCTGTGGAGCGTTGGCCAGTGTGTTTCCTAGGTAACACAATTCTGTGGCAGCATTTAGCTCTCTGTTGCCAATATAAATTTTTAGCCGCACGTATGGCTTCCCTGGTGCAGGCTGATACATCCCCTCGCTTTTCTTCGGCCTTATCGTCAGTCCGAAATGCCTGGCTGATTCGGTGGAATTGCTTACAATCATCGCAGGTCTCCTGACTGTGGTGCTTTGCTTAGGCCCCTCCCCCTGCCTGAAACACCTTCTCCTTTCAAGGTCACCAGACCATTGCTCTCCCCTATTTAAAATCCTTCCTGAAATCCCACTTCGTCCAGGAGATTTTCCTAGATTGATGTTCTCCTCATCAGGTCAATTCCTTCCAACCACCATTTTAGTGCTACATTACGTCCAGACCCCCCCAAAGCCCTCACGTACATATTCATTTATGAATGCTTCCATCAAAACAATTATTTATCTACCTTTTAATTCTCATTTTCTTGCATTTTCCATCTATAATAATAATAATAATAACAGTGGTATTCGTTAAGCTCTTACCGTGTCAAGCACCATACTAAGCACTGGGGTAGATACAAGCTGATCAGAGTGGACACAGTCCCTGTCCCACATGGGGCTCACAGTCTTCAATTCTTTACCGATGAGGTAACTGAGCCACAGAGAAGTGAAGGTACTTGCCCAAGGTCACCAGCAGACAAGCGGTGGAGCCGGAATTAGAACCCAGGGCCTTCTGACTCCTGGGCCTGTACTCTATCCACTAAGCCACACTGCTTCTCTTTGTTCTCCTACCCAGCTTACCCACTAATTTACCAGCTCCCTGAGAGCAGGAATTGTGCTTTTTACTCATCATTCATTCATTCAGTCGTATTTATTTAGCGCTTACTGTGTGCGGAGCACTGTACTAAGTGGTTGGAAAGTACAATTCGACAACAAATAAAGACAATCCCTACCCAACAACAGGCTTTTACTCCTATTGTAGCCTCCCAAATGCTTAATACAGGGTTTTGCCTGCAGTGGCGGGGGCGGGGCGGGGAGGGCTCAGTAAATACTGATAAATGATATTATTCAGCTATTGATTAATAATTATAATTATGGTTCTTGTTTAGAGCATACTACCTTTTTAAGAGCTGGGGTAGATACAAGCTAATCAGATTGGACACAGTCCCTGTCCCACCTGGGGCTCACAGTCTTCAACTCCATTTTACAAATGAAGGAACTGAGGCCCAGAGAAGTGACGTGACTTGCCCAAAGCCAGGATTAGAACCCAGGTCTTTCTGACTCCCAGGCCCACGGTCTATCCTCCAAGCCAGGCTGCTTCTCATTTTTGATTATTTTGGAAGGGATGTAAAAAGGCATACCTGCTGATCTCCCTTTAAATCCACGAATAACATCATATCCATGACCTTCATCAGAATTGTTGCAAAGGAGCTCAACAAAAAATTAATAAAGATCTTTTCTATTTCTGCCCTGTTTCATTGACAGACTCCAAACTGACAGTTCACTTCTTAAACCCTGTGGGAAGAACAATGAGCTAGGGATACATATTCATAAGGCATACATCACACTGCGTATTTATAAGGAGGCATTAAGCGATAACAGAGTTACCGGGTAACAATAATAATAATAACGATAACATTAATAGCATCTGTTAAGCACTTATTATGTGCCAAGCACTGGGATTGATACAAAATAATCAGATCTATCAGTCCCCGTCCTACGTGGGGCTCCACCTAAGAGGGAGGGAAAACAGATATTGAATTTCCATTTTGCAGATGAGGCAACTGAGGTATAGAGCAGTTGAGTGGCTTGACTAAAGTCACACAGCAGGCAAATGGTGGAGCCAGAATTGGAAACTTGGGCCCTTGACTCCCCGGTCCGTGCCTTTTGCAGTGGGCTACGCTGCTTCTCAACCACAGTGGTTGATAGTGACTGGAAATAGTACTACAGGCTTCCGCTACTCAGGTACTTAGCCCCTGAACAGACCAGGCCCAAGTTCCCCCAATTCCCCAAGAAGCAACCTGCTCTCTATGCCTTCGATGTGGAGAAGAAATGGAGATGAAGCTCCTTTTCCGGAGAATGGGATTATTTCATTTCAAGAGATAAATGCCACCCATGTAACAGTAATATTAGCTAGTTTGTGAATCACCTTATTAAGTATCACCTTTTCCCGAGGCTGTGGTCCGGGACGGCTTGAAAAAACGTAGGAGACACAGTCCTGGGATGCACAGTGAGAAGGAGGAGATGAGCGAGATAATTTTCCCAGATATTCTAGGTTGGTGAGGTATTTAAACAAACTGTTTTACGGTATTTGTTAAGCACTTGTTATAAGCGAGGCACTGTACTAAGCACTGGGCTAGCTACAAGATCATCAGGTTGGACAGAGTCACTTTCCCATATGGGGCTCACGGTCTTCATCCCCATTTTGTAGATGAGGAAATTGAAGCACAGAGATGATAAGTGACTTGCCCAAGGTCACACAGCAGACAAATGGCGGGGCCGGGATTTCTTTCCCACTCCAGGTCCGCGTTCTACCCACTAGACCACACCGCTTCTCAGTATGGGGTCACAGTAATGATAACGGCAATCATTTTGACATTTTTTAAGTACTTACCGTGGACTAAGCTTGGAGGTAAATACAAGTTTATAATAATAATAATAATGGCATTTGTAAAGTACTTACTGTGTGACAGGCACTGTACTAAGCACTGTGGTGGATACAAGCAAATCCAGATGGACACAATCCCCGTCCTACATGGGGCTCATAGTCTCGATCTCCATTTTACAGATGAGGTGTCCAACCTGGTTAACCTGAATCTACCCTAGGGCTTGGCACAGAGTAAGCATTTAACAAGTACCCTAAGTATTATTATTATTATGGCATATGTCATATGAGGATGTAGAGGACAGGATTCTGCCAGTCTATCCTATGTGACATAGCCAGCGGTGACTCCAGACTATTTCATCAGTCTTCACAATCAATTCTAGCATTGATCTACTGAGCCACCGGGTAAATTGCCCTTTTCCAGAAGGCTCTTTGGCAAGATGCTCCCCGAAGTGGCACAAATTCCCCAAAGCTGGCACCATCTAGCCATTCTGACATCCTGAAAATATGCCCTGTTAAGTGGAGATAGCCCGACCCTACTCAGAACAACCATTGTAAGGCAAGTGGCAGGAATGATTATTTCTCGTTTTGCAAATGGAAAACCGAGAAAGGTTGTGGTTTGTCCAAGTCACGTGACAGGAAATACAGCTTCAGCCCTTCTACTCAAGTGTAAGATGCTTGCCACGAGATCCCCCTTCCTCCTTATAATGGTCTTGATGTTTCTAGGGAAAAGACTACGGTCAAGAAGACACTTGTCTCTGACCTGAGTCCGTGGGTCAGTGAGGACTCTTTGTGGCAAATAGCCCTTCTAGGGCGTGGGGGTCGGGCGGGGGTCCTGAGGTCACGTTTTCTGAAGGGCTTTTTCACCCTAGTTTGACCCTGTCATCTATGCACATTTCGATTAACAATTTCTTTACTTTGCTCTGAAATATTCGCAGGGACGGTTATACTGCAATAAAATTTTTTCTTTGAAATTACAAACGCTTGGCTATAATTACAGCTCCATCTACCTTCCACTGACAGTATTTTGGTGCAATGCAGAAGGAAGTTGAACATACACATGCATCCACATTCGTACCAATTCTGAATGTCATCCACGATGACCTGCCTGGGCCTCGGACTGTTTTATTCCCAGTTCTTACAGGTACCTTCTGACCAATATGACTTTATGAGTTTTCCTGTTTTATTAGAAAAGGCTAGTATGATTTAAAAAAAAAAAGGAAGACCGTAGGAGATGGCAGTTCAATTAATTAATTGATGATGGTATTTTTAAAGCACCTCCTATGTGCCCAGCACTGTTCTAAGCGCTGGGGTAGATAGAGGAGCGGGTTGGGCACGGTCTCTGTCCCCCAAGGGGGCTCACAGTTGAAGTTGGAAGGAGTAGAGTTTAATCCTCAGTTTTACAGTCGAGGCAACTCAGGTGCAGAGAAGTGAAGTGACTTACCCAAGGTCACACAACAAACAAGTGACAGAGTTGGGATTAGAATCCAGGACCTCTGAGTCGCAGGGCTGTGCTCTTTCTACTAGGCCACAGTGTTTCTCAGGTGCAAAGATGGAAGTTGTTGGAAGCAGAAAAGAGAAGGTTATCCAAACCATGACTTTACTTCTGCATCTATCCTGTACTGGCCATTGAAACTTAAAGTAGCAACTCTGAGGAAAATAAACTTTTCCTTATGCAATTTTATTTCACCTTAAGTGATATGTTAATTACCACATGACTAGTCCATTTGTTATACAATTTCTTCAAATTAAGGTTTTATTAAGTACTTACGATGTGCCAAGCACTTGTGCTAAACACTGGGGTGCAAGCAGCGTGGCTCAGTGGAAAGAGCCCGGGCTTTGGATTCAGAGGTCATGGGTTCGACTCCCGGCTCTGCCACTTGGCAGCTGTGTGACTGTGGGCAAGTCACTTCACTTTTCTGGGCCTCACTTCCCTCATCTGTAAAATGGGGATTAACTGTGAGCCTCACGTGGGACAACCTGACGACCCTGTATCTACCCCAGCGCTTAGAACAGTGCTGTGCACACAGTAAGCGCTTAACAAATACCAACATTATTATATCAGATCTACTGCCTTTCCCCCCAGGGGCTCACAGTCTAAGATGGAGGGAGGCTATTTTATGTCTCTTTTACAGATGAGGAAACTGAGGAACAGAAAATATGGCCTAGTGGAAAGATCTTTGGCCTGGGAGTCAGGGGACCTGGGTTTAATCATGGCTCCACCACGTATCTGCTGTGTCACAACTTCTCTGGACCTCAGTTCCCCATCTGCAAAATGGGGATTTAATACCTGTTTTCCCTCCTACTTAGACTGTGAGCCCCCTCTCAGGGTCTCACATGGAGAGTTTCCAATACTCTACCAGTCTCAGCTATGGGAGGGAGAGTCACCCATTCCATTCCTAGCTTGGTCAGTGGCTAACAAGAGGAAGGCAATCTGCTACAAGTCAAAACTCCCCTGTGCTGGGCAGCAGTGGCATGAGAGAGAGTCGAGGGTGGAGACCCGGGTTTACTGCGTGGAAGGAGACGATGGAAAACCGCTTCCGTAATTTTACCAAGAAAACTCTATAGATCCACTACCAGAACGATTGCAGATGGAGGCGGGGTGTTCTGGGAGAGATGTGTCCGTGGCGTCGCTATGGGTCGGTGACGACTCGACGGCATAAGACAAGACTGTGAGCCCCATGTGGGACTTGATTATCTTGTATCTCCCCAGAACTTAGTACGGTGCTTGACACATAGAAAACACTTAACAATACTATTTTCATTATTATTAAGAAGGTTAAGTGATTTAGCTAAGGTAACCTCCTCAGCAGGCCGGTGGAAGGGCCGGGATTAGTCAGAACCCAATTTTGTGCTCTTTCCACTAGACCACGCTGCCTTCCAAAATCCTTCAGGAAACCATCCCCTCCCTGAGTGTTCGGGCTGCTCCAGAGCACTTGGGGTCTGGTTCGATTGGATCTCTCCAGGCCTGCTGCAGGTGGGGTTGAACCCCCAGTGAGGGAAGCGGCTGAGAATTTAGACCTGGTAGTGCTCCTGAATAACAATAATAATAATAACGGTCTTTGTTAAGCACTTACTGTGTGCCAGGCACTGTACTAAGCGCTGGGGTGGATACATCGTGGCTCAGTGGAAAGAGCCTGGGCTTTGGAGTCAGACGTCATGGGTTAGACTCCCGGCTCGGCCATTTGTCAGCTGTGTGACTATGGGCAAGTCACTTCACTTCTCTGTGCCTCAGTTACCTCATCTGTAAAATGGGGATTAACTGTGAGCCTCGCGTGGGACAACCTGATTCCCCTGTATCTCCCCCAGCGCTTAGAACAGTGCTCTGCACATAGTAAGCGCTTAACAAATACCAACATTATTATTATTATACATGCAAATCAGGTTGGAGACAGTCCCTGTCTCAGGTGGGGCTCACAGTCTCAATCACTATTTTACAGATGAGGTTACTGAGGCATAGCGAAGTGAAGTGACTTGCCCAAGGTCACACAGCAGACACGTGACGGAGCAAGGATTAGAACCTATGACTTTCTGACTCCCAGATCTGTGCTCTATCCAGTACACCATGCCTGAAGGTTTGGGGGTGTAGGCAGAACACAGAACTGGTTTAGACCTTGGCTAGATTCAGACCCCTGGATTTGGAGGGTCTTGAATAATCATTCCACTTGCTACAGTTTACTCCTAAAGTGGCAGCAACTAATAATGGTAATAATTGTGGTATTTGTTAATAATAATGATGTTGGTATTTGTTAAGCACTTACTATGTGCAGAGCACTGTTCTAAGCGCTGGGGGAGATACAGGGGAATCAGGTTGTCCCACGTGAGGCTCACAGTTAATCCCCATTTTACAGATGAGGGAACTGAGGCCCAGAGAAGTGAAGTGACTTGCCCACAGTCACACAGCTGACAAGTGGCAGAGCCGGGAGTCGAACCCATGACCTCTGACTCCGAAGCCCGGGCTCTTTCCACTGAGCCACGCTGCTTATTACGTGCCAAGCATTGTACTAAGCGCCGAGATGAAAGAGAATCAATCAATCACTCATATTTATTGAGCAATAAGGGTGCAGAGGATTGTACTAAGCGCTTGGGAGAGTACAATATAATAGAGTTGGTAGATACATTCCCTGCCCACAGTGAGCTTACAGTCTAGAAGGGGTTAGAGACATTAATATAAATAAACTGTGAGGTTGAGGGAGGAACGTCAGGGTGACACAGGAGGGAGTGGAAGAAGAGGAAAAGAGGGTTTAGTCGGGTCCCACCTCCCCGAGGTGGCCAGATTCAACCTCAGCACTTACCTACATGACGGATTTACGTTATACTCCATTCTGCATTTGTCCTCCCTATCCTGTCATAGTTCCCTCCTGGTTTTTCCTCCTCCTCCCACTCATGGTAACACAATTAAAGCCGGCCAGTCTTCCCCATTAGATTGTGAATCCCTCAGGGCCAGGGACTCTGTGTTTGCTGGTACATTCTCGCCCGTGCTTAGAGGAGTGGACACCATAGATGTTCACCACATGGGGCTCACAGTCCAAGTAGAAAGGATAACAGGTATTGAATTGAATCTCCATTTTGCAGAGAGGAAACTGAGGCAAACAGAAGTGAAGTGATTTGCCTTCACACAGCAGGCAAGTGGCAGAGCCCAGATTAGAGACTCTGACTCCCAGGTCTCTCTATCTACTAGGTCACACTGCTTCTGGATAATTATTTAATCAGTGATCTTTAATCTCAAATTCCAGAGTTTTGGAATTTATCTGAGAGGGTGAAGTTTTGCTCAGTCGTTATTTTCCACTACTCTCTGATTTTTTAATTTGAAACAGAAAGGGTTTTACAGTTGAAAGAAAATTCACATCTCTCAACTGTATCTGCCGAAGCATTCTGGGCATTGTATTGCATCCGGTGAAACCAGGATTCTGTGATGAACTTCAGTGTTGAACTGCTCAGACTCAGTTTATTGCGTATACAAAATGTCACAGATCAATCCCCAACTACATTTATCACAGTTGAATTGCATTAAGAAAACAATAATTGGATTTGTGCAAATCTAACTTCATTGCCTTCTCAATTTACCTCCATTACACTGGAACATAAAATCTGCCTTTGCCGGAAAGAAATCCCACCAGTGCCCTTTTGTGACCTTACCTTGGGCTCTGCTGTGGGTTAGCGTGACTAAAGAGTCTATTCTTGTTTTCGATGTGTAATAGGGAATACCTCCAAAATGAAACTGGCCCGCAAGAGCCTGCAGATTTTATTGGCAATCCAAGATCTGCCCTGAGAAGATTCTCTGAGCGGCAGGGTCCCTTTACCTTTCACTTTGTCTTCCTCAGTCTCCTCTCAGCAATTCTACCTCCCGTTTGTTAGTGATGGTTCCTTTCCCTAGCTTCCTGACGCTTCTCCAGACCTCATTCTCCGGGTCCTTGCCCCTTCCCTAGACTGTAAGCTGGTTATGGGAAGGAAATTGTCCGCTAATTCTGTTGTACTCTCCCAGGCACTTAGTACAGACCTCTGCATCTAGTAAGTGCTCATTGAATACGATTGATTTGACTGATTCTGCAACCCCTTATCCCCCCACCTCTTGCTTGTCCTGCCCACATTTTCTGGTTCTTCTTCTGTTTTGACTTTTTTATGGCATTTGTTAAGTGCTTACTATGTGCCAGGCCCTCTACTAAATGCTGGGGTAGATACAAGCTAATCAGGTTGGACACAGTCCACGTCCCACGTGGGGCTCACAGTTTGAAACCCCATTTTACAGATAAGGGAACTGAGGCTCGGAGAAGTGAAGTGACATGCCCAAAGTCACACAGCAGACAAGTGGTGGAGCCAGGGTTAGAGCCCTGGTCCTTCTGACTTCCAGGTCCATGCTCTATCTACTGGGCCACAGTGTTTCAGACTATAATTCTCCAAAGCACTTAGTACAGTGCTGTACACACAGTAGGTGTTCAGGAAATAATTGGATCAATGGACATGTACAGATAATGTTATTTATTTCCTCTTTTCTCCTTCCTCTTCCCTTTATCCCTCTCCACCCTCAGTTGATCTGGCGTGAAAAAGCAATAATCTTGTTGACGCACAGCACCCAAATCTTGCACATTGGAACAAAAAGAGGAACAAAGATGTCTTTCTTGGTTGATCGCATTTAACGTTTTCTCATCAATCGGTCAGTCAATCAGTGGTATTTATTATAATAATAATAATTATGGTATTTGTTAAGTGCTTATTACGTGCCAGGCACTGTTATAAGTGCTGGGTTGAAAAGAAGCAAATCACTTGGATTCAGTGTAGTGTGTAGAGGGGCGGAGGGAGGGATGACTAAAGGGAGAAAATCCAAGTGCAAGCGTGATGCAGAAGGGAGTGGAAGAAGAGGAAAGAAGGGCCTAGTCAGGGAAGGCCTCTTGGAGGGGGTGTGTTTTTAATAAGGCTTTAAAGGTGGGTTGAATGATCATCTGTCAGATATGAAGAGGGAGAGCATTTCTAGGGCAAAGGAAGGATGTGGGTGAGGAGTCAGTGGCAAGATAGTCGAGATAGAGGTGCAGTGAAAAGCTTTTGTGGTGATTTTTTTTTACAAAAGCTTGGTAATTTGGGGCTGGGAAACCCCCTTCTTCCTCACCTAGATGCCTGCTTCCCTCTAGAGGGAGGCCTCTAGCCATTAGAGGAGGCTACTCCCTTAGAGGAGCAGCAAGGTGAGGTGGGGGGGCAAGGTGATTGCTTTCAAATTGATTGTAAGGAGTTTCTCATTGTTGCGTAGATGGAAGGGCGACCATTGGAGGTTCTTGAGGAGTGGGGAAACAAGGAGTGAATGATCTGCAAAAATGATCCGTATAGCAGAGTGAAGTTTGTAATGAAGTGGGAAGAGGCTGGAGAAGGGGACGTCAGAAAGGAGGCTGATGCAGTAATCAAAGCAGGATAGTATAAGTGCTTGGATTAGCTTCGTGGCAGTTTGGATGGAGAGGAAAGGGCAGATTTTAGCGATGCTGAGGAGGTTGAACCAACAGGATTTGGTGACAGATTGAATATGTGGGTTGAAGGAGGGAGTGGAGTCGAGGATGACGCCAAGGTTATGTTCACACTAGGAGAAAGGACCGGCGTTTGGAGAAAACAGTGTAGTTACAGGATCTTAGAAGTGTTTTGGTTCTTGGCACAGTGCTGGCAAGTTCAGAGAAATCATTCATTCATCCATATTTATAAAGCACTTGCTGTGTGCAGTGCACGTACTAAGCGCTTGGGAAAGAACAATACAAAAATAAACAGTGACAATCTCTGCCCACCACAAGCTCACAGACTAGAGCGGGGGAGACAGACATCAATACAAATAAATAAAATTACAGACATATACATAAGGGGCGTGGCAAGTCAGGGAGAGGCAGAGGGGTGGGAGATGAGGAAAAGTGGAGCTCAGTCTAGGAAGGCCTCTTGAAGGAGATGTGCTTCCAATAAGGCTTTGAAAGGGGGGAGAGCCATTGTCTGTCGGATTTGAGGAAGGAGGGCGTTTCAGGCCAGTGGTAGGACAAGGCCGGGGGTTGGCGGTGAGACAGACGAGACGGAGGCACAGTGAGAGGGTTAGCACCAAAGGAGCAAAGTATGCGGGCTGAGTGGTAGAAGGAGAGAAGCGAGGAGAGGTAGGAGGGGGCAAGGTGATGGAGGGCTTTAAAGCCAACGTTGCGGAGGTTTTGTTTGATAGGCAACCACTGGAAATTTTTGAGGAGGGTGAATCACCATTTTACCTCCAGAGGGGCCTTTGGAAATGCCATCTCTTCACAAAGGAGTTCATCTGCAGTAAGCATTCTTCACACAGGCTTTTTTGCCATCAGGAGAGGCCCGCAAATTAGTTTATTAGATTGAAAATATTGACAGCACAAAGCAAGGACCAAGAAGATTAATCTTCAGGTACATTTTCATAGCTCTGGGATTTCTTAATTGAAAAACAAACACCCAAAAATGAACAAATTTAAAGAGCTGGCCTGGCTTAAATTTGCCCTGCACCAAAATGCACCTGGTTTTAACCAGGATAAAGTTATTATTAATAATAATAATAATGATGATAATAATGGTATTTGTTACTATGTACCAAGCACTTTTCTAAGCACTGGGGTGGGTACAAGGTAATCAGGTTGGACACAGTTCCTGTCCCACAAGGGGCTCACAGTCTCAATCCCCATTTTACAGATGAGGTAACTGAGGCACAGAGAAGTGAAGTGTCTTGTCCAAGATCATAGAGCAGACAAGTGGCAGATCGGGAATTAGAACCCACAACCTCTGACTCCCAAGCCCGTGCTCTTGTTACTAGGCTGTGCTGCTTCAAATGAGTCCAAGTGTCCCATCCAGTGGAAAGCGAGATACAGGTAATGGGGGTGGGGAGCCGGAAGAGAAGTGCATACATGGCAGTCAGAGGGATTTAGAGGAAGGAGGTGGCCTGCTTAGGGACATTTGGGGGAGAGAAATGTAACTCCCAGAGACTATAACTGCGAGCAAAGGTAAGTCTCTCCCAAGCCTATTCACCACTTTTTCCCTTTCCCCTTCCTTCTTGCACAACCTCCTCCATCCTCTGAATCAGCCCCTGGCTGAGCTAGTTGCCCAGCCTGAATCTGAGCCAGCCCCCAGCTGCCAGCCACAGCGGGGTTTGACTTCAAGAGAAAGCTCGGTCTAATGGCGGAAGAGGCGGTTGCACAAGCCGGCAGAAAAACCAAGACGCTGATTTGGGGCCGGACTGCGTTTCGCATGACACTGCAGTTGCGTAGCGTGGCCCTGCCGTTCTTCCGTGGACACCTCTAGGCACAGGCCTGGGATCGGTCAGCCTTGCCCATTGGCTGCCTGAGCCAGGCTCTCTTCATCTGACCGGAGGCGCCAGGGGAGAAAACACATTTCTGACAGGGGTGGCAGGCCGACACCAACTGGTTCCTTGCCAAGTGGAGGAACAGTAATTCATTTTAGAGGCTTATCTTCATAGCTTCATGGACTATGTGGCTGGCACCTTTCACTGGGAGATTATACCAAGAGAGTGGGAACCTGAGGCGATAGTATATGAGGAGAGATGTCGTCAAAATGAAGTAGGAGTAAAAGCAGGAATCTGTTCTGGGGGAACACTGCAGTGGAAGGGAAAGAGAGGAGAGCTAGAGGGAGAGGGATGCTGCTTGAAAGATGTTGCCAAGGTTACAGAGATATGTGAGGAAAGAGATGAGAGATGGTTTTGCAGTTGAGAGAAGCCCCTTCTCACAATATGTTCACCAGGAATTTCACGAGCACAGGCCTGGGAGTAAGAGAACCTGGGTTCTAATCCCGGCTCCACCGCTTATCTCATGCTTGATCTTGGCCAAGTCACTTTTGCCTCAGTTGGGATTGACTGTGAGCCCCATGTGGGACATGGACTGTGTCCAACCTGATTATTTTGTATCTATGTAGGTGCTTAGTACAGAGTAAGTGCTCAACAAGTACCATTTTAAAATAATGTTATTTTTAGTTTTCAAATTCTGACCGGTGGGCAAGGCTGAATTAATGCAGTGATTTTAAGGGGTGCAGTCCTGGGCGCCAAGCTAAGGGGGACTCCCAGTTGTTGATGCTTTAGTTGCTGATGCTCCTGACCCTACTAAAATGGCTGCTGCTTGGGGCCTTCTTAGATGGAGTCTGTACCAGTCCTTTCTAAGATGGCTGCTGCACATCTTCAGCCATGCCCTGTTCCCACTGAAGCTGATCATCCATGAAAGCTATTTTTCATCCCCTCCATCATGGGGAGAGTCTCTGGGAGACCTTCCACTGAGGAGAAGAGAGTGGGTGGAGGGAGAAGCAATGGCTAAATGGCTTTACCCAAAGTCCCTTCTTGGGTAAATGGCTGGAGAGAAGGGACTGGAGGAACGGTGAGGAGAGGTGAAGGGATGGAAGGAAAAAATAGCAGAGAAGGGACCTGGGGAGAAATGACTGGAAGAAAAAGGAAGGGGGAAAAAGGAAAGCGGGGAGATTGGAGGCTGAGGAGAAAAGTTGAGGGAAAAAAGACTGGGGACCAGAAGGCCTTCCTCTGAGGAGTAGAGATCGGGTGGAGGGAGATGGTGGAGAAATGGACGGGGAGAAGAGAGTGGAGGAGAGGTGAGGAGAGGTGAAGGGATGGAGGAAAAAAAAGGGGAGAAAGGTCTTGGATAGACATGACTGGAAGAAAAAGGAAGGGGGAAGAGGAAAGCGGGGAAGTTGAGGGAAAGCTGAGGAGAGGGAAGAAAAGTGCAGGGGAAAAGGTACTGGTTGGGGACAGTTGAGCTCCCACCCCCAGGCATCGTTTGGCTGGTTACCCAGTGCTGCCCTGGAATGAATCCGTCCCTCCTCCCATACCCACTGAGGCCCACACCTTCCCAGCCAAGTGGCCCTGGGGCTGAGGCAGAACAGCCGCTGCCCAGCCCAATTCATTTGAGGCCCACCAGGCTGCCTGGAGGGAGAGATAGGCCATGGCCAAAGGTTGGGTGGTGGGCCGACCAAGAGAGGAGCCTGCATGACCTCAAGAGCTGCTGGGAATCAGCTGTAGTTGTGGGGGTCCCTTGTGCCCCCCCACTCTATGTCCTGACGTCATGGTGACCCCAAGAAGCCCAGTTCACCCAGACGAGGGGGGAGCAGGGCAAACCGATGGACTTGATTTTCACCAGAAGAGGGGTGAAAAGCCCTGCTTTTTCTGCGTATCTCGGGCTCTCACTTGTATGCTCGCTTCAGTTGTGTGCAGAGCACTGTACTAAGCATTTGGGAGAGTACAATCCAACAGTAAACGGACACATTCCCCGCCCTCGATGAGCTTTCGGTCTAGAGGGGGAGACATAGTAATCTAAATAAATAAATGATCGATATGTACGTAAGTGCTATAGAGCTGAAGGAGTGAATTAACGGTGCAAATCCAAGTGCAAGGGGGATTCAGAAGGGCCTGGGAGAAAGGAGGGCCTAGGTGGGGAAGGCTTCTTGGAGGAGATATATCTTCAGTAAGACATTAAAGGTGGGGAGAGTGATCGCCTGTTGGATATGAAGAGGGAGGACAATCCAGGTTAGGGATAGGATGTGGAGGAGACGTCGGCAGTAAGGTAGATGAGATGGAGTTACAGAGAGTAGGTTAGTATTAGAGGAGCAAAGTGTGCGGGCTGGGTTGTAGTAGGAGAGCAGCGAGGTAAGGTAGGAGGCGGCAAGGTGACCGAGTGCTTTAAATCTTAAGGTAAGGAGTTTCTGTTTGATATGGAGGTGGATGGGCAACCACTGGAGGTTTTTGAGGAGTGGGGAAAACATGGACTGAACAATTTTGTAGAAAACATTTTGTAGAGGCAGGGAGGTCAGAAAGGAGGCTGATGCAGTGATCAAGGTAGGAGAGGATAAATGCTTAGAGCAGCGTAGTAGGAGTTTGGATGGAGGGTTGGAGTGGAGTCCTCTGCCTCTTTCCATAGAGTATGCTTATCTTCATGGGAAGCAGCGTGGTCTAGTGGATAGGGCACAGGTCTGGGAGTGAGGAGGTCATGGGTTCTAATTCCCACTCGGCCACTTGTCCGCTGTGTGGCCTTGGTCAACTTTACTTCTCCGTGCCTCAGTTACCTCTTCTGTAAAATGGGCATTAAGACCGTGAGCCCCACGTGGGACACCCCAGCGCTTAGTATGGTGCCTAGCACATAGTAAGCACCATAATTCTTATGATTAGAAGAGGCTGGCAGAGCTGGCGGAAGTGGCAGAACCCTCTCCATACCCTCCGAGAAATGTCGTCCAGCCACAGGGAGTCTGCCCAAACAACCCCACCCCAAAAATGCTTCTGCTGTGAGCTCTCAGATATAGAATAAAGCATCTGTGGTAATGACCGCCTTCCCTCCCGCCGATGAGGGCCCCTGCTACCAGTATGCTCTGTGCCCACCAGAACAGAAGAGAAAGCCGCCGCTGAGCACCCTCAACATCCCCCGCACCGGGACTGGCACCGGCTCGCCTCCTCCTTACCATCAGGGAGACTCCATCCCGCTCTACCTTCCACTAACCCAGTGGGAAAAAGGAAAAACCACCCACAGCAGGAGCCCTCCGCAAAACCCTGGGAAAACTGGTGGTTGTTGTAGCGGTCGCTGTGGCTACGGGAGTGTCCTGAACTCTGAGGCCCAGGAGAAAGCTAGTGGCTATTGTAGAAGGCGCTGTGGCTACGGGAGTGTCCTGAACTCTGAGGCGCGGGAATCTGGCATTCTTCTGCTCAAGCCACAGCACCCTTGTCTTTTCTTATGCTGTCGAGTTGTCTCCATCCCGTAACGACCCCGTGGACACATCTCTCCCAGAATGCCCCAACTTCATCTGCAGTCGGGTAGTGAATCCACAGGGTTTTCACGATTAAAATACGGAATTGATTTACCATTGCCTTCTTCCGTGCAGTAAACTTGAGCCTCGTCCCTCGACTCTCTTCCATGCCGCTGCTGCCCGGCACAGGGGAGTTTTGACTTGTAAGAGATTGTCTGCCACTCACTAGCTACTGGCCAAACTAGGATTGGATTGGGTAGGCCTCTGCTTGACTCTCCCTCCTGTAACCGAGACTGGTAGAGTACCAAAAACTCTCCAGCTGCCATCTGAGGGGGTCACAGCACCTACTGATTTTGTTTTTACTTTGTGTATTTGCCTGGGTCGTATTTCATTGTTTCAACATTCCTCATGGGTCCCAGTCCCAGTGCCTTGTCCCACTTATATTCTTAGATTGAGAGCCCCCAAGGGACAGGAAATCAAGTCTAATTCCCTCCTGTGTATTCTCTCCAACCACTTAGTACGGTGCCCTGCACATAGTCAATCAAACATATTTACTGAGTGCTTACTGTGTGCAGAGCACTGTAATAAGCGCTTGGGAGAGTACAGTATAGCAGTATAACAGACACATTCCCTGCCCACAATGAGTTTTCAGGCTAGCAAGCACTTAATAAATGATGAATGATGGCATTTGTTAAGCGCGTACTGTGTGCCAAGCGCTGTTCTAAGCGCTGGGGTAGATACAGGGTAATCAGTTTGTCCTACTTGAGGCTCACAGTCTTCATCCCCAATTTACAGATGAGGAAACTGAGGCACAGAGAATTGAAGTGACTTGCCCAAGGTCAGCTGACAAGCGGCGGGGCCGGGATTAGAACCCATGACCTCTGACTCCCAAGGCCGGGCTCTTTCCGCTGAGCTACGCTGCTTCTCAATAAATAATGAATAAATAAATAAAAAAGTAATAAATACTTTTACTACTGCTGAATGTAATAATGTCGGTATTTGTTAAGCGCTTACTATGTGCCACGCACTGTTCTAAGCGCTGGAATAGAAACAGGGTAATCAGGTTGTCCCACGTGAGGCTCACAGTCTTCATCCCCATTTTACAGATGAGGTCACTGAGGCACCGAGAAGTCAAGTGACTTGCCCAAAGTCACACAGCTGACAAGTGGCAGAGCTGGGATTCGAACTCATGACCTCTGACTCCCAAGCCCATGCTCTTTCCACTGAGCCACGCTGCTTCTCTAACCCCAGCGCTCAGGACAGTGCTTAGCACATAGTAAGAACTTAACAAATACCGTAATTAATTACTACTACTACTTCTACTATTATGACTATTACTACTAAGACTATCATTATTACCATGGGACAGTACCCACCTCTTCTCCGTTCCCCCTCCGTGCAGCAGAAGAGACAGAAGGGAGCTGTGACTCCTGGTTTCCGCACATATTCTGATGAGCAACCACCATCCGGCTGAATTGTACTTTCCAAGCACTTAGTACAGTGCTCTGCACACAGTAAGCGCTCAATAAATATGATTGAATGAATGAATGGATGAATGGAGCAGGACACGGCACCATTAAATGATGTCACGTGCCACCTGATGTGACATTAATAATAATAATAATAATAATGTTGGTATTTGTTAAGTGCTTATTATCTGTCAAGTACTGTTCTAAGCGCTGGGGTAGACACAGGGTCATCAGGTTGTCCCATGTGAGGCTCGCAGTCTTCATCCCCATTTTACAGATGAGGGAACCGAGGCACAGAGAAATGAAGTGACTTGCCTAAGGTCACACAGCTGCCAAGTGGCAGAGCAGGGAGCAGGGACATTAATATATTGTGCTGTGTGGACTCCTTAGAGATGCAGCATGACCTAGTGGATTGAACACAGGCCTGGGAGCCAGAAGGACCTGGGTACTAATTCCGGCTCCTCCACTTGTCTGCCGTGCAACCTTGGGCAAGTCGCTTCACTGCTCTGTACCTCAGTAACCTCATATGTGAAATGGGGATTAAGACTGTGAGCCCCACGTGGGACAGGGACTGGGTCCATCTGATGATCTTGTATCTACTCCAGTGCTTAGAACAGTGCCCGGCCCATAGTTAGCACTTAATAAATAACATTAAAAAAGGCTCACTAGATTATAAGCTTCTAGGGGGCAGGGATTGTGCATACCAACTCTCCCAAGCACTTAGTACAGTACTCTCCATGCAGAAAACACTCAGATTGATTGATTAATAATGGCATCACAGAGGGACCCCACAAAATCAATTAACTTGAGAGTTAATCCAACCCAGACTGCAAGGCATGCAGAACTGTGGGGCAGAGTCTGACTGCAAATATTCAAACCTACTGGGAGGTGGAACTGTTACTGTTTCTGGAGGAGTTGGAAATCTGCAGGAATTCTATTTTACCAGAATCCCAAAAAACTGTATTTCCCAGAGTCTTCTGGGAATTGGAAGATTCAAGGAGGAGATAGGTCCGTCCAAAAGAAATTTGGGCGGAGTTCAGCCAGTTAGGGAATTGCACATGTTTGCCCTTCCCCCAGGCCCACAGTATTCTGTAGTTTATTTATACTAATGTCTCTCTCCCTCTAGACTGTAAGCTCATTGTGGGCAGGGAATGTGTCTGTTTATTGTCGTATTGTACTCTTCTAAGCACTTGGTACAGTTCATTCATTCAGTAGGATTTATTGAGCGCTTACTATGTGCAGAGCACTGTACTAAGCGCTTGGAAGGTACAAATCGGTAACAGATAGAGACTCTGCACATAGTAAGTGCTCAATAAATAGGACTGACTCTCTGACTGGCATGAAGCTTTTCAAATGCATGAGAGGAGGTGCTTACGCTCTCCATGCCCAGTATGTTGCTCTATCCCCTCCATGTGGTTGAACTGCAAATTTAATCTGTCGACACAGTCACAAGCTCTTTGTGGGCAGGAAATGGGTCTGTTTATTGTTAATTATACTCTCCCAAAAGCTTAGCACAATGCTCTGCACACAGAAAGCGCTCAATAAAGACGATTGAATTAGTGAATGAATATTGGCAGCGGGCAATAGAGTGACCACTCTGGCTTCTGTATCCCTAGGGACATGGGCAGCTGTCATGCCCAGACCATGTCAGGCCGAGTGATCCCTGGAAGTTCCCTTCCTTCCACTCTAATTGGATGCGAGTCAAGGAGCTACTAGGAGCTGGGGAGGAGGGGTGCTCCTTGGTTCAGACCCAAGCAGAGTAACCAGATGAAATAATAATAATATTAATGATAATTGTGGTATTTGTTAAGCACTTACTGTGTGCCCAGCACTGTTCTATGTGCTGGGATAGATACAAGATAATCAGGTTGGGCACAGTCCCTGTCCCACATAGGGCTCACAGTCTTAATCCTATTTTACAGATGAGGGAACCAAGGCACAGAGAAGTGAAGCGATTTGCCCAAGGTCACACAGCAGAAAAGTGGGGGAGCCTGCATTAGAAGAAAAGGAACTTCTGCTTCTCGAACACTTCCTTTCCCTTCCCCAGGCTCTGTTCCAGCAACTCTCTTCCCTCTCCAAGGCCGAGAAGATGTGAATATTTTCTTTACCCAGCTACTCTCTGAGTCGCTCTCTCTGGCCTCCTACCACTCCCCTCATTTGAGGGGGCCACAGGGACAAGCTTCCCCGGCAGCTGGGGAACCTGGGTTCTCTGAAGCTCCAGGATCTGTGGCTTCCCAGAGAAGGTTGGGGAACGACAGCCCAGGACTTTCACCCGCCCTTGTTTTTGAGCACCACCTTCAGGAATATTTTCCTTCTTCGCTCTCTCAAAGTTAAGGCCTTTGGCCCCCTTCTAATCATTAGCCAAATCGATAGTCAGGGATCATCTGTCTCTGGTTTGCTTTCCTTTGAAACGGGGGAAGAGGGTGAAGGAAAGGGGACTGGACTCCTAGGAGACATTAAAGGATAGGAGTGTTCAAGGGGTGAAAACTGAGCACTGTGCGAAGCACCACCAGTGCGAATAACACTATCTGGAAACTGTTGGTCAGGGATAAGTGCATTGTGGTTGGTTGGGGAGGGGAAAGAGTAAAGGAGGGAAGGCCCTGGAGGAGGGAGAAAGGGAAGTTGGAGGTTGGGGGGAATGGATATTGTTAAGAGGAGGAGACGTGCCTTCTCCATCCACCATCTGCTATGCCCAGTCTGCTCTCCACTCTCCATTTTCATTCATTCACATTTACTGAGTGCTTACTGTGTGCAGCACACTGTACTAAGCGCTTCGAAGAGTACATTATAGCAATAAGCAGACATATGTCACTTCCTCCCCTCCCCCATCAACTTGTTTATAGATTTGTCCCTTACTTAATAATTATGGTATTTGTTAAGCGCTTACTATGTGCCAAGTAACTATGTTGTAAGCATTGGGATAGATAAAAGGTAATCAGGTTATCCCACGTGGGGCTCACAGTCTTAATCCCCATTTTACAGGTGAGGTAATTGAGGCCCAGAGAAGTGAAGTGACTTGTACAAGGTGGCACAGCAGACAAGCAGTGGAGCCGGATTAGAACCTGTATCCTCTGACTCCCAAGCCCATGCTTTTTACACTAAGCCAAACTTACAGTCTACTTCCTTCCTCGCCTTTCCACTCGGTGGACTGGATGGCCTTTTGTAATTCTTTCCACCTCTTCTATTTTTGAAAAAAAATGGTATTTGTTAAACACTTACTACATACCGGGCACTCTGTTAAATAGTGGTGTAGAAGCAAGATAATGAGATTGGACACAGTCCGGGTCCCACGTGGAACTCACAGTCTTAATTCCGTTTCATAGATGAGGTAACTGAGGTGCAGAGATGTTAAGAAGCTTGTCCAATGTCACACAGCAGGCAAGTGGCAGAGCCGGGATTAGAACCCAGGTAATCTGACTCCCAAGCCCATGCTGTTGTTTCTAGCTATACCGATTTTCATCTCTTTGATTGTGGGCTCTATATGTGTTTGGATCCAATCTACTCTATCCTGTGGCTGTCCCCAACAGGAACCATATTATTAATCGGCAACCATATTACGGAACAGTGATGTACGATTCTGCATATCTTTCTTTCCATCTATTGATTGCTTATGACCAAACATTAACTAGTGGGATAACAAATGAGGAAAAAAATGAATACAGGACAAGTAGCTGATGGTTAAATTCTGAGAGGGGGTGGGGAGGGAATGGGAATGGTAATTTTTTTTTATATAGGTTAGCCTCATTTTTACTGGGACACTGACTATCGCTTCTTGAAAAAAAAATAATTATAAAGGGTTCTATTCATCATGCCTTGCTAGAATTTGGCAACCAGCCAAACATGATTCCTGAATGGTTTCAAGATATTAGGTAAAAAAATAAATTGTATGTTAAAGACTCTAGACATTATCATCCTATGCAGATGCAACAATAATAATAGCAATCCATTCATTTCATACAACGGGCAAATCTATCTACTTCAGGACTTTGTTGTTTTTACAGATAATTCTCTCACTGGTGGGTCGGAGAGAATGATGCTTATATTCTGACTGCTTCAGACTTCTTAATTAGAAACAGAAAAGAAGGCTTTCTAATCACAGGAATTACAATGAGAAAATGGTATGCACGTTAATCAGGGGACAGACTCCAATATCATAGCTTTCATAGTCCTGAGCCCCTTTTCTAGAATTTGGGGGACTCACACAGTCAGACAGACCCCACACTCTGGCTCTTTCTCAATAGTGGCTCTTAGTCCCTATGCGTCCTCTCAGGGACACACTCGGAGAATTTCCAGTACTCTACCAGTCTTGACTACAGGACGGAGAGTCAGGCAGAGGCATCTTGTCTGCCCGTCTCCCCCGCTTAGACTGTAAGCCCATCAAAGGGCAGGGACTGTCTCTATCTGATGCCGACTTGTACATTCCAAGCGCTTAATAGGGTGCTCTGCACATAGTAAGCGCTCAATAAATACTATTGAATGAATGAATATCCATTCCATTTCTAGCTCGGGCAGTGGCTAGGAAGTGGAAGGCAATCTACTACAAGTCAAAACTCCCCTGTGCTAGGCAGCAGCGGCATAGGAGAGGATCAAGGGCTAAGACTCAAGTTTACCATGCGGAAGGAGGCGATGGTAAACCACCTCTGTGCTTTTACCAAGAAAACTCTATGGGTACACTACCCGAACGATTGCAGATGGAGGTGGGACGTTCTGGGAGAGATGTGTTCATGGAGTTGCTATGGGTCGGAGACGACTCGATGGCATAAGACAAGTCTCTGTGCACAGGGCTGGGTTTGGAGCGGGTACAGGAGACAGGTGGCCTTTGGTGCCCTGCATATAATAATAATGATAATAATTATGGTATTTGTTAAGCACCTACTATATGCCAAGCACTGTTCTAAGCACTGTGGTAATCAGGTTATCCCATGTGGGGCTCACAGTCTTAGTCTCCATTTTACAGCTGAGGTAACTCAGGCACAGAGAAATGAAGTGACTTGCCCAAGGTCACCTAACAGACAAGTGGTGGAGCTGGGATTAGAACCCACGCCTTCTGACTCCCAAGCCCGTGCTCTTGCCACTAGGCCATGCTGCTTCTCATATGATAAGAAGCACTTCTCATAAGTGCTTAGTACAGTGCTCTGCCAGAGTAAGTGCTCAATATACGATTGAATGAATGAATGAATGAATGTATGATGGGGAAGGGAATACCAGACCAAGGGTATGAAATCCACGGAGAGGAGGCCCACCCCTCCTCCACAAATTTGAGGGGAGTCTTCACAGCTCTTTGGGCAGGGCTGGCAGCCAAAGTAAGAACTTTCACCCCCCTGCCTTCCTCTTGCGGCCAGAAGAGAGCCAAGACTGACTATATGTATATGTATGCCTACATATACACGTAGTCTTGGACAAGTCACGTAACTTCTCTGTGCCTCCATTTCTTCATCTGTAAATTGGGGATGAAATTTCTGTTCTCCTTCCTATTTAGTCAGTTGTATGTATTGCACACCACCCCAGCCGGCCTAGAACCTGGTGGGGTCTCACAAGCGTCGTCCATGTTTCAGGCTCGGCTGGGTGCTCCTCTCACGCAGACCCCAGTCTTATGCCACGTAGCCTGCCGGGTGGTCCGGGGGCAAGGCGACAGTCCAGGCCTCAGGACTCGTCCTGACTCGGCTGCTCCGCCCCACTCTCTGTAATTTAACCACCACTGCCACAAAAAATGGCCAGCGGCAGTGATTGGGAGTCTTTGTCAGCGGCTTCGAAGCACCAGACACAAGGCAAGACCTAGAACCTGGAGAAATGAGGCGGGCAAGAAGCTGGGTGGAAGTCAGCGGGATTTCCGCCTACGTAGAAAGAGCCCAGTTGAGAGTTTAGGGGGCCGATAGCATGTACAGTTGGAGGCTCCTTGGGAAGGGGAATAATAATAATCACGTTGGTATTTGTTAAGCGCTTACTATGTGCCAAGCACTGTCCTGAGCGCAGGGGGAGATACAAGGTCATCAGGTTGTCCCGGGTGAACAGGGGAACGGGAAGAGTGGGGCTTAGCGGAAAGGGCATGGGCCTTCGGCTTGACCACTCGCCCGCAGTGTGAACTTGGATGAGTCATGTGACTTCTGTCTGTGTCCGTTTCCTCATCTGTAATTTGGGGATGAAATCTATTCTTCTTAGCTAGCCAATCATATTTATTGAGCACTCGTCGTGGGAAGAACACTGTACTGAGCACTTGGGAGAGTACAATATAACAAAAAACAGACACATTCCCTGCCCACAAAGAGCTTACACTCTAGAGGACTCTGAACCCCATGGGGGACCTGATTATCTGACCTGCTTATCTTGCATCTATCTACTTTAGTGCTTAGAACAGTGCTTGACTCATAGTAAGTGCTTAACAAATGCCACAGTTATTATTAAAAAGGAGAGAAGGAAAAAGGAGAGAAGAGTGAGGAAGAGGAGACATTTTCTACACAGTGGGTTTAGGATTTCCATGTAACTAATGACTAAATCCACTCAAAGTACTTAGTTCAGTGCTTTGCATATAATAAGCGCTCAGTAAATATCACTGATAGATTAAAAGGCGACTAACTCAAAACTCGCTTAGTGGAAAGAGCACGGGCTTGGGAGTCAGAGGTCATGGGTTCTGATTCCAGCTCCGCCACTGATCGGCTATGTGACTCTGGGCAAGTCACTTGACTTCTCTGTGCCTCCTTACTTCATCTGTAAAATGGGGATTAAGACTGTGAGCCCCGTGTGGGACAACCTGATTACCTTATATCAACCCCAGTGCTTAGAACAGTGCTTGGCACATAGTAAGAGCTTAACAGATACTATTATTATTTATGTCTGACTACAGACTGACCTTCTGGGAAGCTCAGCATGGGCATGGAAGTGTCTACCAACTCTAATGATAATAATAATTATGATGCTTGATAAGCATTTACTATGTGCCAAGCACTGTTCTAAGTGCTGAGGATATACAAGTTAATCAGGTTGCACACAGTCCCTGTCCCACATGGGGCTCACAATCTTAATCCCTATTTTATAGGTGAGGTAACCTAGGCCCAGAGACATTAAGTGACTTTCCCAAAGTCACACAGCAGACAAGTAGCAGAGCCAGGATTAGGACCCAGGTCCTTCTGACTCCCAGGCCTGTGTTCTATCCACTAAGCCGTGCTCCTTCCACTCTGTTATATTTAATTCTCCCAAGTGCTTAGTACAGTGCTCTGTACACAGTAAGTGCTCAACAAATAACACTGACTGATAAGACCAGGCCCACCCCTAGAGATACGCAACTGGAGGAACAAAGCAGTCCCGATTACACTGTAAGCCTGTCAGAGGGCAGGGACTGTCTCTATCTGTTACTGATTTGTACATTCCAAGCGCTTAGTACAGTGCTCTGCACATAGTGAGCGCTCAATAAATACGAATGAATGAATGAATGAATGAATGAATGAATGAAAAGAATGGCAGTGTGGTTTGCAATGAGCTCTCTCTGCCTCACAGTGTTGATGTCGCAGAAACTCTGTGCTTTAATCCTGTGCCCTTAGGACGCCTGCTGTTTCCTGCAGGAGTCACTATGGAAATAGGAAGACACCATGGGGAAAGAAATTTTGCAGGCATGTAATTTAGACAGAAGCCCGGAACCTGCTTGTCTGTAAATTTCCTGAAATGAAAGCACTCTGTTGTTTTTCAGGGCCGTCAGAGGGGCCTTTGCCAGCATTTTCGTATTTTTATTTTTTAAAAAAACACACACGATAAGTGCATCTTATTGCGCAATTTATGAGATCTTATTTTTGAATTGAATCTGAGAGTTTGATTTGCTGCCTCAAACAAAAGGAAATTTAGGAAGATTATCCCAGACTTTTCAAAAGCTTGGCACATGGTAAGCGCTTAACAAATACCATCATCATTATCCAATGCAGATGGTTCTCATGAAGGATGGCTGTATTATTGTGTATTACCTATGGTCTCCTCAGAAAAGAGGAAGATGGGCTGAAGACAGACTGTGAAAACCCCCAAAATGGACACAGTCTCCCATAAAAGTCCCTGTTAACCCTTGAGAAGCAGCATGGTTTAGTGGCTAGAGCACAAGCCTAGAAGTCAGAGCGCATGGGTTCTAAACCCGCTTCCGCCACATATCTGCTGTGTGACTTTGGGCAAGTCACTTAACTTCCCTGTACCTCATTTCTCTCATCTGAATAAAAGGGGATTCAATACCTTTTCTCCCTCGTGCTTAGACTGTGAGTCCCATGTGGGACCTGATCATCTTGTATCTACCCCAGCGCTTAGTACGGTGCTTGGTACCTAATAATAATAATAACGATGTTGGTGTGTGTTAAACACTTACTATGTGTAAAGCACTGTTCTAAGCACTAGGGTAGAAACAAACTAATCAGGTTGGACACAGTCCCCCTTCCACATGGGGTTCACAGCCTTAATCCCCTAGCTAGCATTTAACAAATATCCCAATTATTACCATTACCGGAGGAAGCCTTGAGGTCAGTTCTAAATGCTGGGAGAAGCGGCATAGCCTAGTGGATAGAAGCAGGGTGGCCTCTTGGATAGCGCAAGGGTCTGGGAGTCAGAAGGTCACGGGTTCTAACCCGAGCTCCTCCACTTGTCTGCTGTGTGACCTTGGATAAGTCACTTCACTTCTCTGTGCCTCAGTTCCCTCATCGGGAAAATGGGGATAAAGACTTTGAGCCCCACGTGGGACACTGTCCAACTGTGTCCAACCCGATTTGCTTGTATTCACCCCAGCACTTAGTATAGTTAAAAGAGAAGCAGCGTGGCTCAGTGGAAAGAGCACGGGCTTTGGAGTCAGAGGTCATGGGTTCAAATCCCGGCTCGGCCACTTGTCAGCTGTGTGACTTTGGGCAAGTCACTTAAGTTCTCGATGCCTCAGTTACCTCATCTGTAAAATGGGGATGAAGACTGTGAGCCCCACGTGGGACAACCTGATTCCCCTCTGTCTACCCCAGCGCTTAAAACAGTGCTTGGCACATAGTAAGCACTTAACAAATACCAGCAACAACAACAACAACAACATAGTTCCTGGCACATAATAAGCACTTAACAAATGCATCATCATTATTCAATACCGCTACTGTTATTCCTTGTGGGCAGGGAACATGTTTATCAACTCTGTTATATTGTACTCTCCCAAACATTTAGCACAATGCTCTGCACACAGTAAGCGCTCAATTAGTACCACTGATTGACGTAGTTAAGGGGCACAGATATGAGTGCGTAGGGGATGCAGAATATATACTGCATGTAGACCACTGTTCTAAGGCCCTGGGAAAGTAATAATAATAAATATTGTAATTTTGGTACTTGTTAAGTGTTTATTATGTGCCAAGCACTGTTCTATACTCTGGGGTAGATTCTTTCATTCGATCGTATTTATCGAGTGCTTACTGTGTGCTAAATGCTTGGAAATACAGGAATAAAAAGAAACAATCCCTGCCCTCAACAGGCTTACAGACTAGAGGGATTGTGGGGTTGACCTGGGGAATAAGCCCCAGCTCTTCTGACTCCCAATTGAGGGTTTTACACTTCTTTTTGCAATTTTACGTCAGAGTCGCTTCAGAGTTCGAAAGCCAAAGTAAGGAGTTTGATGCGGAGTCGGAATACCTGGTCCAAGTGACTATTCTGGGTGAACCTAGCCCTCTTCAGGTTTGTGTGAGCCAGCTATGACCTCCATTGGGGTAAGAACTGTTCACAGCTGCCAACAGGATGCTGCCACGTGGCTCAGGGACAAGGACAAAGGTCCCATCTGGCTCAGTGGAAAGAGCCCAGGCTTGGGAGTCAGAGGTCATGGGTTCGAATCCCAGCTCTGCCACTTGGCAGCTGTGTGACTGTGGGCAAGTCACTTCACTTCTCTGGGCCTCAGTTCCCTCATCTGGAAAATGGGGATGAAGACTGTGCGCCTCACGTGGGACAACCTCATTCGCCTGTATCTACCCCAGCGCTTAGAACAGTGTTCTGCATGTAGTAAGCGCTTAAATACCAACATTATCCTTGGGGGAGTCTTATAGCTCAGGAGCAAACGCAGAGCCAGTTTTAAGTCTGTAGCACCACAGTCTTCAGCCTCCAGTCTCCAGCCTCTGCAGCTCCGCTGCCAAAGATGCCAAGCAGGGGCGGGGGTGTGTGATTCCATCCTCTTCAGACTGGCCCGGCAGCAGCCCTAGAGGTGAGGTGGGTCAGTGGTGGTCCTTACTGGGCTCTAAAACCTAGGGAGGGTAACCATCAACATGGACCTTCCTCATCCCTCTTTCCTCTCCCTTCATACCTCAGCCCAAGTGGGCATCTCTGTCCCCAGTTAGGCAGGTCTGCACGTTAATCAGGTCGGACACGGTCCCTGTCCCACATGGGGCTCACATTCTTATCCCTATTTCACAGATGAGGTAACTGAGGCTCAGAGAAGTTAAGTGACTTGTCTAAGGTCACAGAGCAGATACGTGGTGGGCCTAGGATTAGAACCCAGGTCCTTCTGACTCCCAGGCCCATGTTCTAACCATTAAGCACACTGCTCCTCAAAGAGTTTCTATTTGGTGCTGTTATCACCAAAGCACCTTACATTAATTATTTACTCCTCGCAACAACCCTGCGAGGTGTGGTCCAGGCATTAGTATCCCCAGTTTACAGCTGCGGAAACTGAGGCATGGAGAGGTTGTGACTTACCCAAGGCCACATGAGGAATGGGTGTCAGAGTCAGGACTTGAACCAGGGACCTCTGGCTATCGGGACCATGGCTCTCCTCTCGTGCCATATTAAGGGCTTACTGTGTGCAGAGCATTGTACTAAGCTCTGGGAAAGAATACCCAGGTAGGAATTAGACCCAATCCCTGGCCCTCAGGGCTCACAATCTAAAACATGGCAATAATGCTAATAATTGTGGTATTTGTTAAGCACTTGCTAAGTGTTAAAAACTTGTTTTCTGGGTGACCTTGGACAAGCCACTTCACTTCCTCTATCACTAATAGTGAGTAGACTTGATCCTTGCCCCCCAGGAGCTGATGAGGGAGTGTCCCCTGGAAAACAGTGGCCAGAACTCGGTGTGATCCATACGTGCTCAATGAATCTTACTGACGGTAAGACTGTGGGAACATGTATCACCTGCCTGGGAGCATTTAGACAGATGGCAAGGGAAATGAACAGATAATCACTGTGTCACTGGGATTATCTATATAAATTAATAATCACGGAGGTGAAAACACAGCCCTGCCCATCATCTCTGGAGTGAAGCAGCATGGCCCAGTGGATAGAGCATGGGTCTGGAAGTCAGAAAGACCTGGGTTCTAATCCCGACTCCGCCACTTGTCTGCTGGGTGTCCTTGGCCAAGTCAAAATTCACTTCTCTGGGTCTCAATTGCCTCACCTGTAAAATGGGGATTAAGATTGTAAACTCTGTGTGGGACAGGGACCGTATCCAAGCCGATGATCTTGTATCTACCCCAGCGTTTAATATGGTGTCTGGCACGTAATAAGCATGGGGAAGCAGCGTGGCCCAATGGAAAGAGCCCGGGCTTGGGAGTCAGAGGTCATAGGTTCTAATCCCAGCTCCACTACTTGTCAGATGTGTGACTTTGGGCAAGTCACTTGACTTCTCTGTGCCTCAGTTACCTCATCGGTAAAATGGGGATTAAGACTGTGAGCCCCACGTGGGACAACCTGATCACCCCAGCACTTAGAACAGTGCTTTGCACATAGTAAGTGCTTAACAAATGCCATTATTATTATTATTTGACAGATATTATTATTATTATTTTACTATTATCATTACCCTATTTATTTTGTTAATGAAACGTACATCGCCTCGATTCTATTTAGTTGCCTTTGTTTTTACGAGATGTTCTTCCCCTCGACTCTATTTATTGCCATTGTTCTTGTCTGTCCGTCTCCCCCGATTAGACCGTAAGCCCCTCAAACGTCAGGGACTGTCTCTATCTGTTGCCGACTTGTTCGTTCCAAGCGCTTAGTACAGTGTTCTGCACATAGTAAGCGCTCAATAAATACTAATGAATGAATGAATGAACTATTATTATTCCTACTGGAGTGGGGCAGAAAAAAGCCATTTTCCCAACTTTTCAAATCCTGGGAAAGTAGAGACAGTCAAGATCAAGGATGGTCCTGCTTAATGCTTTGCTTTTTCTTCTACTGTGGCTGAATTCCTGTTAAATTTACTCCATTATTATCTCCTGTGTCTGAACTCTTCCACCCGCTGCCAGAGACTGTCTGGCTCTGTAGCCTCGTTCTATTCCCCAGCCCATAGTACAGTGCTTTGCGCACTGTAAGCTCTTAACACATCCAAACTTGAATACATTCCTCCCCCCTTTTTTTAATGGTATTTGTTAAGTGCTCACTATGTACCAAGTACTGTTCTAAGGGCTGGTGTAGATATAAATTGATCAGGTCAGACACACTCCCTGTCCCCATAGGGTTCACAGACTAAGCAGGAGGGAGAACAGGGATTGAATCCCCATTTTACAGCTGGTGAATTTGAGGTATAGAGAAGTGAAGTGACTTGCCCAAGGCCTGCTTCTCTGCTCCTGCTTGCCCTCTTCTCACCTTCTGCTTCTCACCTTCCAGTTTCCACCCTCGCCATTATTCTGCAGAAGGAAAGCATATCCCATGCCTCCTTCAACTCCTTCTCACGGGGCCCATCCCTTTCCTCGCTGGATGTTGTGTAACGTGTGGGAGTGCAGTGGCTGAAATACGCTGCGAGGAAGTTCATGCTGCTGAAATAGGGAGAGAGAGAGAGAGAGATACTCTCTTCAATCATGATGTTGCTCAAAAGAATGGATGTCGAAAGAAGGGATCGGGGCCGGACAGGACAGCTGACCAGTCTCTGTGGAAAGGTCAGGTTTAGGGGATTGGAATTCTTAAACCAGAAAAGGAGCTTGGAGACAAAGGAGTAGTCACCATTTTACATTTTTTTTTCAGGAACTGCTTTACAGTGCCACAAATATTTTTGTGTGACTCATCGCTGCATGACACACTGACATATTTCCCCCCACCCCAGCTTTTTTTTTTTTGGCTAATTACCCTTGACATTTTCTTCTTCTTTCCTCTCCTGCACAAATCCAAAAGGGGAGGGATTTAGCTCTCTCACAAACATGTTCTAGATTCCAAATAGGCTGGGCCACTTCCTGTAGCAGAGAGGGGACAGAGGTAACACTGAGGTGGAAGTACAGACCGGCTCTCAGTCTACTCAGATGTCACAGATGCACCCAGGGCACTTCAAAGACACACATGGAGGTAGTTGAGGGCAAAGGAATAATACTAATTGTGGTCTTTATTAAGTGCTTACTATGTGCCAAGCTCTGTACTAAGCACTGAGGTAGATACAAGGCAGTTAGGTCTCACACGGAGCTTACAGTCTAAGAAGGAGGTAGAACAGGTATTGAATCCCTATTTTGCAAATGAGGGAACGGAGGCCCAGAGAAGTTATGTGACTTGCCCAAAGTCATATAGGAGTTATGTGGCAGATCTGGGATAAGAACCCAGGGACTCTGACCCCCAAGCCAGTGCTTTTTTTCCCCCATCCCATGCTTCTTCTCAAAGGGAAGGGCCAAAGACCCAAAGGAAATGCTCACAGTGGATGCTTGAGATAAATGCTATTAGCTGACCAAGTGGGCATCCATTTGAAGTGGAAAAATTTGCTTATGTTTCTATCCCAAGAGAAATATACCTATGAGAGGCACGGGGACATGTCCAAAAAATGGAAAAGTATCAGGACAGCACAGGTTTCCTCCTTCCTTCTTTTTTTAAAAAAAAAATTAACAAAAACGATTTTTATGGTACTTGTTAAGCACTTTTTATGTACTAAGCCCTAGGAGGGGTACATGTTAATCAGTTTGGACACAGCCCATGTTCCAAGTGGGGCTCACAGTTTTAATCCCCATTGTACAGATGAGGTAACTGAGTCCCAGAGAAGTTAAATGACTTGCTCAAGGTCACACAACAAGCAAGTGGCAATGCTAGGATTAGAACTCAGATTCTTCTGACTCCTAGGGCCACGCATTAGGCCAGGCAGCTTCCTCCCTCACATTCCTACTTTGCTGAAGCCCCACTTTCACCTTCATTGCTGCCACCCACAGGGATGGAGTTGTAAACTATCAGTGTTGTTTCTTGAATGCCAATTGAGTGCTAAACCTTGTACTAAGCTCTGGGGAGAGTACGACTGAAGCAAGGCACCAACCGATGCCCTCCAGAAGCTTACAGTCTACTGGCAAAGGCATAAATTATTTACAAATGGTGGGAGCAGGAAGAAGAGCAAGGATAGAGCAGGAAAGTAGCTAGTATGAATCTGTCAGGATGAAATGCCTGAACAAATAAACTAAAAATAAATATGAAAATAAACGAAAATATTCTCATGCATGAAAGCGCTCAGGATGGGGCTAATATGTCCGTGTACTAAAGGTAGCTATAGGGTTGTCTCTACTGAGGTGGTTATGAAATAAGCAGGGAAGACTTCCTGGGAGAGGTATGATTTCAAGAGGCTTTTAATTTGGGGTGAGCTATGGTCTGACAGATTTGAAGTGGAAGGGAGTCAAAATTGGGAAGAGGGTGAGAGAGGGGTTGGAAGAGAGAGAGTAAAGAGGAAAGTACAATTAACAGGTGAGAGAGAAGCCGAGGAGGAAGGTATGGAAAATGGAGAGAGCTGGAGGGAAAACCTGGAGTCTGCTGAAATTGTTTCTGGGACTCAGGCGGCTGAAGCCAGGGAATAAGAAGCTCTTTTGGTTGGGTTTTAAGGATGAGAGAGCCTTTGTTCAGTAGAGAAAGACCTGGAAGGAGAAATGGCTCAGTGGAAATAGCATAGGCCTAAGAAGTCAGAGGACCTGGGTTTAAATCCTACCTCTGTCACCTGCCTGCTGCATGACTTTGGGGAAGTTACTTACCTTTTCTGTGCTTCTATTTCCTCATCTGTAAAACTGATCAATCAGTGGTATTTAGTGAACTCTTACTACATCCAGAATACTGTACCAAGCACTTAGGAGGGTACAATACAACTGCATTGGCGGACATGTTCCCTGCTCATAGCAAACTTACAGTCTGGAAAATGGGATCAAACACCTGTTTTCCCTCACCCTAGAACTGTGAGTCCCAGATGAGTCAGGGACTGTGCTCAAACCTGATTATCTTGCATCTCCACCCCTGCTCAGTGGAGTGCTTGGCACACAGTAAGCCCTTAACAAATATCACAGTTATAATTAGAGAAGCAGCGTGGCGCAGTGGAAAGAGCACGGGCTTTGGAGTCAGGGCTCATGAGTTCGAATCCCAGCTCTGCCACTTGTCAGCTGTGTGACTGTGGGCAAGTCACTTAACTTCTCTGTGCCTCAGTTCCCTCATCTGTAAAATGGGGATTAAGACTGTGAGCCCCACGTGGGACAACCTGATTCCCCTGTGTCTACCCCAGCGCTTAGAACAGTGCTCTGCACATAGTAAGCGCTTAACAAATACCAACATTATTATTATAATTGGAAATCCAGGAATAGGGTCAGGCCAGTCCCTTCTCTTGTTAGTGTTTCTTTTTTTTTTAAATGGTATTTGTTAAGTGTTTACTATGTGCCAGGCACTGTACTAAATGCTGGGGTAGATACAAGCTAATCAGGTTGGACACTGTCCATGATCCACATAGGGCTCACAGTCTTAATCCTTATTTTACAGATGGGGTAACTGAGTCACAGAGAAGATAACTAACTTGCCCAAGGTCACACAACAGACAAATGGCAGAGTTGGGATTAGAACCCAAGTCCTTCTGACTCCCAGGCTTACTTTCTATCCGCTAGACCCTGCTGCTTTCTTTGCCCTGGTACCAGCTGAGATGAGGCATTGGCCATCTCACCAAGCAACAAGTGGCTAGGAAGGTTGCCAGCCAGCTGTCAGTTCATTTATTCATTCATTCAATAGTATTTATTGAGCGCTTACTATGTGCAGAGCACTGTACTAAGCGCTTGGAATGTACAAATCGGCAACAGATACAGTCCCTGCCCATTGACGGGCTTACAGTCTGATCGGGGGAGACGGACAGACACAAACAATAGCAATAAACAGAATCAAGATAAATAGAATCAAGTTGCCCTTAGAGGTATCAGAAAGCAGTCTCATTCTCCCATTAATTTACCACCTCTCCCCCTCATTTCCCCCATTCCCGGGTTTCTGCACTGGCTTCTAAACCTGGCTCTGCCACTTGTCAGCTGCGTGACTTTGGGCAAGTCACTTAACTTCTCTGTGCCTCAGTTACCTCATCTGTAAAATGGGGATTAAGACTGTGCGCACTGCCTGGGACAATCTGATTATCTTGTATCTACCCCAGCGCTTAGAACAGTGCTTGGCACGTAGTAAGCGCTAAACAAATGCCATCATTATCATAGCATCCTGATAGGGACCTTTCAGTTTCTTCTGATTTGATATTATTATTATTATGGTACTCAGTAAGGGCTTATTATCTACCAAGCACTGTTCTAAGTGGTGGGGTAGATACAAGTTAATCAGGTTGAACACAGTTCCTGTCCCGTATGGGGCTCACACTCTTAATCCCCACTTTACAGCGGAGGTAACTGAGGCCCAGAAAAGTGAAGTGACTTGCCCAAGGTCACACAGCAGGCGAGTGGCCAAGCTGGGTTTAGAACATCCTGGTAACAGGGCAGCCTGTGGATGAAGCAGGAACTCCTCACTATTGGCTTCAAAGCTCTCTATCACCTTGCCCCCTCCTACCTCCCCTCCCCCCTTCTACAACTCATCCCACACACTCCGCTCCTCTTCCGCTAACCTCCTCACCGGGCCTCGTTCTCGCCTGTCCCACCGTGGACCCCTGGCTCACGTCCTACCTCTGACCTGGAATGCCCTCCCTCCTCACATCTGCCAAACTAGCTTTCTTCCCCCATTTCAAAGCCCTACTGAGAGCTCACCTCCTCCAGGATGTCTTCCTAGACTGAGCCCCCCTTTTCTTCTGCTCTTCCTCCCCTCCCCATGGCCCTTACCCCCTCCTTCTGCTCTGCCCCCTTCCCTACAGTACTTGTGTATATTTGTACATATTATTTTATTAATTTTATTAATGATGAGTATATATCTATAATTCTATTTATTTTGATGCTATTGATGCCTGTCTACTTGTTTTGTTTTGTCGTCTGCCACCCCCTTCTAGACTGTGAGCCCATTGTTGGGTAGGGATTGTCTCTATCTCCCAAATTGTACTTTTTAAGTGCTTAGTACAGTGCTCTGCACACAGTAACTGCTCAATAAATATGATTGAATGAATGAATGGTCCTCCTCAAATCCCCCATGCCTGCAGCAGAGGGGGAAGAGTGGTTGGGCTTGGTTCTATTGGATACACCTGTGGAAACTGGGCGGGGCAACCTAGGCCCACCTGGACAAAGCCCCGGGAGGTCAAAGGCTCAGTTAGTAGAGGGCTAAGAGGAGGACAGAGAGGCTTTACTGCAGGAGTGGGTAACAAAGGACAGTAGGGATAAAAGTGTGTGTTTTTAAAGTTGAAAATGTTTTCTTCAAGCCTCTTTGTGGAGGGCATGGGGGGTTTATTAATATTTCATGTGTGTTCTGTAAAGAAAAGGATCTCCAGTTAAGCTGCTCTTTGCTAAGGTATTATGACATGAAGGGTTAAAATTGAACCTCATTCTGATCAGAACTGGCATGGAGAGGCTTTGGGGGTGCCTGGAGCTTATTTGGGGGGGAAATGAGTTGTTTTTATGAGCCCAAAATGTCCCCTGGACTCAGAGCGACGGTCGGGGAGAACAGAAGACTTTATTGATGGGAGAAAAACGTGCTTTGGAGGATCCCTGATTGAGTGTGACTTGAAGCTGTTGCTAATTAAATCAACAAAGCACTAAAACGTTAAAATGACTTTCTACACTACGGATGGATGAGGATCCAAGTTTGGGTAACCGGACGGTGCTCAGAGATGTTGGCTCCTCCAGTTTTCCAGGTGGTGAGTTATATCAGTATGACTTCTAAATACCTCGTGAGGAAATTGGCAATTTTTTCCACTGTTTTTATTTTCCACTCTACCCCCCTGCCCCTTGAAATGACTGCATTAATAATGGACATCTCCCTGGTTTGTAGAGGGCTGGTTTCCCTATAGTACTTCCGTTTTGTTTTTTTGGGAAAAGGGGCTATGTATTGAATGATTCCGCCTAGAGAACTGTTTTGCCTACACTGCCCTACTCAAACTCTCCTCTTCATGACTTCCCTTCCCCAAAGTGAGAGGCAGTTAAGCAGATAACATAAAAGGATTTCTAGTTGTTTTAACTAACACTTAACAATTCTGTTGGGTAGTAAGCCTTTTGTTAATCAGCTGTTTATCATTGAGTTGATTGGTAGTTGGGAAGCATTATCAGTTGTAAAACGTTTGTGTTGAGCACAGTTATCTAACAGTTTTGTGTGCTGGTAATTAGGCTTGTTCTTTGTGTTGTAAACTTCCTCACCTAATTTTAAGGGGGAAACAGGGGCTCGAGACATATCTGAACTCAGATGACAATGCATTGTAGGTTAGATATGATTGCTAAAAGCTGAAGGGAGAAAGGACCTACCTGAATCTAAATGACTTGTATTTGCCTACAGAATTCGGCCGAAGAAAGTAAGTGTTCTCCAACTTCCCTTAATGAGTTACTCTCTAAGGTCCAAGTTATTCTCGTTAATCTCAAAATCACTGAGGCAGCCGACAAATCGACATCTTTGTTATAGATGGGACGCTTTTGGAAATTATACCAACTCTTTTTCAAGCCCATGCAGTGCATGCTTAATGATCTGTGCTAACCAAGAGGAGTTTGTGTGGCGATATAAGAAAGCAGATGATACATATATAGGAGGACAGCAGTCTTGAGTGTGATTATGCCTCCCTGCCATTTCCACCTGGTGATCGGGGGATCTGCCTTTCTTTAAACTGTCTCTCCTCTTCCTTCTTTCATCATGCTTTTCCTATTTCCCCCACGATCCTTCCTACCTGGTGCCACTTATTCTTTTTTAGATGATTCCAGGCTAATCAATCAGTGGTGTTTGAGTGCTTACTGTGGGTAGGACACTGTACTAAGTACTTGGCCCCTTCCTTTGTCACAGCTTCACGGACAACCACAGCTGTGGAGATTGGGTCAGGTGGGCGAAGTCATAGCAGTGGACTGTTCTCTAGGCTCGTCAGTCCAGCCTTGTACCCATAGCTGTGATGCTGCCTGGGACTGCTATTGGAGAACAATAATGATAATGTTTGTCAAGCGCTTGACAAGGTGCCAAGCACTGTTCTAAGTGCTGGAGGAGATACAAGGAAATCAGGTTGTCCCACATGGGGCTCACAGTGTTAATCCCCATTTTACAGATGAGGTAAGTGGGGCACAGAGAACTTAAGTAACTTGCCCAGAGTCACACAGCTGATGTGGCAGAGCTGGGATTAGAACCCATGACCTATGACTCCCAAGCCTGGGCTCCTTCCACTGAGCCATGCTGGTTGGCCTTGCAATAATGATGATAAATGAAAATTTAAGTGGCACAAGAGAAAAAGGTGAGGAGAATGAAGGATGAGGCAAAAAAACTGCTAAGTGGGCACTTGGAGGAATCCATGTTGCTTTTCACAATTGGCAAGCAGAACAGAGTCCCTGCCTGGCCTGGCAAGTTATGCCGGTTCTTGGCTACTGAGGAACTCTCTGCCAGGTTTCATGGACAACCAGTTCTGGTGGGCAAGCCATGAGTGGAAAGAGATGTTACTGTTCTGGGGAAGAAGTGGGTTAGAGAAGCAGCATGGCTCAGTGGTAAAAGCACAGGTTTGGGAGTCAGAGGTCATGGGTTCCAATCCTGGCTTGTCACTGTGTGACTTTGGGCAAGTCACTTAACTTCTGTGGGCCTCAGTTACCTCATCTGTAAAATAGGGATTAAGACTGGTGAGCCCCATGTGGGACAGCCTGATTACCTTGTATCTCCCCGAATGCTTAGAACAGTGCTTCACACATAGTAAGTGCTCAACAAATGGCATCATTATTATGAACCTCTAGAATGTAAACTCATTATGGGCAGGAAGGGTGACTGCTAATCTTAGTATTCTCTGTGGTTGTTCAATCATATTTACTGCGCACTTACTGTATGCAGAGTACGGTACTAAGAGCTCGGCAGATGTTTCTCTAAAACATGTGTGTATTCTGGGTTGTAGTTAAGGGTGACTTTTTTATTTCTTGCTTGTTTTGGATCTCTTTGAGAATTTGTCACCTCCTCCTCAATGAAACTTGAAAGTACAGTAATTCAACTGCTCTTGTTAACACTGTAGTTCTGAAACCTTTCTTGGGACTTTCAAATCCCTTGTTCTCTGCTCTCTCTCACAAACACACATGGGAGCAGAACTGTGACTAAGAACTTGATACAATGAACCTTGCATAAAATTAGGGATGAGATCGCAGAATCTTCAGGATCAGAACAGCAGATAAGGAATATAAATTAACAGTAACTGTGGCATTCAAATGCTCACCAAGTAACAAGCACTGTATAGAACAATCAGGTCCCACATGTGGCAACCCAATTTAATTAAGAAGGTGGACAGGTATTGAATCCCTATTTTGCAGATGAGGGAACCCAGGCACAGAGAAGGGAAGTGACTTGCACAAGATCACACAGCAGGTGAGTGATGGAGTAAGAATTAGACTCAGGTCCTTCTGATTCCGAGGCCTGGGTTGTGGTCTAGTGTCTACATTGTTTCTTGTGTTTAGTACAAGGTGTGCAAGATTTTCCTTTTCTTTAAAAAAAAAAAAATATGCTCTATAGTCCTAATCCAGTATATGTGTATAGATGCAATTGTCCTTTTTCAAAGATGCTACTAATAAAATTCACCTAGGAATGTGTTTGGAATTGAAAAGACTAATGAAGGACTCATGGTCCCAGCCTCATTAGGCTCACACACACACACACACACACACACACACACACAAACACACTGTTCCTTGTTCTAGCAGTGCCTGGCACTTTTCACTTCTGTCTCATTGTCTCATGATCCTTACAAAGCTGCTTCTCCACAAGAACGTCTTCTTTCCTGCTTGTTGTATGCTATCAGACTCCCAGTTTTTAGGTGGGATGGAGCATTGTCTAGGGCCTTGTTTTTTGTTTTCTCTGTCATCTTTGCTTTTAGTTTCCTGATTTGAGCTCACCATTTAGCAGCTGTTGGGTTTCTGCTATAATCTAACATAAGGGAATAAGAATTTGTAAGTGGTTACAAATACCATTTAAAAAAATAAAAATGATGGTATTTAAGCGCTTACTAAGTACAAAGAGAGAAACCAGAGTTACAGAGGCCACTGATTTGCCCTTGAATCGTTACTAAAACACCTTTTGAGTAACAGTTTTTCTTCCATGTTTCCCCACTCCTCAAGAACCTCGAATGGACTGCCCACCCATCTCCACGTCAAACTAACTCCTTAGTATTGGCTTTAAAACATTCAATCAGTTTGCCCTACCTCACCATGCCTCACTAATCGCCTACTACAGCCCAGCCCACACAGTCCATTCCTCTAGTGCCAGCTTACTCACTGTACCCCAATCTCATCTATCTCACCACTAATGCTTTTCCTGGCCTGGAGCTCCTCCCCTTTCATATTCCAGACCCCCCACTCTGCACCTTCAAAGATCACACCTCCAAGAGGCCTTCCCCAATTAAGCCCTCTTTGCCCCTGCTCCCTCTCCCTTCTGCATCATCTGTGCACTTTGATCTGTGACTTTGGGGCACTTGATATTTGCCCCAAACCCGCAGCACTTAAGTATATATCTTTAAATTATATTTTAAGGTATATTAATGCCTGTCTCCCCCTCTAGACGGAAGCTTGTTATGGGCAGGGAATGTCGAATTCGGTTGTACTGCATGATCCCGAGCACTTAAAACAATGCTCTACACATCCTAAGCACTCAAATACAATTAATTCTTCCAAAATAAGGATAATACAGGTTCTCAATCCCACAGAACAGTTGCTAAGCTTGGCAATGATTAAAGTTTCATGGGTGAAAAGTGTCAAGGAAGCACAAAATGTTACATTTGTCTAATCAAAGGGCCTATTTTAAAGAATGAGATAAACACATCAGAATGAATTTTTCAACACTTTCTTCTTTGACCTTCTTGAGAGAAGAATATTTGTGCAGAAAGGGGATAAATAATGTATTCATGGAACTCTAGAAATCAAGGTAAGGTACATTTTGCACATCCATCCCCTTATCAAATGAAATTTTCTGTTTGGAACATGATTTTAAGTCCTAGAAGATGGAAATAGAATTGTGATAGGTGAGTTGGAACTGCAGTTATTAAAAGATATGGAAGAACAGGTCTTCAGAAGATGCAGCTGTAGTCTGACTTTTTTTCTTCCAAATAGGCATTTAGAACCATATTTTAACTTCCCCAAGCCTGATTTATCATGGAGAGGACAGACAGAACTCTCCTCATCCATTTCCTGTCTCCCAGTGACTTCTTTTGTGATCATGGGCACAAAATCTCCAAGTATTTGGAGAACACTGTGCACATCATTCCCTTACTCTCTCCAATAACCAGGAACAGAGATGCCAGATATCAATGATCCTAAGTTAGGCAGGGAATGGCTAAGGCCCTTAGAAACTTTACTGAAGGCACATCTCCTCCAAGAGGCCTTCCCTGACTAAGCCCTCCTTTCCTCTTCTCCCACTCCCTTCTGGATCACCCTGCCTTGTTCCCTTTATTCTTTCACCCTCAGCCCCATGGTGCTTGTATATGTAGCTATAACTTAAGTCATATTGTCTCTCTCCACCGCTCCCCCGCCCCCCAGATTATGTCACTGTGGGCAGAGAATGTGTCTGTTTATTGCTTTACTGTACTCTCCCAAGCACTTGATAAAGTACTTTGCACACAGTAAGCACTCGATTGCGATTGAATGAAACTAAGGCCCGGAAAAGTGAAGAGGCTGACATAAACCTGTCCACATAAGTTTTGGAAAGAAATCATCTTTCTGAAATGTTGGCTACTGTCTAGAGGGACTGTTTCTTACCACCATTATCACCTTCAGTCATCTTGATATTTCCTACCTTTCATTCATTGTCATATTTGAGTGCTTACTCGGTGGAAAGCACTGTACTATAGTTTAAAGATACGTACATATTATGGTTAGGGTGAATATAAAATGACAGATCCAAGTGCATAGTCAACTCAGAAAGGAGAGTGAGTCGGGGAAGGCTTCTTAAGGAGATGATGATGATGATGATTATGGTATTAAGCACTCAGAACAGTGCTTGGCACATAAATGCTGGGGTAGATACAAGTTAATCATGTTAGATGCAGTCCCTGTCCCCACGGGGCTCATAGTCTAACTAGGAGGGAGTAGGATTTAATTCCCATTTTACAAATGGGGTTACTGAGGAACAGAGAAGTGATGTGGCTTGTCCAAGATCACACAGTGGCCATGTAGCAGAGATGAAATTAGAGCTCAGGTCCTCTGACTTGCAAGCCTGTGTGTTTGCCACTAGATCATGCTGCTTCTCACAACCTTATCTTATTAATAAGCCTAATTTTCAATACCAAGAGTGGTCCCAGAGCCAAAAAGAGATGAAATCAACATTGGCGAGGCACAAATTGCTGTAGTAATAAATGCTTACTATGTGTCACATCAAAGCACTACTGTGGATATAAGCAAATTGAGTTGGACACAGGACCTGACATAGCTGACATACATCAGAGAAGCAGCGTGGCTTAGTGGAAAGAGCCCGGGCTGGGGAGTCAGAGGTCGTGGGTTCTAATCCTGGCTCCACCGCTTGCCAGCTGTGTGACTTTGGGCAAGTCATTTAACTTTTCTGTGCCTCAGTGACCTCATCTGTAAAATGGGGATCAAGACTGAGCATCCCACATAGGACAACCTGATCACCTTATCCCCCCGAGCGCTTAGAACAGTGCTTTGCACTTAGTAAGCACTTGAATACCACCATTATTATTATACCTGGGGCTCACAATCTCAATCCCCATTTTACAGATGAGGTCACTGAGGCACAGAGAAGTGAAGCAACTTGCCCCAGGTTACACAGCAAACAAGTAGCAGAGCCAGGATTAGAAACCAGGCCCTTGCTCTATCCACTATGCCATGCTGCTTTATCCATTACATTCATCCAATCATTTACTGAGCATTTAGTATGTGCAGAGCACTGTACTGAGCTCTTGCGAGAGTAAAGCAATAAACAGACCTATTCCCTGCCCACAACGAGCTTACAGTCTAGCGAGGGCAGAGACAGACATCAATACAAATAAATTTACAGTTACATACATAAGTGCTGTGGGGCTGGGGGAGGCGCAGAGAGCAAAAGGAATAAGAGCGATGCAGAATGCTGCTTCCCCACCATGGGAACAGTGACTTCAGGGCTTCCATCTGGCTGAGTGTGACACCCAAAGCATCACCTCACCCCTGCTACTGGACCCAACGTTCAGCATCGAGTAGTCTCTGTGTGCTTTGGGAATGGGGCTGTCTGGCTGCGCATGGTGCCCAGAGCATCGCCTCACCCCTGCTGCCAGACCCCGTGGCCGCCTGTATGTTCCGGGGGCTCCGTCATCCCCACAGTGCTGAGGGAAGGGGCCGAGTGCAAGACTGACAGCAACCCACATGGCTGCACTTACTGCTTAGTGCTTGGCACCTAGTAAGAGTTACAATATCGCCAAGATCCGCCCTTTCCTCTCCACCCAAATGGCTACCTTACTGCTACAGGCTCTCGTTATATCCTGGCTAGATTACTGTGTCAGCCTTCTCTCTGACCTCCCTTCCTCCTCTCTCGCCCCGCTCCAGTCTATTCTTAACTCCGCTGCCCGGCTCATCTTCCTGCAGAAACGATCTGGACATGTCACTCCCCTTCTTAAACAACTCCAGTGGATGCCTATCGACCTCCACTCCAAACAAAAACTCCTCACTCTAGGCTTCGAGGCTCTCCATCACCTCGCCCCTTCCTACCTCTCCTCCCTTCTCTCTTTCTACCGCCCACCCCGCACGCTCCGCTCCTCCGCCGCCCACCTCCTCGCCATCCCTCGGTCTCGCCTATCCCGCCGTCGACCCCCGGGCCACATCCTCCCGCGGTCCCGGAACGCCCTCCGTCCTCACCTCCGCCAAACTGATTCTCTTCCCCTCTTCAAAACCCTACTTAAAACTCACCTCCTCCAAGAGGCCTTCCCAGACTGAGCTCCCCTTCTCCCTCTACTCCCTCTACCGCCCCCCCTTCACCTCTCCGCAGCTTAACACTCTTTTCCCCCCTCTCCCTTCCCATCCCCTCGGTACTCGTCTGCTCAACTGTATATATTTTCATTACCCTATTTATTTTGTTAATGAAATGTACATCGCCTCGATTCTATTTAGTTGCCATTGTTTTTACGAGATGTTCTTCCCCTTGACTCTATTTATTGCCTTTGTTCTCGTCTGTCCATCTCCCCCGATTAGACCGTAAGCCCGTCAAACGGCAGGGACTGTCTCTATCTGTTGCTGACTTGTTCATCCCAAGCGCTTAGTACAGTGCTCTGCACATAGTAAGCGCTCAATAAATACTATTGAATGAATGAATACCCTCATTATTACTGTCCATCTGAAGGGTTCCCAAACCTATTAGACAAACATGAGAAATCAATCGCTCAGTGGTACTCAGTACTTGGGGGAAACTCCAAAAATAATACTTGTGGTATATGTTAAGCACTTACTATGTAGCAGGCACTGTTCTAAGAGGTGGGATGAATACGAGCCAATTGGGTTGGACACAGTCCCTGTCCCAAATGGGGCTCAAAGACTTAATCCCTACTTTCTAGATGAGGTAACTGAGGCCCAGAGAAGTGCAGTGACTTGCCCAAGGTCACACAGCAGACAAGGGGCAGATCTGAAATTAGAACCCAGGTCTTTCTAACTCCCAGTAGGAGGGAGAACAGGTAGCTAATCCCCATTTTATAGATGAGGAAACTGGCACATAGGAGTTAAGATCACATAGCAGGCAAGTGGCAGGTCTGGGGGTTAGAACTCAGGTCATCTGACTCTCAGGCACATGTTCTTTCCACTAGACCAAGTTGTTTCTCATATCTTCTACCTCTACTGTGCAGTGCCCTGCATACAGGTTATAAATAGTTGTCTTTCGTATTTGAAGAAGATGCCACTGACAGAGAAATTCACCTGGGAGTGCCTATGACCCTAAAGGCCGGTCGGAAACCCTCAGTTCTGGCCTTGTTATGCACACACAAAAGTGTCCCCTGTTGTGCTGACATGTTTGATATTGGCAAGGCTTGGAGCTGTTTTTCCTCTTGCCTCCATCTTTCTCGATCCCGACAAAGCTCCGGCTCAAAAACAGCTGCTTCTTAATTGCTGTACGCCACGCTGGTCTTATCAGCGTCACGGTAGGCACTCAATAAATACCGTCGATAATGACGTGTCGGCTGCTGTAACCTCTGGATCTGTTCACATCTTTCCCTGCCTTTTCCCGTCTCTTTCTTGTCCTGTTTTCTACCTCCCCTCGTGTGTTCTTGGACCGTTGGCTTTTTCCCAAAGCTCCACCCACTGAAAGCCTGTTGTTCTCTCTTCCCACTTTGGGCTCCAGGAAATCCAGCCATTTCAGCCTGAAAATAGCATCTTAGTTTCTTGACTCTTGTTCTCTTACTCAAACATTTTTCCTTTGCTACATGGTGACCTCTGAAAATTCAGCTTTGAGGATAGGCTCAAAATGTCTGCCTTCAAGCTCCTGCTCATGGTTTCTTCCAACTTGTATAAAGACTCATAAAAATGTTACCATATTGCTACTAATTGTGTGATATTTGAGTGTTATGTGCCAAGGAATGTACAAAGCGCCGGTGTAGATGATAATCAGGTCCCAAATGGGGCTCACAGTATCAGAGAGCACAGGCATTGAATCCCCATTTTGCAAATGAGGAAACTGAGGCACAGAGCAGTTAAGTGACCTGCCCAAGGTCACCTAGCAGGTAAATGGCAGAGCTGAGATGAAACCCAGGTCCTTTGTCTCCCAGGACCATGCTCTATCCAATAGGCCACACTGCTTCACTAAGGGCACATCAGTTACATGAAGAGCTAACCACCCATTGTTGTCAGTTTTAAAATCTTATTTGCCAAGAACATGATTTGCTTGATTCAGGCACTGCCTGGCTCCCCAAGCTATTTTGCTGGCCTTTCTGAAACCCAGCCGCTATCAATCGTTCATTTATTGAGCACTTACTGTATGCAAAACACTACTGAGCACTTGGGAAAGCACAACACAGAAGAATTAGAGGACATGTTCCCTGCCCACAACAAGCCTTAATTCAAAACTTGGATCTTCCTACCGATTGCATAATTTTCTGTGTGTGTACACACTTTGATCCTTGAACCAACTTGTCACACTTACCCAGATCCATTACGTTGCTTCTGATGGCCTGGAGAAGGATATTTTCACCAGAGATACAAGGACAGCCCATTGAATTTCAGAAACCAGAAATCTGGAAATGTCTCATCCTAGTGGGTATTATACCTTCTTATTCCTTGGGTCAAGAGAGCACAAATATTCCATAGTAAAAATTGTGGTATTTGTTAAGCACTTACTATATGCCAGGCACTGTACTAAGCGCTGGAGTCAATACAAGCAAATTGGGTGGCACACTGTCCCTATTCCCATTTTACAGATGAGGTAATTGAGGCCCAGAGAAATGAAGTGACTTGCCCATGATAACCCAGCAGACAAGTAGAGCTGGGATTAGAACCTGTGACTTCCTTACTCCCAGGCCCATTCTCTATCCATTACGCCATCTAATTTCAGCATGCTTTTCTGAGGCTTCTATTTTTAAATCTTGATTTATTTCCATAGTAACACCGACACACCTAAGAGAATCTGTTCTACTCATGCTGTGGAAAAATAGCTTAGGACATGCACAGAGATTGCATTCTATCAATCTTATTTATTAATGATATTAAGTGCCTGCTATGTGTCAAGCACCGTTCTAAATGCTGGAGTAGATATGAGTTAATCGGGTTAGAGACAGTCCCTTGTTCAGCGTGGGCCTCAGAGTCTAAGTAGGAGGGAGAACAGATATTGAATCCCCACTTTGCAGTGGAGAAAACTGAAGGTACAGAGAAGTTAAGTTACTTGTCCAAGGTCTTGCAGCAGGCAAGTGGCAGAGTTGGGATTAGAACTGTGGTCCTCAAGCTCTCAGGCCTGTGCTATTTCTATTAGGATATACTGCTTCCCTTGAACACTCCCTGTGTGCAAAACACTCTACTAAGCATTTGGGAGAGTGCCGTATGCAGAGTTGGTAGGCATGTTCCTTGCTCACAGTATAAAAGGGGGAGACAAGCCCTAAAATACTGGATAAGTGCTCTGGGGCTGAGGAATTCATTCAGTTGTATTTATTGAGTGCTTACTGTGTGCAGAGCACTATATTAACTGCTTGGAAAGTATAATTCAGCAAGAGACAGTCCCTGCCCACACCACGCTTACGGTCTAGAAAAGGGAAGATAGACATTGAAACAAACAGACATCATTATAAATATAATTTGTATTTATATATACGTCTGTGTGCTGTAGGGGGGAAGAGCAAAGGGAGCGAGTCGAGGTGATGCGGAAGGGAAGCTGAGGAAAGGGAGGCTTAATTTGGGAAGGCCTCTTGGAGAATGTGAGTCTTCAGTAGGGCTTTGAAGGGGAAGAGTGATTGTTGGGTAGATTTGAGGAAGGAGGATGTTCCAGGCCAGAGAGAGGACATGGGCCAGGGGTCGATGGCGGGACAGGTGAGATCAAGGCACAGTGGTTAGCAACAGAGGAGCAGAGTGTGCGGGCTAGGATGTAGGAGAGTAATGGGAGGTGAGGTAAGGGGCAGGGTGATGGAGAGCTTTGAAGCCAATAATGAGGAGTTTTTATATGATACAGAGATTGATAGGTAACCATGGAGATTTTTGAGAAGGGGGGTGATATGCCCTGACCGTTTCTGTAGAAAGATAATCTGGGCAGCAGAGTGAAGTATGGACTGAAGTGAGGAGAGGCAGGAGGTTGGGAGGTCAGTAAGAAGGATGAAGCAGTAATCCACTTGGGACAGGATGAGTGATTGTACTAACATGGCAGTGGTTTGGATGGAGAGGAAAAGGTCGATCTTAGCAATGTTGTGAAGGGGAGACTGGCGGATTTGGTGACGGACTGGGTATGTGGAGTGAATGAGAGAGTGGAGTCAAGGATGATACCAAGGTTGTGGGCTTGAGATGGGAAGGATGGTTGTGGCATCCACAGTGAAGGGGAAAGTTTTGGAGAGGACAGGGTTTGGGAGGAAAGATAAGGAGCTCCATTTGGGACATGTTGATTTCGAGGTGGCGGGAGGACATCAGAGTGGAGATGGCCTGGAGGCAGGAGGAGATGTGAGCCTGGAGGGAGGGAGGGAGAGAGAACAGGGGAGGAGGTATAGATTTGGGTATCAGGCGCATAGGGATTGTAGTTAGTCTTGGAAGTGAATGAGTTCTCCAAGAGGGTGTGTAGGTGGAGAATAGAAGGGAACTAAGAACTGAACATTGAGGGACCCCTAAAGTTAGGGGATGGGAGGAAGAGGAGGAGCCCACCAAGGAGACTGAGAATGAACAGCCAGAGAGATGAGGAGAACTAGGAGAGGATGGAGTCAGTGAAGCCAAGGTTGGATAATGTATTGAGGAGAAGGGGATGGCTCACAGTTTCGAAGGCAGCTGAGAGGTAGAGGATGGTTAGGAGGGATTAGGAGCCGTTGGATTTGGCAAGAAGGAGTTCATTGGTGACCTTTTGAGAGGGTGGTTTCAGTGGAGTGAAGGGGGCGGAAGCCAGATTGGAGGGGTGCCAGGAGAAATTTGGAGGAGAGGAATTTGAGGCAGCGAGTGCAGACGATTCGCTCGACGGGCTTGGAGAGAAAGGGAGATGGGGCGGTAACTGAAGGGTGCTGTGGGGTCAAGGGAGGGATTTTTAGGATGGGGGAGACGTGGGCTTGTTTGAAGACTGTGGAGAAGACACAGGAGAGTGAGCAGTTGAAGACAGTAGTTAAAGAAGGAAGAGGTGAGGGAATGGGATCTGATGCGCATGTGGAGGGGTGGCACTTGAGAGGAGGCAAGAGATCTCCTCTGAAGGGCCAGATCGTTGGGGATAAGGATGTGTGTTGGGGGCGTGGGGGCGGGGGGGAGAACAGGAGATGCAGGGGACCTGAGGAGGAAGTTAAATGATGAGGGTGATGGGTGTCAAGAGAAATAATTTTGCCAGGCAGAGGAGACATCAGAGTTAAGATAAAGGACAAACCTGAAGTGGAAAAGGTTGGACTGATGTTTAGACTTGTGCCAGTAGTGCTCAGTGACTAGAGCATAAGAGCGAAGGCAGGTGATCCAGGGCTGTATGTTAGTAGTACGAGAGCGACAAAGGGATAGGGGAGTGAGTGAATTGAGTTGAGAGGGTGGTGTTGAGAGCATCTATTTGATCATCGAGTGGATAGAATGGGTAAGGAGGCTAAGGGATGTGATGCACTGAGAGAGATGGATGGTGTCGAGAGAGTGGAGGTCTCTGGGGGGAAGTAGTCCAGATTTACAGGGAGGACGACTGTGGGAGAGGAAGCAAATGAGAAGGCTGTGGTCAGAGGGATTTCAGGGTTGGTGAGGGTCGGGACTGCGCAGCTGTTAGAGATATTGAGTGTGCGTACGGGTTGGTGAGTGGGGGAGGTGGGGTGGAGCAGGAGGTTGAAGAAGTTGAAGAGTGATAGGCAGGAGGCAGAGGGGTCACCGGGTACATCTATGTGAATGATAGTGATGGTATTTAAGTGCTTACTTTGTGCCAGGCACTGCACCAAGCACTGGGGTGGATACAAGCCAGTCAGGTTGGACACAATCCCTGTCTCACGTGGGGCTCACAGTCTCAATCCCCATTTTAGAGGTGAGGTAACTGAGGCCCAGAGAAGTGAAGACACTGTAGAAGTCCACTAGGGACTCAGAACTGAGGATGAGGTCTAAGCCAGGGATTGGGGAACTTAATGCTGCTGGGTAGGGAGGATAAGGTGAGAGTAACAGAAGATTGAGGGAATAATAATTAATTATGGCATTTAAGTGCTTACTATGTGCAAGGCACTGGACTAAGTACTAGGTTACATACAAATTGGGTTGGACACAGTTCCTTGTCCCACACAGGGTTCACTGTCATAGTCTCCATTTTACAGCTGAGGTAACTGAGTCCCAGAGTAGTGAAGTGACTTGCCCAAGGTCACACTGCAGACAAGTGGCACAGCCTGGATTAGATCCCGTGACCTTCTGACTCATAGGCCTGTGGTCTGTCCACTAGGCCATGCTGCTTCTCACTAAGCCAACTATTTATCAGATGCCCAACAGTCTGATTTTTGAAGGGTGACTTGGAGGCCCGGATGGGTCCATGTCTTGTTCCCTGTATTCCAGCTTCAAGCACATGAAGGAACCAGGAAGGGAGGGGTGGTGACCATCATAGATCACCCGGATGAAGCTCTCCCTTCTCACATTGTGAAACCCAGCAGCCCCCGGGCAGTGGGTTCATTCTGGAGGTGGCCCTGCCCTTGATCCCTTCAGGTCGAAGTGAAGTATTTAGCCTGCCTCTGTTCTGACTTGCATGGGCTGGTATGCTGGGAAAGGGGAATTCCCTCTGCTTAGGCTTGAAGTTAGTCCCGAAGGACATTTGACAGGCAAATTTTTTCCAAGATGCTCTGGGACAAGTTTGTCTCTTCAGTTGACTTTACCTGTTATTAATATTTAATAATGATGATGGCAAAGCAGCATGGCTTAGAGGATAGAGCACAAGCCTGGAAGTCAGGACCTGGGCTCTAATCCCAGCTCCGCCACAAGTCTGCTGTGTGACCTTGAGCAAGTCACTGCACTTCTCTAGGCCTCAGTTACCTCATCTGTAAAAAATGGGGATTAATAATAATTAAGCACTTACTATGCACCAAGCACTGTTCTAAGCCCTGGGGTAGATAAAAAGTAATCAGGTTGTCCCAGCTGGGGCTCACAGTCTTAATCCCCATTTTGCAGATGAGGTAACTGAGGCACAGAGAAGTTGTGACTTGCCCAAGGTCATACAGCGGACAAGTGACAGAGCCAGGAGTAGAACCCACAACCTCTGACTCCCAAGCCCGTGCTCTTTCCACTAAACCACGCTGCTTCTCTGCACCTCTTAAGAGAGTGAGCCCTATGTGGGATAGGGACTGATTTCAACCCGATGAACTTGTTTCTACCCTAGTGCTTAAAACAGTGCTTGGCAATAGTAAGCACTTAACAACTTGATGATGTTGTCTTCATTTTGTTTTGTTCTGTTTTGCTTTGCTGTCTGTCTCCCCCGTTTAGACTGTGCACCCATTATTGGTCAGGGATTGTCTCTCTCTGCCGAATTGTACATTCCAAGCACTTAGTACAGTGCTCTGCACATAGTAAGCACTCAATAAATAAATGCTATTGAATGAAAGTACCATAATTATTATTAGTTGGTGGGGACGATGTAGAGAAGCAGCGTGGCTCAGTGGAAAAAGCATGGGCTTTTGGAGTCAGAGAGCATGGGTTCGAGTTCCGGTTCTGCCGCTTGTCAGCTGTGTGACTGTGGGCAAGTCACTTCACTTCTCTGTGCCTCAGTTACCTCATCTGCAAAATGGGGAGGAAGATTGTGAGCCCCACATGGGACCACCTGATTACCCTGTGTCTACCCCAGCGCTTAGAACAGTGCTCTGCACATAGTAAGCACTTAACAAATCAAATACCAACATTATTATATGAGAATGAATGAGGGAGATGTATCACTGAACCAGAGAGGACATGATGAGACTAGGGTGGAAGCAACAATCTCAACTACACTGTGTATCTCAGCACTTGCTGCCTCTGGTGCCTGGGGCAATTAAATCTCATTAATTTAGACTCCACTATCCAGAATTCCCACTGTTTTGGGTGGTAGTCACCACCAGCTTGCTCCTTTTGCCCTTGCCAAAAGAAGACAGACTTTGGTCTGAAAATCTGATTGATCTCCACTATGGTTAAACTGGAAGCCAGAAGGTAAGCAGAGATGATCTGAAAACTTGAATCTCTAATTGTGTTATGTAGATTTAGAGACCTATCGAGAGGCAGGTGGATCCCAGGAAAAAAAACCTAAGCAGCATGGCATAATGGATCAAGCACAGACCTGGGAGTCACTACTGTCTTCTGTGTGACCTTGGGCAAGTCACTTTCCTTCTCTGTGCTTCAGTTATACCTCATGCGTAATATGGGTATTGAAATTGCGAGCCCTGCATGGGATAAGGACTGTGTTGAGACTAATTTGCTTGTATCCGCCCCAGTGCTTAGTACAGTTCCTGGCACACAGCAAGTGCTAAACAAATACCATAATTACTAAATACAAGAGGCGTTCCCAAGGACACACATCCACTTCCCACCCTTACATCTTATTCCTTCCATACATCAACGAGCAAAGACTATATTTTTTTTTGCATTATAGATCTATGATTGGGTCTTGTAGAACTAAAACTATCATGGGAAGCAGTGGAAGGAGGGGTGCTTTACCAGATGCCTTTGTATTTTGACAAAAAAAATTGAGACATTTGCTAGTGTCAAATAAGTTTATCTAAATATTCCAGTGTGAAATGTGTCTAGAAGACATCCGATCCAATTTCTTCCCGAAGGGGATCAGCCTGACTAAAAGGGTTTTTTTATTGTGGTTTTTGTGTAGATTTGAGACTTCAAACAAAGAACTTGTTTTTGAAGACCGCTTGACAAAATGTCCACTCTTTCGTTGAGTGGATGGTTCCTGGGGCTGACTCTCAGACCATAGTGTCTGTCCTTCTCTGCTGTCTCTTGTTCCTGCTGACTTTGGAACATTTTAGTTTGGGGGTCCAGCTGAGGCCTCCAGCTTGGCATCTCCTGGTCTTCCTCCCCATGACTTTCCCATCACTATAGATGGTGCTGCCCTCCCTGTCTCATGGGCCTGTGGCCTTGACATTCAGTCTGTCATGAGGTCTTGTCACTTTGGCCTTTTTGTCATCTCTGGAGACTGTCATTTCCTCTTTATCTGGGGTGCTGCAGGGCTGACCCAGGCACTCATTATTTCCCACCTTGACTGCTGCATCGACCTCCTCACTGACCACCCTGCCTCCTCTCTCTCCCCTCTGCGGTCCATGCTTTGCTTTGCTGCAAGGATCATTTTTCAGCCCATTTTTCCCCACACTTTCCCTGGCTTTGCTGATTTTTGTCCAGCCCACCTGCTCCATCACACTGGAGTCACTCTGCTCTCTGTGCCTCCATCTCATCTATCCTGTTGCCATCCCCTTGCCTGCCTTCACCCTGGTGCCTGGTTCATTTTTCTATAAAAACTTTCAGGCCATGCTCCCCCACTCCTCAAGAACCTCCAGTCAATGCCCATCTACTTCCACATCCAACAGAAACTTCTCACCATTGGCTTTAAAAGCACTGTCACCTTGCCCTCTCCTACCTCACCTTGCTATTCTCCTACTACAACCCAGTCCACACTCTTCACTCCTCTCATGCCAATTCACTCATTGTACTTTAATCTCATCTGTCTAGCCACGAACCTCTCACTTTTCATCCTGCCTTTGTCCCGGAACGCCCTCCGTCTTTATATCCGACAGACAATTACTCTCCCCTCCTTCAAATCCTTATTGAAGACACATTCTCTCCATGAAGTCTTCCCCGACTAAGCCCTCCTTTCCTCTTCTCCCACTCCCTTCTGCATCACCCTAACTTGCTCCCTTTATTCATTCTGCCAACCAGTCCCTCGGCACTAGTGTACATACCTGTAATTGTATTTATTTACATTAACGTCTGTCTCCCCACCCTTAGACTGTAAGCTTATTGCGGGCAGGGAATGTCTTATATTGTACTCTCCCAAGCACTTAGGACAATACTTTGCATACAGTAAGCGCTCAAAAATCTTGTTTGACTGCCTTCCCTCTCAGTCCTGGGGCTTCCTTTGCCTTGGTATCCGGTGATGCGCTGTTCTCCCTGTCTTTTTGGAACCCTTATGCGATCACATCTCCTCCAGGAGGCCTTCCCAGACTGGGCCCTTTGCTTCTCCCCTCTGTGTCAACTGTAGACTTGGCCATATACCCCTTGTGTGTTTTGGGGTTCACCTCAGTCCCACAATATTTATGTAAATATTAATAATAATAATTGTGACACTTTTAAGCTCTTTATATGCGCTAGGCACGTAAGTGCTGGGGTAGGTACAAGATAATTGGGTTGGACACAGTTCCTGTCCCACATGCAGCTCACATTCTTAATCCCCATTTTACAGATGCGATCACTGAGGCATAGAAAAGTTAACTGATGTGCCCAAGGTCACACAGCAGACATGAGGCAGAGATGGGATTAGAACCCAGGTCCTTCTGCCTCCCAGGCTTGTGCTATATCCATAGGCCGCACTGCTTCTCCTGTCCTTAATCTGTGACCCCCTGTAGACTGTAAGCTCCTTGTCTACAGGGATCACATCTACCAATGCTGTGTCCAAACTGACTTGCTTGTACCCATCCCAGAGTTTAGTATGGTGCCTGGCACATATTAAATGCTTAATACCACAGTTATTACTACCTTCCCAAGCACTTAGAGTGCTCTGCATACAGTAAGCATAAAATCTTAAATAGGCTTTTCTGCATGTTATGCAGTTTCAACCTGCTATGGACCATTTACATCCCACTCTAGACTGCAAGCTTGTGGTAGGGAGGGATCTTGTCTACCAACTCTTATACTCACCCAAACACTTAGTCCAGTGTTCTGCACACAGTAAGTATTCAATAAATACCACTGATTGACTGACCCATCTAATCACTCCAAGAACTACAGGCAGAGCCGCATTGAGGCAAGAGGAATTTCCCTGCTCTGTGCTCCTGGAACGAAGCAGATGCAGCTTCTCTTACTCACCTCTCCTCCAGGCCCAAACCAGTGCTCCTCTTCTTAACCTGTATTTCCAGGTTGGGACCTAGATTTTTGAACAAATGAGAGGCTTACCAGAAGATTTAAAGAATGGGATAGCTTTGAGATACTATATGTGGCATCTAACCTCTCTTCACTGTCAAATAGGTGGGGTTTTTTAAATGGAATTTAAGTGATTACTATGGGTCAAACACTGTTCTAAGTGCTGGGGTAGATACAGGTCAATTTGGCAGGACACAGTCCCTATCCCTCATGGAGCTCACAGTCTAAGCTGGAGGGAGATCCCGGGTCTGCCACTTGTCTGTTGTTTGGCCTTGGGCAAGTACTTCCCTTCTCTGGGCCTCGGTTACCACATCTGTAAAATGGATATTGGAACTGTGAGCCCTACATAGGACAGGGATTGTGACCAACCCAATTTTCTTGTATCTACCCCCATTGCTTAGTACAGTGCCTGGAACATTGTAAGAGCTTAACAAATACCATTATTATAATTATTATTAAATCCCCCATTGTACCATTGAGGAAACTGAGGCACAGAAAAATCAAGGGACTTGCCAAAGGTCACAGAGCAGAGCCAGGATTAGAACCCAGGTCCTTTCACTCTAAGGCCTGTGCTTTTTCCATTAGCCCAGGCTGCTAGTTGATTTGGGCTTTTTTTTTTTTTTTAAAGCTGACCTAGTGAAGCAAATTATTTACAGAAATACCAGAGGGTACCATGTCAGGGATAGTAGATTATTGACCAAAGCCACTGGCCCAGCTATGTCTTTGCAAAAAATATATCACCCTTCAAAATAAAATCCCCCCAATTATGGGGAGCATATTTGCAATTATTACACTTCCAGTTATGGGATTATCTTGGTTATCCTTCTCTGGCAGCCAGATGAATCCATAATGAAATCCAAATTTTAAGTGAGGAAAATCAAGAATCTTCTGCCCAAGTCAGGATTATAATTTGGTGCTGGTCAATTTGACAGGCTCTTTAGCTGGTGACTTGGGCAGGTTTCCTCAAATCAGCTGTGGAAGTGATAATACATCATTATCATTCCACTTGCATCCAGAAAGAGAGAGTGAGAGAGCACAGCTGATGCCTTGGCCAAGGTTTTTAAATCTGTGAAATCTAAATGCAGGACCCAGGCCTCCTATACCCTCATTTGGCCCATGATCTATTCATTCAGATTCCTTTGGGGACCCCAGGGTTAGAAAATTAAAGAACAGGCTTCATGCCAGGGGTCAGTTCTGGTCGTGAGAAAGATGGATTCATGGAACTCTGCCTCGTGAAAGACACAGACCAGGTAAGCTGAAAAATCCCTTCAGTCAGCTTTAAAAAATAATGCTAAGCAGACACAAAATCAGGAGGAATTCATTCCTGTCCTTTGTCTGACACACATAGGAATGTGGTTGGTGGGAGCTTGATAGAGATAAGCGAGAGAACTGTCAGGAGTTAGAAAAGGACCATCCTAGCCATTGACTAATCATTCCACTAGATTGTCTGCTCCTTGAGGGCAGGGGCTGGGTGTTCCAATTCTATTGTCT